>NC_041389.1:148818174-148874302 GCF_002162155.2 Triticum dicoccoides | reverse complement strand
GACGCGAGGGAGCTGAGGGAGTGCTACTATCTCTTCTGGTCGACGCAGACGCGAGCGCATCCGCGCACGAAGGTACTTTCGGCTGCCGCTTCGAAGTTAGCACCGACGGGGTACCCTTTCTTCGCGCTATTCTTCAACTGCGGGCTCTGCCCGCCTTTCTCCGAATTCTTCTGTGACATCATGAACACCTACGGCCTCCACCTCCTAGATTTCACCCCCAATGCCGTTCTGATCATGGCAATTTTCGCACATCTCTGCGAGAACTTTGTCGGAGTCCACCCAAATGTAGCTCTCTTCCGCCACTTCTTCATCCCCCGAGTCGAGAGAGGAGAGCCCTTGTCTGGCGGAATCGCCTGGATCTCAAGGCTCGGCAAGAAGGATGCTTATCTGGAGGGCGAGCTCCGCAGCAAGTGGGACGAGTGGAGAGCGAACTGGTGTTGGATTGTCGAGGAGAACCCGCAGCCTTTCACCGCCCAGCGCCAAGCCCCAGTAGTACGCGGCAACAATTGGAGCAACTTGGCTCCGGAGGACGCTAGGCTGAAGATTGCCATTACTAGGATCCTGCGCCTCAGGCTTGCCGGACTGACCGTAGGCGCTGTCGGCGCAGACTTCCTCCGCCGCCGCATCGCCCCTCTGCAGGAGAGGTGGAGACCCGCCTGGGAGTTCTAGAACGCGGCGGACATCATGAGGCTGCGCCCGGGCCTCAATTTTAACTTCACTGTCTTGGAGCTGGATGCGATGCTTCTGGAGCTGTTCAAGCACGATCCCGAGCACCCCGGAGCGTTTAGGTTGCCGAGGGGGGTCGTTCCGCTCTGCAACAACTCCTCGCTTGACCGCATCCGTGCAATGATGCCGCTCTGCGACTCGCATGGGATCGTCCCCACCTGGCAAGAGCCCGCCGCCGACGTCGTGCAGGAGTTCTTCGACAGCCTGGCGGAGGTGGCGATCCGTCCCGACGAGCAGAAGAAGCTCACCCGCGACACCACTGATGACGAGATGCGGCGTATCGCCACCAGGTTGGAAGAGGCGACAGCAGCTGTTGCCGCGGGCCAATTTGGATTCACTGTGGAGGAGGCAGAGGCAGCAGAGGCGGCAAGCCTTGCCGAGCGGGAAGAGCTTATCGGCGAGGAAGAGCTTGCCTGGCTTGAATCCGAGTCGAGCGAGCCCGCCGAGGACGCGCCCTCTTCTCCGCCTCCAGCCAATTCGCCGCAAGCGGAGCCACAAGCCCCACCAAGAAGGCGTCCTCGCAGGGCCGGGGACGCAGCGGGGCGGCAAACGAGACAGCAGCCGCAGCGCCGCGTGACGCGCTCTACCGCGGCAAGCACTGTCACCGCGGGAGCACCTGACGCTTCAGCGGCAACTGGGGCGGGGTCTTCTCGCACCACCGCCGCTGCCCCCGCCAAGCGATTAAGGGAGCCTACTCCTCCGCCTCGTCGCACCGGAGGTGAGCCGGACTTTGATCTCTCCGCGTTCAGCTCCGACAAGGAGGAAGAAGAGTAAGATTCCTCTGCTTGTACTTGTAGTTCTTCAATCTTGTTGCTTTGTCTTGTGTCTGATCTGCTTCATTCTGAGACCACCTCGCTGGATCCGGCAGCTAATCCCCAAAGTAGCCCCCTGCGCAGCCCCCAGCGTAAGTGCTTGGTTCACTTCCTTCTGTTAGGCGCGCATGGTTGCTTTTCCCTTGTTGATATCTTGATGGTTGGGTTGTGTAGGAGCAGAGCAGCCCCACCAGGAGCGTCCGGAAACCGCTCCCGAAGTGCCGTCTGCTTCGACCACACCGCCAAGGGAGGATTCCCCGGCAAGGGAGCGTTCTCCGGCAAAGGAGAACTCTCCGGCAAGGGACAGTTCTCTGGCGAGGGGCAGTACCAGCGACCCTCCGGTGACGGAGACTGTAGATCCAAGCCCAGGTAACCCTTCTCTCCTGAAAACTGTCCTTGCGTTCTTCTTTTTCTGTTTTTCTTGTTGGATGTTTGCTTGACTTTTCTCCCTTTCCTGGTCTTCAGATCCAGCTGCCACAGAGCCCATGGAGACCGAGACCACCGGCGAGGAGAACGCGCGCGGCAACATTGATGAGGTCGCGGCCACTGAAGGAGAAACCGGCACTGGTGATCCTGCCAGTGAAGAGGCCGCCAAGGCTGCCGCCGCAGAGACTGGCGAGGGACCTGGCGATCGTACTGACGGCCCTGAGGCCGCAGGAGCGTCAGGCGCTGCACTGACCGCCGATCCCTCCGCCGCTGCTGCAGCGCCAGGCTCCGAAGAGCCCCAGCCCGGCGCCTATCTGAAGGCCGGCGACGACATCTTCATCAAGCTCCCCTGGGCGTCGAGCTCCAGGGCGCCGGTCGATGGAGAGATCCTTGATGGGGAAGTGCTTGCCTCCGTTGGGCTGTCGCTCGTCAATGCGCCGGGAAGCAGCAGCGACGAGCCTGAGGAGGAGAAGCTGTTGCGGAAGCTGCTGGCGCTCTACCGCGCCCGCCAAGCCAAGCTGGAATCGCGGGAAGCGCTTGTGGCGAAGGCGGGGGTTGACATTGAGAGGTGCGCGGAAGAGCTCCGGGGCATGAGGCAGGATGCGCTCCAATCTTTGGCGGAGGAGCGGGAGCAGCTCTGCGAGGCACGGAAAGCCTTTCTCCTCGAGAAGGCCGAAGTCGAAGAGTAATAGCGTCTTGCCAGCGAGAAGCTATTTGCGCAGGAAGGCGAGCTGGCGCAGCGGAAAGTCAATCTTGACAACCACGAGGAGGAACTTGCCATGCGCGAGCAATCGATCGGCGGGGCTCTCCAGGAAGCAAAGGACGCAGCCGCAGCTGCTGAGGCCGCCAAGAAGGAGCTGGAGACGAAGGTGGCGCAGTTGGAGGCTGATCTGAAGGCGAGCAGCGAGGAGCTTGCCGCGCTCAAGCTTGAGCGTGAGAAGGATGCCGCCGCTCACGGCGAGCTACAGGGTCTCCTTGCCGAAAGAAGCAAGGAGCTAAGCGCCACCAAGGATTCCAATGCTGACCTTGAGCTGAAGCTGGCCACCTTGACGCAGACGCTGGACGGTGCCAAGGAGCGGGAGGTGGCCTTGAAGGAGAAGATGAAGAGCAACGAAGCGCTGCTGACGAGGGCCGCTGAAACCCAGAACACCTTCAAGGAGACGGTGGAGCTCTGGACGGAGGGCCTCATGAACATTGTTGCAGTCATTGACGTGGAGCTGGCGCAGTTGGGAGCGGAGGACTTTGGGTACTCCTCCGATGAGAACCTCCAACCCAGCGCCAAGCTCACCCTGTTCTTTAAAGGCGTGGCGACAGCCCTCCAGCAGCTCCGAGAGAAGATCCCAAAGCAGCTGGCCGACGAGTCGGGCACGATCTGCGCCAGAGTTCTGGAGAAGGTGTTGGTGAAAGTGGCCTTCCGCAATCCAGGCCTCAGCTTCACCAACGTCCTCAAGAAGCTACCGGTAGATGCTGATCTGGAAGCGCTCAAAGCCCTTGTCGCACCCATTGTGGACAAGGTGAATGAGGTCAAGAGGGTCGATGGTGGCCGCGTAGATTAGGCCGCCCGTTTTCTTCTTTTCTTGCCGCTGCTAGTCATGTTACGACAACAATCTGTTAGAGCTGCGGCAAGCTATCTTGT
Source organism: Triticum dicoccoides (assembly GCF_002162155.2). Taxonomy (NCBI): domain Eukaryota; kingdom Viridiplantae; phylum Streptophyta; class Magnoliopsida; order Poales; family Poaceae; genus Triticum; species Triticum dicoccoides. The sequence continues at coordinate 148,870,702 of NC_041389.1, read as the reverse complement.
AATATAACTTTATTTTGGATATTAACTGCTATGTTATTTCCTTTACTTGATTCCTGGCCTTGTATGTTTCTGCCCCACGCTTTTTAGGGAACTTGCCGGCGCAGGCACCATTGCCGCGAGCGCTGAGTGCAGAACGTCAGCAGCCTGCTGGCGGTGCCGCTACCGATAAGCAACCTTGTCGCAACTAGTCGCAGCTCACTTAAGTTGTTGAGCGGACTCGAAACAAAGTAAGGGCGCAACTAGCTACGAGTTGGTTCCTCTGCGCACAGGTTTTCCATACAAAGCACGGTCGTTCAAGGAAAATAACTTAAAAAAATTTAAAAACTGATTGCTCAAACTTTGGCAACTTAGCTTTTCTGTCGTTTGCTTCCCGGCAAGGCGAAACTTTCTTGAACGGCCCGGTCCACACCATTATCTTCTCCTTTCCCCCCGGCAAACCTTGTGGGCGAGGGAACCTTCCTTCCTTTGAGAAAGAGAAAGAAAAGAAAATAAAGATATGGAGCCTTACGGCTCGTTATTGCTTACCGGGGGTAGGTGCTGCACGAAGTGTCAGATTTTATATGCAAAAAGGAAAGAAAGCATGAAATCGACAAGCTATGCGAAGCACACGAACTTTATTTATGCACGGGATCTGCGCCCGGCTTTGTACGAAGGATTACATGCAACAGCGGCAAGACTTGTACAAAGGGTGGTTGCCGGAACGGGTTCCGGCAACCGCGCCCTACGGGTAAAACTTACGAAGATGCTCAATGTTCCAGGAGTTGCTCACCGGAATGCCATCTTCGGTCTCAAGGCGGACAGCGCCAGGCCTAGTGACTCGTTTCACCCGGTAAGGGCCTTCCCACTTCGGCGTCAACTTGTTGGAATTCTTGGCGGACTGAACGCGCCGAAGAACAAGGTCGCCTTCCCCGAAACTTCTGGCTTTAACTTTGCGGCTATGGTAGCGACGCAAAGCTTGCTGATATCGAGCAGCTTGTACAGCAGCCTGAAGATGATCCTCCTCAAGGAGCAGTGCGTCATCTTGCCGCAGCTGTTCTTGCTCAAGCTCATCATAAGCAAGCACTCGAGGTGACCTGTATACGAGTTCCGTGGGAAGAACTGCCTCTGCTCCATAGACTAGAGCGAAAGGTGTCCGGCCAGTGGCTCAATTTGGCGTTGTTCTGATCGACCAAAGAACCACCGGCAGCTCCTCGATCCAGTTCCTTCCGCACTTGCGCAACCTGTCGAAAGTTCTGGTCTTGAGTCCTCGCAGCACTTCAGCATTTGCCCTCTCCTCTTAACCGTTGCTTCTTGGATGAGCAACAGAAGCGAAGCAGACCTCGGCGCCAAGATCTTGGACGTACTGCATGAAGGTGCGGCTCGTGAATTGCGTGCCGTTGTCAGTGATGATCCTGTTAGGGATCCCAAAACGGCAAACAATCGACCTGAAGAACTTGACTGCTGACTGTGCTGTCACCTTCCTCACTGGTTCCACTTCCAGCCACTTTGTGAACTTGTCGATGGCGACGTACAAGAACTCAAAGCCCCCGACAGCTCGGGGGAAGGGGCCGAGGATGTCGAGCCCCCAGACCGAAAATGGCTAGGATAAAGGGATCGTCTGGAGAGCTTGAGCTGGCTGGTGTATCTGCTTGGAATGGAACTGGCACGCTTCACACTTGGTTACTTGTGCAGTTGCATCCTGGAGGGTTGTCGGCCAAAAGAAACCTTGCCGGAACGCTTTGCCGGCAAGTGCTCTCGCGCCAATGTGGTGACCACATATGCCTCCATGTATCTCTGCCAACAGCTGTTGTCCATCTTCCCGGCGAATACACTTCAATTTCACACCGTTGAGTCTTATTCTGTACAGTGTGTTGTCGACAAACTTGTACATACTTGACTGTCGGGCTACTCTTTCCGCTTCTTCTTGCTCTTCGGGAAGTTCTCCTGTTTGAAGGAAACGGACAATCTGCTGTGCCCATGCTGGAGCCTGTGGCTCGACAACATGGACTAAAGGCACATCTGCTGCTGCGGGAACAACCGCTTCTACGGCAAGGGCCTGCGGCCCAGCCGGAGCTTGATGTTCCCCGGCAAGCTTGCCGGAGCAAAGCTTGTCGGGAGCATCTGCTTCAACGGAACAGACCCTAGGGCTCGCCGGAGCAGACTGTTCCTCAGCATTCTCGGCATTGATCTTGGGGACCTTCTTGGCGGTGGCTTCGGGAAGCTCTGCCGGAAAATAGTCGCCAGAAATCAACTTCCTCTTCTTGCTCTGTCCAGTTGATGGTGTCACGGATGGCTGAGTTAGCTTGAGCACAAAAATCCCTGGTTCCACAGGTAACTTTAGTGCGGCGCACTTTGACAGGCCATCGGCAATGTCGTTCTGAGCTCTTGGAACATGCTCCATCTGCAGGCCGTCAAAGTGCTCTTCTAGCTTTCTCACTTCATCAACGTACGCTTCCATCAACGAACTCTGATAATTCTTATTCACTTGGCGGACGACAAGCTGTGAGTCACCCCTGACAATGAGCTTCTTGATCCCAAGGTCTACTGCGATCCTAAGACCGGCAAGCAAGCCTTCATACTCTGCAGTATTGTTCGTTGCTTGCTCCTTGGGGAAGTGCATCTGGACCACGTACTTGAGGTGCTCTCCGGTGGGTGCAACAAGAAGCACGCCCGCACCGGCGCCTTACAGCGAGAAAGCACCATCAAAGTACATCAGTCACTCTTTGCTTGCCTCCTTGACGGGGATGCTCGTTTCTGGAATTTCTTCGTCTGGTGTTGGCGTCCATTCTGCTATGAACTCTGCCAATGCTCTGCTTTGGATAGTTGAAGTGCTCTCAAACTTGAGGCCAAAGCTTGACAGTTCCAGTGCCCACTCGACAATCCCGCCTGTTGCTTCTGGATTCTGCAGTATCCTCTTCAACGGAAAGCGAGTGACAACTGTGATCTCATGTGCCTGGAAGTAATGGCGCAGCTTTCTCGAGGCCATGAGAAGGCTGAAAAGCAACTTCTGCACACCAGAATACCTTGACCTAGCCCCCTGCAGAAGGGAGCTGACAAAGTAAACTGGGCACTGCACCATTTTCTTCTGCACCTCCTCGCGTACCTGCGCAGATCCATCCTTGTCGGGACCAGAGCTTGTCGGCGAAGCCCCCTGCTTGTCGCTGGATGCACTTGCCGTGGTTGCGGGCTCATCATCCGCCTCCCTCTCTGCCACTAACGCAGCACTAACCACTTGATTGGTTGCCGCTAGATACAACAAGAACTTCTCTTGTGGCCTAGGTGCGACAAGTATTGGAGTGGAGGACAGATATCTCTTCAAGTCCTGCAGCGAAGCCTCCGCTTCTGGAGTCCATTTCATTGGACCTGCCTTTTTCAATATTTTGAAAAATGGCAGGGCGCGCTCAGCAGAGCGAGAGATGAACCTGCTGAGAGCAGCCATGCAACCGGCAAGTCTTCGTACATCCTTGACGCGCTTCGGTGCTTCAATCTGCTCGATGGCCTTGATCTTGTCGGGATTGGCTTCAATTCCCCGCTGAGACACAAAGAACCCGAGAAGTTTGCCGGAAGGGACTCCAAACACGCACTTCTCGGGGTTAAGCTTGAGGTTGATCTTGCGCAGATTTGCAAAGGTTTCGTCTAAATCTTGAATCAGGGTCGCCTTGTCCTTGCTCTTGACCACTATATCATCCATGTAGGCTTCCACATTTCTGTGTATCTGGGGCTCAAAAGTGACATGGACTACTCTTGCAAATGTGGAACCAGCATTTTTTAAACCAAAAGGCATCCGTACAAAACAGTATGTGCCACATGGGGTGATGAATGCGGTTTTCTCCTCATCCTCTTCTGCCATGAAGATCTGATGGTATCCTGAGTATGCATCAAGAAATGAAAGCAAATCACATCCGGCTGTGGAGTCAACAATCTGGTCTATGCGCGGCAAGGGAAATGGGTCTTTGGGACAAGCTTTATTGACATCGGTAAAGTCGATACAAAGCCTCCATTTCCCGTTGGCCTTGCGCACGACTACAGGATTGGCCAACCACATAGGATGGAGCACTCCTCTGACAAGGCCTGCCGCTTCCAACTTCTTGATTTCTTCTGCGATGAATTCTTGGTGTTCCACTGCTTGCTTCCTGACTTTCTGCTTGATGGGCCGCGCGTGAGGACAAACGGCTAGGTGGTGCTCAATTACTTTCCTGCGAACACCGGGGATATCAGACGGTTGCCACGCAAACACGTCGACATTCGCCCGCAGGAAAGCAACGAGCGCGCTTTCCTATTTAGGGTCGAGAGTGGCACTGATGGTGAAGGTACCACTAGTGCCGTCCTCCTTGGCGGACACCTTCTTGGTCTCTGGTGGAGCTGCCATCGTTTGCTTACACTTGCCGGTGGAGCTCGATGGTGCGTCCTCGACGGTAGCGCAGCACTCCGAAGAGGTGCGCTTGCCGGAGTGGGCATCAGACCTTTTGCCGGACTTGGTCTTCTTCTTCCCCCCAGGAGCTTCAGCGGCAAGTGGCTTGCGATCAGCTGTGGCTGCTGCTTCCCGGTAAATCTTGTCGGCGCAGATAAGGGCATCCTTCTTGTCGCCAGGGACAGAGATGACACTTATCGAGCCTGGCATCTTTAGCATGTTGTAGGCATAATGAGAGGCTGCCATGAACTTGGCGAGCGTAGGACGGCCGAGTATCCCATTGTAGGGCAATGGGAAGTCAGCAACGTCAAAAGTGACCCTCTCAGTCCTGAGGTTCAGCTCGCTGCCAAATGTTACCGGCAACGTGATCTTTCCCTTCGGCTTGCTCCTTCCCGGGTTGATTCCTTGGAATGTGCCAGTCTCTTCGAGCTCGCTGTCGGGGATTTGGAGTTTCTGGAGGACCGCGGAGGAGATCAGGTTCAAGCCGACCACCGTCAACTAGCATCTTCGTGACTTTGAGGTTGCGGATAGTTGGTGAAACCAACATCGGCAAGCACCCGACCGCAGTTATGCGATCAGGGTGATCCTCAATATCAAAGATGATAGGCGTGCTGGACCATTTCAGAGGCCTGCGTGACTCCATGGATGGTTCCGCTGCATTGACTTCTCGCATCCATTGCTTGAGTTGACGGTGTGAAGTATGCAGGGAAGCACCACCGTCAACGCACAGGACCTCTGTGGCTTTCTGGAATTCCTGCTCATCGGCCTCATCACCATCCATATCTTCGTCGTCGTCGTCATCTTCTTCCTTGTCGCGGCCGCGGGGAGGCCTGTCTCCTTGCCGCTGCTTGGCCTTGCCGCGGCGTCCTCCCTGAGCGGGGCGTTTCTTGCTGGCTCCTCCAGCACCTTCCTGGGCCTTCTCCTTGTCGTGTCGCTCGTACTCAGCCTTCTGCTGCTCGACAAGCTGCTCAACCTTCTTGCAGCTCTGGAGATCATGGCCCTTGGTGCGGTGAATCTTGCAGTACTGCTTGCCGGAGCTGTCCTGCTTGTCGGCGGCCGCCACAGCCTGGCTCTCCTTGCTGGAGCTTCCAACTTTAGCTTTCTTGGCGCCACCTCCGTTGCCGGACTGCTCAACAACCAGCACTTCTTTGCCCTTCTTCTTTCTGTTGTTCCGCCGCCGGCCTTTCTTTGCCGGGGCAGCATCTTCACTGTTAGATCCTCCTGCTCCTGTATTCTCTCCGGGGAGCCTCCTCCCCTCTTCAGCACGTGCGCACTTGTCGGCCAGGGCATATAGGTCGCTGACATCTCTAATCTTGCACATCGCCATCTCCTCCCGCATCCTGCGGTTTCGCACGTTCTGATGGAACGCGCTGATGACCGTGGCAGGGTGGATATCTGGGATGTTGGGCTGTACACGGCTGAATCTCTGAATGTACTTGCGCATGGGCTCTCCTTCCTTCTGGGCGAGCAGATGAAGATCGCTTTCTTGGCCATGGGGCTTGTGGCCGCCTATAAAGGCGCCGACAAACTTATGGCATAGATCTGCCCAAGAGGATATAGAGTTGTCTGGCAAGTGCATGAGCCAGGATCTGACGTTGGGCTTGAAGACTAGCGGGAAGTAGTTGGCAAGGATCTTATCGTCTCGTCCCCCGGCAGCCTGCACCGCGATGGTGTAGATGCTGAGGAACTCCGACGGATGCGACTTGCCGTCGTACTTCTCCGGTACATCTGGCTTGAAATTCTTCTTGCTGGGCCACTGGACTTGCCGCAGCTCACGGGTGAACGCAGGGCAGCCTACCGCGTACGGCAAGTCTCCTGGTTCCCCTGGCGCATGCATGTCGACAGAGGGCCCAGCGTGCTGGTCAGATTGATGCCGCGCTTCTCTTCGACGCTCGATGCAAGTACGAGCGTCCTCTTGCTGTCGTTCATGAAGAACTTGGCGCTGATCACGACGAGCTCGCGGATCCGACGACACGGTGGAGTCGCTGTCGAGGTGGACCCAACGAGTCAGCGATCTTGGCCTTCAGGGTGGAGAGTGCATGGTGGTTGCACCCCCGTCTGTCTTGTCGCCATCGGCTCGCGTCCGGCAGTCTTGCCGCGGCAGCGAGGTGCTTGGTTGCCGCGCAGTGTCGCCGTTGGCGAAGCCAATGAGACTCTGAATGGTGGCCCTCCACTCGTCGGTCTTGTCTGTCGTTGGAGGGTAATCCAGGAGCAGTTGAGCTCGCGCCAAAGCTTCTGCTGGAGTGGTGGGCGGCAGAGGTGAACGATGCGAGGAGCGGGATATGCTCGGACTCCTAACCATGTTAGAAGGAGCAGTATCCCGTCCAGGCGACCGTACCTCGCTCGGGCCAGCATGTTGGCGTGCATGCTGGTCTTGAACTCCGCGAGATCCACCAGCTCGATCTTGTTCCAACGAGCATATGGTACTGCGAATACCATGACGTTGTTGGTCCCGCGCCTCCTGAGATGGGCGCGGTGCGCGTACGGACGCCGAGGTCTGCGCGGCCTTGTCCTTGGACTTGGCAGCGCTGTGAGCACCCTCGTCGACGCCCGTTCTTCCGCCAGCGTCTACCCCACCGCCTGCTTGCTCCGGTGGTGGTGGGATCGACGCGGACGGAACCGCTGCCTCCGAAGCCTTCTTCTTTGGTGGCATGTCGACGAAGATGATGAAGATGTAGCTCGTGTGCACGCCGGATCAGGTTCGCACAATCTCGACGCTCCCCTACCTGGCGCGCCAAAGATGTCGGGGAAACTGATCCTCGAACACCTATGGGACCGGCGGACCGAGCCCCTTTCGGTTTGGCGGGAGGCGGAGGTCGCACGAAGAGCAGATCGAGGCAATGCACACGAGCAGTTTACCCAGCTTCGGAGCTCTCCGGAGAGATAATACTCCTACTGCTGCATCTATGTGTATATTGAGTTCTTGCTCAGTAGCGATCAGTGCCACGAAACCGAGCGTGAGAGTCTTCCTAGCTTCGAATGAGTCGACCCCCCTCTATGTTGCGCATGGGCCTCCTTTTATATGCTCAAGGGGTCACCGACAGGTGGCAACGCAGACAAAAAGGGTAAAAATTGAAAAAGAATGTGGTAGGTACAACTACCTATGCTGTAGATACAGTGTATCATACCTAACTCTAACGGCAAGGGACAAGGGCATTAAATGCCTGTCTGTGTCGCCCAAACAGTGCAAACAGAGACCGTCAGGGGCGCCAGCGATCACCACGATGGCCTTCTCGTCAGCGCCACTTGCCACCGTGCACCCCTGGCTGCACAGCCTCTCGCCACGCGCGCCTGGAAGGGCCCCAGAGCGACACGTGGGTGGATGTGCTGGAGCGCGGGTGCGAAGCGGCCGCTTGTCGCGGCAAGTGCCTTGCCGCGGCCGTTCTCTTGTCGAGCTCGGGAGCTTGTCGTTCACCGAGTCTTGTCGGGACGCATGGCGCGTTGCGGCAAGCTTTCTTGAGACGCCTTGGCTGGCCTTCCCGGCAAGCTCCTCTTGCCGGGGCCTTGTCTTCTTGGTTTGAGTACTTTGTTCTTGAATGGCTTCCCGGCAAGCTCCTCTTGCCGGGGTCTTGTCTCCTGAGGAGCCGCAGAGGATCTTGGCGGTTACCTGGCAAGCCTTGCCGCGGGGTGCTGCAACTTCCCGTGCACAAGTTCGGGATACTAGGTACCCCTACTCTAGTACACCGACATAAAGTAATTTATATTGTTTATTTCAAAATATATAGTTGACAACTTATCTCCATTGACAGCTTATTTTCATTCTTCAAAGAATGTGCGGAAGATGGTAGACAGAACGTACTACACCGAAGGCTCTGAATTAACTTATCAGGAGAAAAATCATCTGGTCGGATTTTGTACTGATCTTGAGAATTACAATATCTACAATCAAACTCCTCAACATTATGGTCAATACGTGCCACTAGTGCACGTGTTGAACTACGGTAACTACCATGGAGATACCCTGGTAAGATTATATTTTACTATTACAACATCTGTGCATCTTTTTACACACTTCTAAAACTAGTACATCATTGCTAACTACGAAGTTATTACTATGTTTTTCAACAGATAATCCCGAATTATTATGTGCCTCATCTGATGTATACGCATGGTAGCCTTCATGTTTTGAACATATGACCGGTCGTCCTACGAATCTCAACTATCCATACCGGGTTTCTAAAAGAAGTGGAGACATAACAATCAAAGAATGGAAAAAATGTATGGACAGTCGTAAGGAGCTTCTTGGAAGCAATGAGCAGCGAAGGGCAAGAATTGGAGACAGGATGATCGCCATTCTTCATAATGGAGAGTCAGGGTCTATATTGTTTTATGCTATTTTACCTTAAGGGTGTTTAGGTCCTACCTGATACTGATGATCATGTGCCAAGAACAATTATGTAGGGTTGGGTTCGATGACTATGAGGATGATGATCGTATGAGTAGCTAGCAGGAGTGATTCAGCTAGTTCTTCATGCTGCTCTTAATTAGTACTTGTCCTTTCATGTCTGTGTTCTTCGTTCTGAACTTAAGTGATTTGCTTTTGTGGTGTTATATATGAGCGCTTATAATATCATGACAATCATGTTGAACTCGATGATTGGTTGATCTACTAGAAATTCTATTAATATGCATAACGTGTACAATGTGTAGTATCGTAAAATACCAGCAAACGAAAAAGAATTAAAATGGAAACACAAAATTAAATGAAAAAGAAATCATAAAACTAAAAACCCACCAAACCTTATAGTACCGGTTGGTGTTACCAACCAGTACTAAAGGGCTCCAGGCCCCCGGAGGTGGCTCGTGCCACATGGTTGCCCTTTAGCACCGGTTCATGCTGAACCGGTACTAAAGGGGGGGGGGCCTTTAGTGACCACAAATTAGTGCCGGTTATGTAACCGGCACTACAGGGCCTTACGAACCGGTGCTAATGCCCGGTTCTGCACTAGTGCAAGGGGACCATCACAATGCATGGAAGCCGGAAAATAGCCTTGGAGTGTGAAGAAGGTGACGCTACTCATGCTGAATCTATCTGTGCAACAAAGGAATTGAAGTTCTACAAAGACAATGTTGATATGGCGGATATGACATCTTTGAAAAAGCCAACTACAGAGCATGATCCAGTATTGAAGTTTAAGTCAGCCGATGACACTAAGCTAGTTGACTTTGTTCCTGGCGATTCATCCAAGCAGTTCAGTATCAATGCTAACCTGGATCCAAAAAAGGAAAGCGCGCTCATCGGGTTCATCCGTGAGAAGCGGGACATCTTTGCATGGAAACCTTCTGATATGCCAGGTGTACCGAGGGAACTCGCTGAGCACACTCTTAATATTGATCCAAAGTTTAAGCCGGTTAAGCAATTCCTTCATCGCTTCAATGAGGAGAGGCGTAAGGCCATTGGTGAAGAAGTGGCCTGGCTCTTGGCGGCTGGGTTCATTATTGAAGTTTTTCATCCTAAGTGGTTGGCTAATCCGGTGCTGGTAATTAAGAAGAATGGCACTTGGCGTATGTGTGTGGACTACACGGACTTAAAAGGCTTGTCCGACTGATCCTTTTGCTCTCCCTCATATTGACCAAATTATTGATGCTATGGCGGGTTGTGAGTGTTTGAGTTTTTTCGATGCTTATTCTGGTTATCATCAAATCAAGATGGCAATTAAAGACCAGGAGAAGACAACTTTTATCACTCCCTTTGGAGCCTTCTGCTATGTGTCTATGCCTTTTGGGTTCAAGAGTGCCCAGGCGACTTACCAATGATGTGTGCAAAATTGCCTTCACAGTCAAATTGGGCGCAATGTTCATGCTTATGTGGATGATATTTTGGTAAAATCCAAAGAGAAGGAAACTTTAATAGATGATTTGAAAGAGACCTTCAACAATCTCTTGGTCTACAAGATGATGCTTAACCCGGCCAAGTGTGTTTTTGGTGTGCCAGCAGGCAAGCTCTTGGGTTTTCTATTTTCTAACAGAGGCATTGAAGCTAACCCAGAAAAGATTAAGGCCATTACCTCCTTCGCGAAGCCGGCGTGTATCAATGATGTTCAATGTCTGGCGGGTCGTATTGCTGCCTTTAGCCATTTCATAAGCCGGTTGGGTGAGAAGGCTATACCGTTGTACCAGATGATGAAGAAAAGAGATCACTTTGTCTGGAGTGATGCTGTAAATGATGAAGAAAACAGATCACTTTGCCTGGAGTGATGCTGCTAATGGCGCGTTTGAAGCTTTGAAGAAACAACTAGCTGAGCCACCAGTCCTTGCTGCTCCTATTGATAAGGAGCCGTTGTTATTATATGTGGCTGCTAATGCCCAGGCTGTTAGTGTAGCTATTGTGGTGGAACGGAAGGAAGCAGTCAAGGAATATCCGGTTCAACGGCCGGTTTACTATATCAGTGAAGTGCTTATTGACTCCAAGTAGAGGTATCCGCACTGGTAGAAGCTCGTATATGTGGTGTTCATGGCCAATCGGAAGCTTAAGCAATATTTTTTGGGTCATCCCATCACTGTGGTTAGTTCTGCTCCCTTAGGGGATATTATTCAAAACAGAGAAGCTACAGGTCGGGTAGCCAAGTGGGTCATTGAGCTTGGACCTGGTGGTTTGAAGTATGTGCCTCGCATGGCCATCAAGTCTCAAGCACTTGTTGATTTCATCAATGACTGGACAAAGCTACAGATGCCTGAAGGGAAGCCAGATAACACATATTGGACTATTCACTTTGATGGGTCTAGGCAATTGGAGGGCTTGGGGGCTGGAGTGGTCTTAGCTTCCCCTCGAGTTGACAAGTTTTGTTATGTTATAAGGTTGATGTTTCCCTGTACTAACAATGCAGCTGAGTATGAAGCCCTGTTTCATGGTCTTCGGATGGCTAAGGAGATGAATTTAAGTCGGGTAAGATGTTTCGGCGACTCAGACTTGGTGGCTCAGCAAGTTTCAGGCAAATGGGATTCTAAGGATCCGCTCATGGCGGCTTATCGCCGAGAGGTTGATGCTATTGCTGGGCACTTCAAACGTTATCAACTGGAACACATTGATCGCAGGAAAAATGAGGTGGCTGATGCCTTAAGCCGGTTAGGGTCCCAGAGTAAGCCGGTGCCACCTAACACTTTCTTGGATATTCTGCATAACCCTTATGTCAAATTGCCTACAGAGGAAGATCTGGCTATTCCTGACCCGGAAGCACAATTGGTGGCGGCTCTTCATGATATTCCTGGTCGGACAGTTCCATATTTGGCTTATATGACCCGGTGCGAGTTACCTGAGGATGAAACTTTGGCCAGACAGATAACCCGGCGGTCTAAGTCAATGACAATTGTTAACGGAGAGCTGCACCATTGCAGTGTTACTGGGGCGTTTCAACATTGCGTCTCTCCTGAAGAGGGCCGTGAAATTCTTCGCGAGATTCATGAAGGAGATTGTGGTCATGATGACCCACAAGTATAGGGGATCTATCGTAGTCCTTTCGATAAGTAAGAGTGTCGAACCCAACGAGGAGCAGAAGGAAATGATAAGCGGTTTTCAGTAAGGTTTTCTCTGCAAGCACTGAAATAGTAGGTGATAGATAGTTTTGTGATAAGATAAATAGTAACGAGCAAAAGTAAATAAAGTAAATAAAGTGCAGCAAGGCGGCCCAATCCTTTATGTAGCAAAGGATAAGCCTGGACAAATTCTAATAATGAAGAAGGAGCTCCCGAGGACACATTGGGAATTAGCGTCAAGCTAGTTTTCATCACGTTCATAAGATTCACGTTCGGTACTCTGATAATTTGATATGTGGGTGGACCGGTACTTGGGTACTGCCCTAACTTGGACAAGCATCCCACTTATGATTAACCCCTATTGCAAGCATCCGCAACTACAAAAGAAGGTATTAAGGTAAACCTAACCACAACATTAAGCATATGGATCCATATCAACCCCTAACGAAGCAACGCATAAACTAGGGTTTAACGTTCTGTCACTCTAGCAACCCATCATCTACTTATTACTTCCCTATGCCTTCCTCTAGGCCCAAATAATGGTGAAGTGTCATGTAGTTGACGTTCACATAACACCACTAGAGGTTAGACAACATACATCTCATCAAAATATCGAACGAATACAAATTCACATGACTACTAATAGCAAGACTTCACCCATGTCCTCAGGAACAAACGTAACTACTCACAAAGCATATTCATGTTCATAATCAGAGGGGTAATAATATGCATAAAGGATCTGAACATATGATCTTCCACCAAGTAAACCAATTAGCATCAACTACAAGGAGTAATCAACACTACTAGCAACCCACAGGTACCAATTTGTGGTTTTGATACAAGATTGGATACAAGAGATGAACTAGGGTTTTGAGAGGAGATGGTGCTAGTGAAGATGTTGATGGAGATTGACCCCCTCCCAAAGAGAGGATCGTTGGTGATGACGTTGGTGATGATTTCCCCCTCCCGGAGGGAAGTGTCCCCGGAAGAACAGCTCCGCTAGAGCCCTAGATTGATTCCGCCAAGGTTCCGCCTCATGGCGGCGGAGTTTCGTCCCGTAATCTTGCCCACGATTTTTTCCAGGGTAAAAGTGATGATATAGCAGAAGATGGACGCCGGAGGCCCACCATGGGGCCCAGGAGATAGGGGTCGCGCCCTACAGGGGGGCGCGCCCTCCTGTCTCCTGGACAGGGTGTGGGCCCCCTGGCCTATTTCTTTCGCTCATAAATTTGTATTAGATCCAAAAAGTTGTTTCGTGGAGTTTCAGGACTTTTGGAGTTGTGCAGAATAGGTTTCCAACGTTTGCTCCTTTTCCAGTCAGAATTCCAGCTGCCGGCATTCCCCCTCTTCATGGTAAACCTTGTAAAATAAGAGAGAATAGCCATAAGTATTGAGATATAATGTGTAATAACAGCCCATAATGCAATAAATATTGATATAAAAGCATGATGCAAAATGGATGTATCAACTCCCCCAAGCTTAGACCTCGCTTGTCCTCAAGCGGAAGCCGAAATCGAAAAATATGTCCACATGTTTAGAGATAGAGGTGTCGATAAAAATAAAATACGAACATGAGGGCATCATGATCATTCTAATAACAGCAACATATATAGATTTTGTCATATGATTTCCTATGCTCAAGTAATAAGCAATTCACAATGTCAAGTATGGTTCAAAAACTTCATTGGGAACTAACAAACTATAATTTCAGTCATTGAAGCAATTGCAATTTATCGTAACGTCAGAAAGAGTCAATAATAGGGTTTTTCAACAAGCTCACATACTCAACTATCTCGTAGTCTCCCATAATTGCTAACACTCATGCAATACTTGTGGTTATAGAGTTTCAGCCGGACACTGAGAAATATAGGGGCTTATTGTGTTGCCTCCCAACATATTCACCTTTAGGTGATGTCAACAATAATAGCCTATGCCAACTTACATCCAATTGGATATATGTATCATGATCTTTCAAACACGAAGAGCTTGCCAAAGGATAAAATGAAAAAGGGAAAGGGGAGCATCACCTTGACTCAAGCATAAAGTAAAATCATAAAGTAAAAGATAGGCCCTTCGCAGAGGGAAGCAGAGGTTGTCATGCGCGTTTAGGGTTGATGCATAAAGTCTTAGTGCAAAAGAACGTCATTTTATATTGGCCCTTGTATGCGGACCTTTATTATGCAGTCCGTCGATTTTATTACTTTCACAACAAGTTCGTACAAAGTTTATTTTCTCTGCACTAATAAGTCATACATATTTAGAGAGCAATTTTTATTGCTTGCACCGATGACAACTTACTTGAAGGATCTTACTCAATCCATAGGTAGGTATGGTGGACTCTCATGGAAAAACTGGGTTTGAGGATATTTGGAAGCACAAGTAGTAATTCTACTTGGTGCAAGGAATTTGGCTATCAAGAGGGGGAAAGGCAAGCTAAACATGTTTGGAAGGTCAATGACAATATACTTTAACTGAGATGTCGGAAAACATAAACCATTACGTTGTCTTCCTTGTCCAACATTAACTCTTTTAGCATGTCATACTTAATGAGTGCTTCACAAACATAAAAGATGTCCATGATAATATATTTATATGTGAACCCCTATTTCCTTATCACTTCCTATTAATTGCAACAATGACCAAGGCTACGTTCATCAACTCTCGACAATTTTTATGCCTCATACTTTCTATGTGTGAAGTTATCACTATCCATAAGATCAACATGAACTCTTTTGTTCTTTCTACTTTCTCAAGATCATGGCAACATAGCAAAGCCCTTGACTCAACACTAATCTTTATTATAGATAGCACACGGACTCGATTACATAAAGAGATCACAATGCAGAACTCAAAACTACTTGATATCAAAAACTTCAAACTACTAGATCAAGATACTACTAAAAGGATCGAACTAAATAAAGCGATAAAGATAAGAGTGTGATGGTGATACGATACCGGGGAACCTCCCCCAAGCTTGGTAGTTGCCAAGGGGAGTGCCCATACCCATGTGATTATTTCTTCGGAGGTGGTGAAGTAGGAGTTGTGGATGATGGTGGAGTTGTTGCATTTTTCTTCTCTAGCTTGCGTGTGAGGCTAAAATTTTCCTCCCTCAGATCCTCATTCTCGAGCTCAAGTTTCATTATCTTTTTGCATAGTGCTGCCTTGCTGTCCTGCAAAAAACGTGGTGGGATAGATTGGACCTTAGGGAGGCTTGACTTCTTGAACTCCACATGCATAACACCAGGTTGAGGTAGTGGATCGTCCTCTTCATTAAAGCTTGTCTCCTCCTTCC
Organism: Triticum dicoccoides; assembly: GCF_002162155.2. Lineage (NCBI taxonomy): Eukaryota > Viridiplantae > Streptophyta > Magnoliopsida > Poales > Poaceae > Triticum > Triticum dicoccoides. Next base: position 148,855,547 of record NC_041389.1, on the reverse strand, counting down.
CCTTTGGGTCATAGTCTTCTTCTTCCTCTGTGGTCCAGCCATAATGTTCCACATCCCCATATACTTTTGGGTTTGCAATATAATCAGCCATGTAGCTCTCTCCCTCCAAATCTTGGGACGACATCTTGTTCCAGATCTGTAACAGGAACAACTCGAAACGAAAACAGAGGATATTTGCGTGATACGGTGGTCAAAACTTTCAGGAGTATATATAATGAATTTTTACCGACGAAAATACGTAACATACAAGAAAACGGAGTCCGGGAGGCACACGAGGTGCCCACAAGACAGGGGGGCGCGCCCTACAAGGGGGCGCGGCCTCCTCTCTCGTGGGAGCCTCGTGTCCCTTTCGGACTTCTTCTTTCTTCGTAAAATTCTTAAATAATCAAAAACTGATAAAAATTGCCATTAGAGCTGTTTTGGAGTCGGTTTACTTACCGTACCACGTACATATGCCTTCTCGGAGTCTGGAACATTCTGGAAAGTGTCTCTTATGTATTCCTCAGGGGTTATGGTTTCAATAATATTAGTTTCAACATTGATAGGATTACCTGAAATATAATGTTTAATTCTATGACCGTTTACCACCCTCGGATTTGTGCCTTCGAAGTTGTTGATTTTTATAGCACCAGAACGATAGACCTCCTCGATAACGTAGGGACCTTCCCATATTGAGAGAAGTTTTCCGGCAAAAAGTCTTAAACTAGAGTTAAATAATAACACATAATCTCCTACGTTAAACTCACGCTTTTGTATCCTCTTATCATGCCAGCGTTTGACTTTTTCTTTGAAAAGCTTGGCATTCTCATAGGCTTGTGTTCTCCATTCATCAAGTGAGCTAATATCAAATAACCTTTCCTCACCGGCAAGTTTGAAGTCATAATTGAGCTCTTTAATAGCCCAATATGCCTTATGTTCAAGTTCAGGAGGTAAATGACATGCTTTTCCATAAACCATCTTATAAGGAGACATACATGTAGGATTTTTGTATGCAGTTCTATAGGCCCATAATGCATCATCAAGTTTTTTGGACCAATTCTTTCTAGATATATTCACAGTCTTTTGCAAAATTAATTTGAGCTCTCTATTGCTCAACTCTACCTGACCACTAGACTGCTGATGATAAGGAGATGCAATTCTATGATTGACATCATACTTAGCGAGCATCTTACGGAAAGCACCATGAATAAAGTGTGAACCACCATCAGTCATAAGATATCTAGGGACTCCAAACCTCGGAAAAATAACTTCTTTAAGCATTTTAATAGAAGTGTTATGATCAGCACTACTAGTTGGAATAGCTTCTACCCACTTAGTAACATAATCAACAGCAACTAAAATATGTGTATAACCATTGGAGGCAGGAAAAGGTCCCATATAATCAAAGCCCCAAACATCAAACGGTTCAATAACAAGAGAATAATTCATAGGCATTTCTTGACGTCTACTAATGTTAATATTCTTTGACATTCATCACAAGATAAGACAAACTTACGAGCATCTTTGAAGAGAGTAGGCCAATAAAAACCGGATTGTAGTACCTTGTGTGCAGTTCTATCTCTAGCATGGTGTCCTCCATAGGATTCAGAGTGTCACTTGCGCAGGATCTATTCCTGTTCATGCTCAGGCACACAACGTCTAATAATACCATCTACTCCTTCTTTATAAAGGTGTGGATCATCCCAGAAGTAATGTCTTAAATGATAAAAGAACTTTTTCTTTTGCTGGTATGTGAAACTAGGCGGTATATATTTAGCAACAATGTAATTAGCATAGTCAGCATACCAAGGAGCAGTACGAGAAGCATTGACGACCGCTAATTGTTCATCAGCAAAGCTATCATTAATAGGCAGTGGGTCATCAAGAACATTCTCTAACCTAGACAAGTTGTCTGCAACGGGGTTCTCAGCTCCCTTTCTATCAATAATATGCAAGTCAAATTCTTGGAGCAAGAGAACCCATCTAATGAGTCTAGGCTTAGCATCTTTCTTTTCCATAAGATATTTAATAGCAGCATGATCAGTGTGACTACTAACTTTGGAATCAACAATATAAGGTCTAAATTTATCACATGCAAACACAACTGCTAAGAACTCTTTTTCAGTAGTAGCATAATTTCTCTGGGCAGTATCAAGAGTCTTACTAGCATACTGGATAACATTAAATTTCTTATCGACTCTTTGCCCTAAAACAGCACCTACAGCATAATCACTAGCATCGCACATAATTTCAAAAGGTAAATTCCAATCAGGTGGCTGAACAATAGGTGAAGTGATCAAAGCTTTCTTAAGTGTTTCAAATGCTTCTACACAATCATCATCAAAGACAAAAGGAATATCTTTTTGCAATAAATTACTCAGAGGCCTAGAGATTTTAGAAAAGTCCTTAATGAACCTCCTATAAAAGCCGGCATGACCAAGGAAACTTCTTATACCTTTTATGTCCTTGGGACATGGCATCTTTTCAATAGCATCAACTTTGGCTTTATCAACTTCAATACCTCTCTCGGAGATCTTGTGCCCCAAGACAATGCCTTCATTAACCATAAAGTGACACTTTTCCCAATTCAGGACGAGACTAGTGTCTTCGCATCTCTGGAAAACTCGATCAAGGTTGCTCAAACAATCATCAAAAGAGGATCCATAGACGGAGAAGTCGTCCATGAATACCTCAAAAATCTTTTCACAAAAATCAGAAAATATAGCCATCATGCATCTTTGAAAGGTAGCAGGTGCATTACATAAACCAAAAGGCATATGTCTATAAGCAAAAGTACCAAAAGGGCAAGTAAAAGTAGTCTTAGATTGATCCTTCGCTGATACAGGTATCTGTGAGAAACCAGAATAACCATCTAGAAAGCAAAAATGTGTGTGTTTGGATAGCCTTTGTAGCATTTGATCAATAAAAGGTAAAGGGTAATGATCTTTCTTAGTAGCTTTATTTAACTTACGGAAATCAATTACCATCCTATAGCCTGTAATAATTCTTTGCGGGATCAATTCATCTTTATCATTAGGAAAAACGGTAATACCTCCCTTTTTAGGGACACAATGGACAGGGCTTACCCATTCACTATCAGCAACGGGATAAATAATACCTGCCTCAAGGAGTTTTAGTATCTCCTTTCTTACCACTTCCTTCATCTTGGGATTTAATCATCTTTGAGGATCTCTAACTGGTTTGGCATCTTTCTCCACTGAAATTTTGTGTTGACATAATACGGTTTGGATAGCCCTTAAGATCATCCAGAGTATATCCAATAGCAGCTCTGTGCTTCTTCAGAGTTTTCAATAATCTTTCTTCTTCTTTCTCTGAAAGGTAAGCACTAATAATAACAGGATATATTTCTTTTTCATCAAGATAAGCATACTTAAGATTATCAGGTAAGGGTTTCAATTCAAACATGGGATCACCCTTGGGTGGAGGGGGATCCCCAAGAATTTCAACGGGAAGGTTATGTTTCAACATAGGTTCTTGTTTAAGGAACACTTCATCTATTTCTTCCCTCTCCTGCATAAACATATCGTTTTCATGGTCTAGCAAATATTGTTCTGACGGATCGGTTGGAGAAACAGCAATGGAAGCAAGACCAATAATTTCATCCTTACTAGGTGGTTCTCTTTCACGAGGTTGTCTACTAAACTTAGCAAAATTGAACTCATGAGACATACCATCTATGCCAACAGTGACGACCTTCCTTTCACAATTAATCTTAGCACTAGCAGTATTCAAGAAGGGTCTACCAAAAATAATGGGACAAAAATCATCTTGTGGGGAAGCAAGAACAAGAAAATCAGCAGGGTATTTAACCTTCCACACAAGACTTCAACATCTCTAACAATCCCAATAGGTTTAATGGTGTCCCTATTAGCAAGCTTAATAGTAACATCAATGTCTTCTAATTCAACAGGTGCAATATCGTGCATAATTTCTTTATAAAGATCATAAGGTATCGCACTAGCACTAGCACCCATATCACATAAGCCATGATAACAATGTTCTCCTATTTTAACAGAAATAACAGGCGTGCCTACAACAGGTCTACGTGTCTTAGTATCGGGTCTAGCAATATTTGCAGTTTCACCCAAGAAAGAGATAACATGCCCATCTAAGTCCTCATCCAAGAGATATTTAATCATAGCAATACCAGGTTCAACATTAATTCGCTCAGGAGGTGTATAGGTCCTAGTATTACTCTTACGAACAACAGTCGAAGCTTTAGCATGATCTTTTATCCTAACAGGAAAAGGAGGTTTTTTGACATAAGCAATAGGAATAATAGGATCACTATATGTAATAGTCTTTTCTTCGACTGTAATAGGTGCAACTACTTTCACTTCAACAGGAGGATTATATTTAAACCACTTCTCTTTAGGGAGATCAACGTGAGTAGCAAAAGTTTCACAAAAACTAGCTACTATCTCAGAGTCAAGTCCATACTTAGAGCTAAATCCACGGAAAGCATCGGTATCCATAAAAGATTTAACACAATCGAACTTAGGTCTCATACCTGACTCCTTACCATTGTTGGAACCCCAATCTTCAGAGTTGTGTTTAATTCTTTCCAATAAGTCCCATTTGAAATCAATAGTCTTCAGCATATAGGAACCAGCACAGGAAGTATCGAGCAGGTTGCGATTATCAAGAGAAAGTCGAGCATAAAAATTCTGAATAATCATTTCCCGAGAGAGCTCATGATTGGGGCATGAATATAACATTGACTTAAGCCTCCCCCAAGCTTGAGCGATGCTTTATCCTTCACAAGGCCAGAAATTATATATGTAATTACGATCACGATGAACAAGATGCATAGGATAGAACTTCTGGTGAAATTCCAACTTCAGTCGCTTATAATTCCAAGATCTCGTATCATCACATAGCCTATACCATGTCATTGCATCCCCCTTAAAAGATAAAGGGAAGGCCTTCCTTTTGACAACATCATCGGGAATACCTGCAAGCTTAAATAATCCATAAACTTCATCCACAAAGATAAGGTGTAAATCGGGATGCAATGTTCCGTCTCCTGCAAAAAGATTAGCTAACAGTTTTTCTATCATACCCGAAGGAATCTCAAAGTGAATATTTTCATAAAGTTCAGTAGGTTGAGGAGCATCTCTTTGCTCTTCTGATTGGGGTGAAGATACCCCAAACAAGCCCCTCAAAGGATTAGTTTCCATAGTGACAAGTAACAGAAAATTTCAGCACACTATATAAATGTTTCCTTACTAAGTTCCACTCACCAAAAGCGCTACGCTCCCCGGCAACAGCGCCAGAAAAGAGTCTTGATGACCCACAAGTATAGGGGATCTATCGTAGTCCTTTTGATAAGTAAGAGTGTCGAACCCAACGAGGAGCAGAAGGAAATGATAAACGGTTTTCAGTAAGGTTTTCTCTGCAAGCACTGAAATAGTAGGTGATAGATAGTTTTGTGATAAGACAAATAGTAACGAGCAAAAGTAAATAAAGTGCAGCAAGGTGGTCCAATCCTTTATGTAGCAAAGGATAAGCCTGGACAAATTCTAATAATGAAGAAGGAGCTCCCGAGGACACATTGGGAATTAGCGTCAAGCTAGTTTTCATCACGTTCATAAGATTCGCGTTTGGTACTTTGATAATTTGATATGTGGGTGGACCGGTACTTGGGTACTGCCCTAACTGGGACAAGCATCCCACTTATGATTAACCCCTATTGCAAGCATCCGCAACTACAAAATAAGGTATTAAGGTAAACCTAACCACAACATTAAGCATATGGATCCATACAAACCCCTAAAGAAGCAACGCATAAACTACGTGTTGGGGATATAGCTACTGAGTGTAAACCGGCCAGGAAGGCCCGGTTCACCCTTGACTATGCTGAAGCCCATGAAGATCCAGAAGATGGCGAAGTTATTAAATGAAGCTTAGAGGCCCGAAGCCCAAAGGCAGATTAGGGCCCATAGCGGTAAACCGCCATAACTATGTAACTTGTAATATAAGTTAGGGAAGGAGAGACCGAGCCGGACACTTTGTATGAGTCAGCTTCGGGGCTCTGTAAACTGACCGGACGTCAACCTGTGTATATAAAGGGACGACCCGGCAGCGGTTTAAGGACAACAGACAACAACTCGAGACTCAGGCAAGTATATTTGCTCCCTGGTCATCAAAACCTAATCAATCCCATCACAACTAGACGTAGGCTTTTACCTTCATCGAAGGGGCCGAACTAGTATAAAACTCCCATGTCCCTTGTTCTGTTTAACCCCTTCAAGCTAACCCGTTGCGATGGCTCCACGACTAAGTCCTTTCATGAGGACATCTGAAGTGTTAATTCTATGACAGTTGGGGCTATCGCATGATGGTTTCGAGTTGTTGAAGGTCAGCTTTGAAGGACTTAGGGGGTACCTGGTCGGCCGGATGACCAAGAGTCGTTGCGGCAAGCTCTACATCAACGACGAAGGATGGGGCCCCGAGGCTGGCTCAATCGAGTACGGGTACCGGGTCCCCTTTGGCGGAATTCATGTCTTCATCGGCAAGATCGGTGAACCGGGTCCTGAGCCGGACATCTGCACCAACCTCGTCGAGACGGCTCAGCGTGCGAGTCTAGCCCGGGTTAAGCCCACCGTAAAGCGTGCGTTCGTAGGATGTGTCCATGGGATCGGATCTGAACCGGTTTCTGAAGGCGAAACGTCCGTATATTCCGACGGTGAGTCATCCACTGGCGAAACCGAGTCCTTATACCAGATTCATAATGGTGTGTTTGAAGGATATTCCGATGGTAACAGTATTCCGGACCTCCTTGAACCGCCAAGCCGGGTTGCTGTTTACATGGCCGAAACACAGCCCACTTTGCAGTCTTCATCTACAGCAGCAATGAATACTGGATCAGCAGCCGCGGTAGGGGTCCTGGCGCGCCGACCGGCTCAAGTCCTCTCCGGTTTGATGGATGCCTAGGCAACTTTGTTAACCTCGGCAGTCACCCCAAAGACGCGGGATCAGCACAATGCGGACATTGCGAAGTTCAAGGACCAGATAACACAGGCTAAGGAGGACCTGGCAACTGAGGATGCTAGGATGGCTGAAGAACGGGCCGCTTTGGATGCCCAGTCACAGCGGATACATGCGCAGAATTATCAGCTCATGCTGGATCGGACCGCATCAGAGGATGTAATGCGAAGGAAGTACCGGTCTCGTCTGCCGCCAGTTTACGAAGGGTTAAATCTCTTTCAGACGCCAGGCGCTGGGCCGAGCAATCCGGCAACTGCAAACCGGACTGATGCGCTTAGGACAGCTCCAGATCAACTACGGATAACAGAGCCACCCCGACGAATAGATAACCCGCTGCAATACGTGTCTACACCACCGGGTCACTTATCGAGCCCTCTGGATAACATGATTGCTGCAGCATCACGCCTGGCTGCCATTCCGATGGAGGGCGATTCAATAGCAGCAATTGAAACGCGGCGGACTAGGGACCTTCTTCAAACCGTCGTGGTACAGCAGCAGGCTTATTCTTATAGCAGGGATAGAATTCATTCAACCCCTCGTCTGAGCCCAAGCTATAGCAGGCGTATGGATGAACCGGAAGTGTCTAGCAGCGCGCGGCATCGTAATGCTCAAGATGTGGTGGATCATGGCAGGGCACGAAGGGAGGCCGGTTTGGGTCGCCATCAACCCACCCCGGTTCAGCAAGCAGCGTCAGTCGACCGAGGCACTGGGCTTGCCTTCAGTTCTTGGGGGGTGAGATGTCTTATTCCGCCTCTCCGTAATGTGCGTCTGCCCAAAGATTTCAAGGGTGAACGTAAAGTGCCTAATTACACGGCGGATCAGCCACCTGAGGCGTGGGTCGAGAGTTCTGAGATGGCAATGGAGATGCTGGAGGTAGATGAAGCGGCCTGTGCAAAGTACTTCACGATGATGTTGGAAGGAACGGTCCGTACTTGGTTGAAAAATCTACCAGCTAATTCCATCGAGTCATGGGATCAGTTGAAAGCTCGGTTTATAGCCAACTTCAAAGACACGTGCAAACATCCCATGTCCATTGTGGATCTGGATGCTTGTGTTCAAGGAGAGAACGAGTCAACAACTCATTGGGTGCGCCGGGTTTCAGAGGTTTTGCACTCATCTGACCGGATTAACGCTGGTCAAGCGATCATAACGCTGGAGCGCAATTGCCGGTTTAAGTCACTGAAGATGAAGTTGGGACGGCTCAAGCTCCACTACAATGACATGGGAACCCTCATGGAAGCCTTGGTCAAGTATGCCGATTCTGATAATACCAAGGATCCCGGTTCTGATGATGAGAAACCGGAGAAGGGAAAGAAGAACGATGGTGCAAAGGGACAGCAGCACAACCAAGGACGCCATGGGAATAACGGTAAGCGTAAAGTGGATTCAGACTTTGTAGCTAACGCTAATGTGCAGCGTCGTAAGGGTAAACCGCCCCGGCACGGCAGCGGAATGAATCTGGAGTGCTTGTTGAATCAGCCCTGTCCGAAGCATGGGACGAAGGAGGCTCCTGCAACGCATCTCTGGAAGGATTGTAACATTATGAAGGAGTTCAAAACTCTGATCTTTTCCGGTATGATCAGGGTCCGTCGGGCGGTTCAGGTCCAGGTTTTCATGGTGGCGGCGGTTCAAACTCTGGATTTCAGAATAATCAGGGCAACCAGAACAACCAAGGTGGTAATAACCAGCAGAGCAATCAAGGAAATCAGCAGCAGTCGGGTTACCAGAGTCTCCCAAAGCAGTTGAATGGTGGGGCAGTATCATGTGTTCACCACTAGTTTGTGCAAGCATGATCAGACGCTTCACAAGAGGGCAGTCAATGCTGTTGAACCGGCAGTACCACGTTATCTGCGGTGGTCCGAACAACCTATTTTGTGGAGTAGGGAGGATCATCCGCCCCGGGTTGACAATCCGGGTCAACTGGCTTTGGTGGTGGAGCCTCAGGTGGGAGGCTATAAGTTCACCAAGGTACTCATGGACGGAGGAAGCAGTATCAACATTCTATATTATGAGACCTTCCGTCGCATGGGGTTGACAGACAAGAATCTTAAGCCGTCCAACACTGTTTTTCATGGTGTGGTACCAGGTAAATCGGCATATCCTGTAGGTAAGATCGCTTTGGAAATTGTGTTTGGTGATGAACATGACTCCCGGTCTGAGACATTGACCTTTGAGGTGGTGAGAATCCAGAGCCCGTACCATGCACTGTTCGGGCGACCGGCTTATGCAAAATTTATGGCGAGGCCTTGTTGTATTTACTTGCAGCTCAAGATGCCGGGTCATAAAGGGACTATTATGGTTCATGGAAGTCGAAAAAATGCTTTGGATTGCGAGGAAGGTGATGCGGCTTATGCTAGGTCGGTTTGTGCTATAGAGGAACTAAAGTTTTATAAGGAAAATGTTGATCCGGCAGATATGACCCCTCTGAAGAAGCCCACCACTGAGCATGACCCAAACCTGCATTTCAAACCGGCTGACGAGACTAAGCTTGTTGACTTCGTGCCTGGCAATTCGTTCAAGCAGTTCAGCATCAGCACAAATCAAGATCCAAAATAGGAAAGCGCGCTCATCGAGTTCATCCGTGAGAACCGGGACATTTTTGCATGGAAGCCTTCTGACATGCCAGGTGTACCGAGGGAACTCGCTGAGCACACTCTTAATATTGATCCCATGTTTAAACCGGTCAAGCAATTTCTTCGTCGCTTTAATGAAGAAAGACGCAAGGCAATTGGTGAAGAGGTAGCCCGGCTGTTGGCTGCTGGGTTTATTGCCGAAGTGTTTCATCCTGAGTGGTTGGCTAATCCGGTGCTTGTTCTTAAGAAAAACATCACTTGGCGTATGTGTGTGGACTACATGGACTTGATTAAAGCTTGCCCGGCCGATCCCTTTGCTCTCCCGCGTATTGATCAGATCATTGATGCGACGACGGGTTGTGAGCGCCTGAGTTTTTTGGATGCTTATTCAGGATATCATCAGATCAAGATGGCAGTTAAGGACCAGGAGAAGACAGCCTTCATCACTCCTTTTGGAGCCTTTTGCTATGTTTCTATGCCCTTTGGGCTTAAGAGTGCCCAGGTAACTTATCAGCGTTGTGTGCAGAATTGTCTTCACACACAGATTGGGTGTAATGTTCATGCCTATGTGGATGACATTATGGTAAAATCCAGGAAGAAGGAAACACTGGTAGATTACCTCAAGGAGACATTTGACAATCTTCGGGTTTACAAGATGATGCTTAATCTGGATAAATGTGTTTTCGGTGTTTTGGCAGGCAAACTCTTAGGTTTTCTGGTATCCAACCGGGGCATTGAGGCTAATCCGAAAAAAATCAAGGCAATTACATCCCTGGCTAAACCGAAGTGTATCAACAATGTTCAGCGTCTGGCGGGTCGGATTGCAGCCCTTAGCCGGTTTATCAGCCATTTGGGAGAGCAGGCAATTCCTTTGTATCAGATGTTGAAAAAGACAGACGATTTCGTATGGAGTGACGCAGCCAATGCGGCTTTTGAGGAGTTAAAGCGGCAGTTGGTTGAACTGCCGGTTCTTGCAGCTCCAGTTGATAATGAGCCTTTGCTATTATACGTGGCTGCCAACGCCCGAGCGGTCAGTGTGGCAATTGTGGTTGAGCGTAAGGAAGCTGGGAAGGAATATCCGGTTCAACGACCTGTATACTACATTAGTGAAGTCCTGATCGAGTCAAAACAACGCTATCCACATTGGCAGAAGTTGGTGTATGGGGTTCTTATGGCAAGTCGAAAACTCAAGCAATACTCTCAAGGCCATCCCATCACAGTGGTTAGTTCTGCTCCTTTGGGCGATATAATTCAAAACAGGGAAGCAACTGGCCGGGTTGCAAAGTGGGCAATTGAGCTTGGTCCGCACGGTTTGAAGTATGTGCCTCGAACAGCCATCAAATCTCAGGCCCTTGTGGATTTTACCAATGATTGGACCGAGTTGCAAGCACCAGAAGACAAAACGTATAATACATACTGGACTATTCATTTGGTTGGATCCAGACAGTTGTAGGGCTCGGGGGCTGGAGTTGTCCTTACTTCCCCTCGAGGTGATAAAATTTGCTATGTTCTCCGTTTGATGTTTCCCTGTACTAACAATGCAGCTGAGTACGAAGCGTTACTCCATGGTCTCCGTGTGGCTAAAGAGATGAACTTAAGTCGAGTTCGTTGTTTTGGAGATTCTGATCTGGTGGCTCAGCAAGTTTCTGGCACTTGGGATTCTAAGGATCCACTCATGGCGGCTTACAGACGTGAAGTGGATATTGTAGTGGGTCACTTCAAAGGGTACCAGGTTGAGAATATTGATCGGCGCAAAAATGAAGCAGTAGACGCTTTGAGCCGGCTTGAATCTCAGCGTAAACTGGTACCTCCGAACACCTTTTTAGATATCTTGCATAACCCGTCTGTTAAGTTGCCTACAGAAGAGGATTTGGCTGTTCCTGATCTGGAGGCTCAATTGGTGGCTGCTTTGCATATTGTACCGGATTGGACGGTTCTGTATCTGGCGTATATGAACCGGGGAGAACTACCAGATGATAAAGTCATGGCTCGACAGATAGTCCGGCGATCCAAGTCCATGGTTATTCACAATGGCGAGTTACACCGCTGTAGCGTTTCAGGCGTATTTCAACGTTGTGTTTCTCTGGAAGAAGGTCAAGAGATCCTACAAGAAATTCATGAAGGGTATTGTGGTCATCATGCCGGTTCAAAGTCACTGGTTGCCAAAGCTTTTCGTCATGGGTTTTACTGGTTGACAGCTCATGCTGATGCGGAGGATTTGGTAAAGCGATGTGATGCTTGTCAAAAAACATTCACGCAGGGCTCATGTTCCGGCTCAAGAACTACGGATGATTCCTATCACTTGGCCTTTTGCTACTTGGGGGCTTGATATGGTGTGGCCCTTTAAGCGTTCCCAGGACAAGAAGACCCACCTATTGGTGGCAGTTGATAAATTCACCAAGTGGGTTGAAGCGGAGCCTATCAGCAAGTGTGATGCAGCTATGGCGGTTCAATTTCTCAAAAAGATTATCTTCCGCTTTGGCTTTCCACATAGTATTATCACGGATAATGGTACAAAACTTTCCAAAGGTAAGATGGAGGATTTGTGTCAGAGAGAGCACATCCGGCTTGACTTAGCATCTGTGGCGCACCCTCAATCCAATGGTCAAGCGGAGCGAGCCAATCAAGAAATTTTGAAGGGTCTTAAACCCTGGCTCATGATTCCCTTGAAGCGGACGCCGGGTTGTTGGGTGGAAGAATTACCTTTTGTGTTATGGAGCATCAACACCACCCCCGATCGATCAATAGGTTACACACCTTTCTTCATGGTATACGGAGCAGAGGCAGTCTTACCAAGTGATATTCGTCATGACTCACCCCGGGTTGCTAATTATGTTGAAGCGGACAACGAGCAAGCACGCCAAGAGGCGCTGGACCTGTTAGATGAGAAACGGGACATGGCTCTGGCTCGATCGGTGGTTTATCAACAAGACCTACGGTGTTATCACAGCCGCCGGTTAGGACAAGAACCTTTCAAGAAGGTGACTTGGTGCTCCGGCTCATCTAGGATCAGACCGACATGCACAAGTTATCCCCGCCTTGGGAAGGGCCCTTTGTGGTCAGCAAGAATCTGCACAACAGATCATACTACCTCATTGACGTTCGAGACAACTCACACAACTTTGAGGAGGAGACCCGGCGGCCGTGGAACATAGCTCTCCTCCGGCCTTACTACACTTGAGCCATAGGCTCTTCTTATGTACATATTTCGACAATGTATATATTATGATCAATAAATAAACCAGCATCCTTACTCTAAGCAGGGCCTCTACTGTTTTTTCTCAAATATCCTTTGAGTCACATGGGGGCTTCAGCTGACAAAGCGGAGTACTACCTGTTAAACCGGCTATCACGCCACAACATAGCTTGGGAGCTTCACACCCAAGGGGCCAGAGAGAGTCTGGATGCTAGGCACAACTCAAACATAGGCACCCAATGAGCACAACTCATCGCGTTACTTGGGGGCTCCTTGTGTCAAATACCAAGGAGTTTGAATGGTCCCTTGTAGCTGGGTATCGACCCACGGCTTGGAAGCCTGGTATGTTTACCTAAAACCCCGGGTTAACCTGCCTTCATCAAGTAAGACACTCCTATCCAGGTCATCCTGGCATGACACTCCGAACGTTTGATAGTTACTCTCATTGAGACCCTGAACTTGTCAAAGTTAAAACGGTGATTGGTTAGTTGGAGGTCCATCTTAAAAGGCTTTGTTAAATGGTTCAACTCAGCGGCCTGGCAGCCCATGAAAAGCCTCGAATTTGGGCCTGGCAGCCCTCAAAAAGCCTCGACTACACGGTTTTATTTGCGTTTGTCATTTTTCTTTTTGATAAATTTTATGTTAAAACAATTTCTTTGACCTAATATGACTTTTCAGTCATCTTCTTAGCCCGGTGTTTCTTAAACCGGCTTGGTTTTCAACTACACGTTGACAGACCTTATTATTAAACTGGAGTTCGTTAACCCGGCCTGGCTTTGACTACCTATCGCCAGCTTTGATCATCTGGTGTTTATCATCACCCGTATGACTTATTATACGTCATCAGTACATGATGGAGTTATACAAGAATTTCAGATTTGGATTTTCACCCTTATTACAATCAAAATTGATCAACCAACTAAAGTGATATTACATCACAGGTATGAGTCATTTCATATTTTTTTACGGTTTGATTATCAATCAGGCCTCATCTTGGGCATTATGACCCGTCCGGCGGTAAACCGCCAGGACAATTTCTTTTTATGCAGACAAAGGGATTGCATATTCTGATACATGAACCAACATTGAAATTATCATGGCGGATCACATAACGTATCTCCTACATGATGGCAGTAGATCAAAATATTTTTGCTACCCTATTACAAGGCACTTAGCAGCCCAAAATATGGAAATGTTTTAAATCGGACAGTTTCTGATATATCAACCGGATTGCCGGATCAAGCTTCATCGCCATGTTGATGTGAAGTAGATGGGTCGTCTGGCGTCGGTTCAGCCTCCTCCTCCCCATCCAATGGCTGGAAATCATTGGTGGTCCAGTCAATCCGGGTTAAGGCCTGAAAGACAGCCTCTTCACTTATAAGCTCAGTTGGATCAACGTCAGGGCCGTAAGTATGCTTACGGATTGGCGGAACAAGATTTTGCACTTCTGGAATAACAGCCTCAACCTGTTTGTTGTTAGCATCATAGAAGGATCGGTGAACCGTCAGGTTAGCTTCTTCTGCCAACTGACTCGCCAGAGGACGCACCTCCCTTGTCACACGTTTGAGGGTGTCGTTATCAAACACTTCACCATTTTCTTGTTCACTGGGGAAGCCCTTGGCTATATCAGCCGGATCAAGATCAGCTATCCATTCCTTGGCTCGAGTAAGTGCCAACAAAGTGCCAGCCCTGGCAGCAGATCGCTTCAACTCTTCTATCTGTGCTGGCTTCATAGATAACCTAGCCAGCGTGTCTTTGATCAGGGTTGGGGCTGCATTATCATATGAAGTTGCGCAGATAACCGGTTGGGCGCTGGTATACAGCTGTTCAATCAACGTATACGCGGACTTTAGCTTCTTCCGCATATCAGAGCCCAGATGAGCAATGCGGCTACCTACAGCGGTTTCAGAATTCCATGTTAAACCGGAGAAATTTCAAAGCTAGACAGTTACAAAGCCTTGGCATAAGATACTTACCAAATATTGCAGAAGTCATGGCATTAACTTGGCGCTTCAATCCGCTAAGTTCTTCGGCCACCGGTTTAAGAGCTGCTTCAGCATCTTCTGTCCGCTTCACCAATCCAGCCTTTTCAGTGTCCCAGTTGGCCCTTTCAGACTTGAACCACTCTTTGAGCTGCTCCATGGTGGTTAAGGCGGTTTTTAATTCATCCTTCGCCTTGGTGGTTTCTGCTTGTTGGGATTTAAGATTCTCTTGAAGATCCGCAATTTGAGAGACTTGTTGATTTATCTTAGTCTGCAACAGTCAGAAGAGTGTGTCAATATCTTTGAAAGTCCCAAGCATACAACTAGTTATACACTTGGCACTTGGGGGCTAATGTGGATCATTTTTTCCTACTAATTGTTGAAGTCCCACGGATTAATACAAGTTTTTAATCATGGCACTTGGGGGCTAATGTGTGTTTGATCAAACAGTACACAAGGAAAATCAACAAAGTACAGTACGGAATATCAAAGTCCCGGTTTGACTTTCTAGAGACAAACCGGCCCTTGGGGGCTACAATGGAATGAAGGTACAGAGCAAAAGATCAAACTATTTACCTCATAGCGCTCCTTCATCAGATTTACCAAACCGGCTTCATAATCACGGCTGGTGTAAAGCCGATTCAAGAAACCGGAGTGAAGGTCTTGAGCAGAAAGATCAACATAGGCTGACAAATCAGCCTTCCCCTTCCCCTTGGTCATAGCAGCAAATTCATCCTTGGCAGTGTGCTTTGATACAGCAACCGGATTACCAGGAGCAGTATATGCAGTGCCAGTAACAACAACATCATCCTCTTTGGCCAGGCTGGATGGATTGACATTCTTAACAGGGCTTGGCGCTTTGGTAGGAGGGCTCGACGGTCTGTTAACTGGGCTTGGCGGATCAGCAGTTGAATCCCGCTGCTCAACAGTTGGAGTTGGAGGGGCATGGAGATGTGATTTATCAACATGTACATCCGGTTCAACCTCTGGCGGGTTAGCATCAGCGCCTGGGTCTTGCGCAGCAGAGCTGTCTATGGCAATCTCAGGATTTTCGCCATCATTCTCTGGGGTCTTCTCCGGATCAACATCATTAGTAGGGTCGCTGGTCTTGGCTTTCTTACTTAATCGGGCCTTGGCACTACAATATCAAAGGTTAGAATATGATAAACCGACACATCTGAAACAAGTTGAGGAGTAATGTACTTACCCAGCGACGATCTTGAGAGGAGGCAGCTGAGTGGTTGATGAACCGCCAGACGAGTTGGAAGAGGCCTGGTAATTCGGGTCAGACGGATTGAGTGGGCATCGGAAGAAACCCTTCAAAGGATAAAATTTTTCAGGAGAACAAGTCACCTCTGGATGATGTTTCTGGGTTGGTGTATCTACTAAACCGGATGAAGTGATTTGCTGACCACTATGCCGGGTTATGCGACACTCTTCAACTTGCTGTGTCTTCAAAGAAAATTTTGGATCCAAATGAGCAAGGGGGTGAGATTGTTTTACTTTCCGGACTGTACGATGAACTCTTTGAACTGGTACAAGATCTGAATCGGAAGAAAGAAGGATTACCTCAACATGGTCTGCATGACTGGCCTCAGCATCATCCTGGGAACAGTCATTGTCAATAAGGTGTACAAAAAGGGAACCAAGTGAGTCAAGTTCTACCTCTGCGTCTGATTCCTCATCTTCTGGCGGATCAGAAGACTCGGTGGTTTTCTTCTTGGCAGCTGACGGAGTTCCGGACTAGGGGGTGTCCGGATAGCCGAACTATCATCATCGGCCGGACTCCAAGACTATAAAGATACAAGATTGAAGACTTCGTCCCGTGTCCGGATGGCACTTTCCTTGGCGTGGAAGGCAAGCTTGGCGATACGGATATGTAGATCTCCTACCATTGTAACCGACTCTATGTAACCCTAGCCCTCTCTGGTGTCTATATAAACCGGATGGCTTTAGTCCGTAGGACAGAACAACCATTACAACAATCATAGCATAGGCTAGCTTCTAGGGTTTAGCCTCCTTGATCTCGTGGTAGATCTACTCTTGTAATACCCATATCATCAATATCAATCAAGCAGGACGTAGGGTTTTACCTCCATCAAGAGGGCCCGAACCTGGGTAAAACATCGTGTCCCTTGTCTCTTGTTACCATCCGCCTAGACGCACAGTTCGGGACCCCCTACCCGAGATCCGCCGGTTTTGACACCGACATTGGTGCTTTCATTGAGAGTTCCTCTGTGTCGTCACTGATAGGCTTGATGGCTTCTTCAATCAACAACAACGCAATCCTGGGTGAGGCTATTCTCCCCGGACAGATCTTCGTATTCGGCGGCTTCGCACTGCGGGCCAATTCACTTGGCCATCTGGAGCAGATCGGAAGCTACGCCCCTAGCCGTCAGGTCAGGTTTGGAAGCCTAAACTTCACGGCCAATATCCGTAGAGACTTGATCTTCGATGGATCCGAGCCGCAGCCGAGCGTGCCGCACTGTCACGATGGGCATGATCTAACTCTGCCGCCGGACAGTACCTTGGAGGCCGCACACGAATCCGCTCCGACTCATAGTCCGGAGCCGATCGCACAGATCGAGGACGGTGGCTGGACACCGCCTCGGGAGCTGCAACTTCCACGGCGATGGAGCCGAACACTGACCTCGTCCCTTATAAAGCTCGTGACTCCGAGGTGCCGGACTCCCTGCCGGACTCCGAACCTCCTCCGCCCCTGCCAATCGAATCTGATTGGGCGCCGATCATGGAGTTCACCGCTGCGGACATCTTTCAGCACTCACCCTTTGGCGACATCTTGAAATCTCTAAAGCATAGCTATCCGGAGAGGCCTGGCCGGACTACGGCCAGGATGGTTGGGATGCGGATGACGAAGAAATTCAAAGCCCACCCACCACCCACTTTGTAGCCACTGTCGACGATCTAACCGACGTGCTAGACTACGACTCCGAAGACATCGACGGTATGGACGACGATGCCGGAGACGACCAAGAAACAGCGCCTACAGGGCACTGGAAGACCACCTCGTCATACGACATATACATGGTGGACACCCCAAAAGATGGGGACGGCAAAGAAGCAGCGGAGGCATATTCCTTAAAGAAACAGCCCAAGCGCCGATGTCAGCGGCGCCGCTCTAAATCCCGCCACAGCAAGAATGGAGATTCCGGCACAGGAGATAACAACACCCCAGAAAGTGCCGAAGACAACCCCCTCCAACAGGATTTAGCGCAGGAGGATGCAGAAGCAAGCCCGCACGAGAGAGCGGCAGACGAAGAGGTCGAGGATGATAATCACATACCTCCCTCCGGAGACGAGGCAAGCCTCGACGACGACGAATTTGTCGTGCCTGAGGATCCCGTCAAACAAGAGCGTTTTAGACGCAGGCTAATGGCCATAGCAAATAGCCTAAAGAAAAAGCAGCAACAGTTTCAAGCTGATCAAGACCTGCTGGCCGACAGATGAACCGAGGTCCTCGCAGCCGAAGAGTATGAACTCGAACGCCCCTCCAAAAGCTACCCAAAACGCAAGTTGCTCCCCCGACTAGAGGAGGAAGCATACAAACCTTCATCACCAGCGCACAATACGGCAGACCGACCACCTCGTGGCCGCGACAGAGAGGCATCTAGGCCCCCCACCAGAACCGTACCCCGGCACCGCTCAAAAAGTACGAAGCCACGGGGGAAAGCGCCGGACTTGCGGGACATATTGGAGGATAAGGCAAGACAATCCAGATCTATCTATGGATCACGTGGGAGCCCCACGACCCACGACGAATACCGTCACACCAGATACAACAACTCCGGCCGGGCCGGACACAGCAGACAACGCTCCCTTGAGCTACGTCATGATATTGCTCAATACAGAGGCGCCGCACACCCACTATGCTTCACTGACGAAGTAATGGATCATCAAATCCCCGAAGGGTTTAAACCCGTCAACATTGCATCCTACGATGGCACAACAGACCCCGCGGTTTGGATCGAGGATTATCTCCTTCATATCCATATGGCCCGCCGCGACGATCTTCACACCATAAAATATCTCCCGCTCAAGCTTAAAGGACCAGCCCGGCATTGGCTCAACAGCCTGCCCGCAGAGTCAATTGGGTGTTGGGAGGACCTGGAAGCCGCATTCCTCGACAAATTCCAGGGCACATACGTGCGACCACCAGACACCGATGACCTAAGCCACATAATTCAGCAGCCAGACGAATCGGCCAGACAATTCTGGACACGGTTCTTAACAAAGAAAAATCAAATTGTCGACTGTCCGGATGCAGAGGCCCTCGCAGCCTTCAAACACAACATCCGCGACGAGTGGCTGGCCCGGCACCTATGACAGGAAAAGCCGAAATCCATGGCAGCCCTCACATCACTCATGACCCGCTTCTGTGCGGGAGAGGACAGCTGGCTAGCTCGCAGCAACAACCTCAGTAAAAATGCTGGCAGTCCGGATACCAAGGACAACAATGGCAGGTCGCGTCGAAACAAGAACAAACGCCGCATTAATGGCGACAGCAATGAGGATACGGCAATCAACGCTGGATTCCGTGGCTCCAAACCCGGTCAGCGGAAGAAGCCATTTAAAAGAACCACTCCGGGCCCGTCCAATTTGGACCGAATACTCGACCGCTCTTGCCAGATACATGGCACCCCCGAAAAGCCAGCTAACCGCACCAACAGAGATCGTTGGGTATTCAAGCAGGTAGGCAAATTAATTGTCGAACACAATGACAAGGGGCTGCACAGCGATGACGAGGAAGAGACCCGGCCGGCGAACAATATAGGACAGAAGGGCTTCCCCCCACAAGTGCGGACGATAAACATGATATACGCAACGCATATACCAAAGAGGGAGCGGAAGCGTGCACTAAGGGACGTATATGTGATGGAGCCAGTCGTCCCGAAGTTCAATCCATGGTCCTCTTGCCCGATCACTTTTGATCGAAGAGACCATCCGACCAGTATCCGCCATGGCGGATTCGCCGCATTGGTTTTAGACCCAATCGTCGATGGATTTCACCTCACGAGAGTCCTGATGGACGGCGGCAGTAGCCTGAACCTGCTTTATCAGGATACAGTGTGCAAGATGGGCATAGACCCCTCAAGGATTAAACCTACAAAGACGACCTTCAAAGGCGTCATACCAGGTGTTGAGGCCAATTGTACAGGCTCAGTCACACTGGAAGTGGTCTTCGGATCCCCGGATAACTTCCGAAGCGAGGAGTTAATCTTCGACATAGTCCCGTTCCGCAGTGGCTATCATGCCCTGCTCGGACGAACCGCGTTTGCAAAGTTCAACGCGGTGCCGCATTATGCATACCTCAAGCTCAAGATGCCAGGCCCTCATGGAGTCATCATGGTTAACGGAAATACGGAACGCTCCCTCCGAACGGAGGAACATACAGCGGCTCTCGCGGCAGAAGTACAGAGCAGCCTTCTAAGGCAATTTTCGAGTCCGGCCGTTAAATGACCAGACACGGCCAAACGCGCCCGGAGCAAAATCAACCAAGACCACTTGGCACGTTCCGAGCACGCGTAGCAATGCGGCCCCAACCCCAACCCTCGCATGATTGCAAGACAAACTCTCCGTGTACATCATTACGCTCTGGAGATACCATGGGCATAGGGGGAGGGGCACGACCACAACAGACCCAGAGTGCGGTTCGACCACACCAGGGGCTCCCAAGTGTGTCGCTCTTTTTATTTTTATTTTTCTTCTTTTTATACACAGGACTCCGTCCACCAGAGGCTCTGTCCGGCGGCGAACCTGCCGAACTCATGATGCAACAGCCAGGGAGGGACAAAGGTTGCGACGAACACTCAGGTGGTCTCCATTACGAGCATTAAATTTGTTAAATACACCATTCCGCAGCCTACCCCTGGAGGGAGACACCTTTAATTAGTCCAATCCCTTGCTTACCGCACTATTTGTATCATTCCACACTCATAGCAGACTTTCTTGAATAAATAATGCAGCACTTTTTGCCTATAATTGCATTACTTTACATATATGTTCATTTATGACATCCTGCATCCGTATATTTTGGTACGGCCGAATACACCAGGGGCTTATGTTCCCCGCATTATGGTGTGATAAGTCCGAACACTTTCACAAGTGCGGCACCCCGAACTTATAGCATTATATGAATCGGCTCCGAATCATGTCTTGGGTCAATAGTTAGGTTTGCCCGGCTCCCACGTTTTGGTACCTTATGTTCCGTTGAGTCACCCGTTTCTGCCCGTTAAACACACAGGAAGATCAGTTCAGGTAGAGACCCAAGTCAGTCCAACATGTCACCTTCGTCAGTTCAAGTAGGGTAACAGAATAATATTCTGTTATGCGAAACAGAATAGGCCAGATGTGTGTGTGTGTGTGTGTGTGTGTGTGTGTGTGTGTCTATTAAACGAGATCTCTTTTCTTTTTGCATATTCAAAGTTTGAGATTGCTAGTGAGGCCTACCGCCTGGTAAAATCTAACAGAAAATCGAACCATAGGGTACAATCGTGATTTCTTATCGTGGAAAAAAAATTGGAGGTGAAACGATGAACTCATGTTTTCATTCAAACAAAAATATGATGTTAATTAATGTAAATGTTTTCAAATAGCACACGATTCACTCATGAAAGCGGTGTGTCCACTAAACCGTGGCCAATGACCCCCCCCCCCTCTGCCATGCGCGCAATCTGAGTCATGCGTTCTGATTGACCAAAACCCAAACCCCATGGATCATACGTCTGCACCGTTGGATTCTTCTTGATCAAACGACGATCCTCAACCCTTTCTACAACACATGCAGTTCTGGTTGTGATTTTATTTATATCCAAATTGCACGTTAAATTCAAAAAATGTCTTAAATATAGCAAACGATACCTGAAATGCATTAGAAAGTCAAACCCGTGGTATAATGGTGAATGCGCATCATGGAAATTTTTTATGAGGCCAAATGATGAAGTCACCGACCACTGGAGTTTGAATTTACATGTCTCATTTTGGAAACCATGGTCCTTCATGTGAGGTGCTCTAGTTTGGAAGGAGCACTCATCAAAACCTGTGCCAAACTTTACCTAAAAATTTCCCCGGGGTCTTGAGAGCACGCCACGGGCACACACCGATTTTTATGAAGTCTAGACTCCATCTGAATTCCCAGTAATTAAAATACCAACTAGTCCTACGCCGGTGGCCGCATGTCACGGCCGAAATGTTTGAAACTTCTCACCGTTTCTTACACAATGGATGAAAACTCGCAAAGCGACATACAAATGATTTGTACACCTTATTTCCTAACTAACACCCAGATGCATAGTTGTAGAACGGTTTTAAATTTAATTATATGCACTAAATGCAAGGTAAGTGCAAAAAAATGACTTGAATATAGCAACGAGACCTAAAATGGGCCAGAAAATCAAACATATGGTATCTACGTGATTGTTTACCATGAAAATAATTCAAAGCAGAACGATGTAGTCAATGACGATTGGAGTCCGAAGTGCCCCGTCTCCTTTTGGAAACTATGATCCTTCTTGTCAGATGCTCCGATTTCAAAGGTGTGAGCATCAAAACTCGTGACATCTTTACCAAAAAAATCCATGTGATCCTGAGAACACGGCACGGTGACACACTAATTTTTGTTATTCTGGACTCTATATGCATTTCTTGTCATTAGAATACCAACATGGCATACGCCTCTGGCCGCACACTACAGCCGAATTGTTTGAATTTTTTTCCCATTTCTCAAACAATGAATGAAAACTCCCAAAGCAACACACAAATGATCTTCCTAGCTAGCTACCACCCACGTGTAGTTGCGACTATATAGCAAACGACTCAAATATAGCAAAAGATACCTCAAATGAACGATAAAATCGAACCATAGGGTACAATGATGATTTCTTACCGTGGAAAACAATTCGGAGGCGAAACAATGAATTCTTGTTTTCATTCAAACGAAAATATGTTGTTAGTTCATGTAAATATTTTCAAATAGCACACAGTTCACTCACGGAAGCCGTGTGCCTACCAAACCATGGCGGATGTGTTGGGGAATGCATTAATTCAAAAAAAAATCATATGATCATGCAAGATCTATCTAGGTGATGCATAGCAACGAGGGGGAGAGTGTGTCCACATACCCTCGTATACCGAAAGCGGAAGCACTAAGCAAGGCGGTGGATGTAGTCGAACGTCTTCACGATCCAACCGATCAAGTACCGAACGCACGGCACCTCCACGATTTGCACACGTTTAGCTTGGTGACATCCCTCGAACTCTAGATCCAGCTGAGGCCGAGGGAGAGTTCCGTCAGCACGACGGCGTGGCGACAGTGATCATGAAGTTACCGACGCAGGGCTTTGCCTAAGCACTACCACGATATGACCGAGGTATGTAACTGTGGAGGGGGGCACTACACATGACTAAAAGATCAAGTCGTGTGTCTATGGGGTGCCCTCCTCCCTCGTATATAAAGGAGGGGAGGAGGAGGCCGGTCGGCCACAAGGGGCGCACCAAGGGGGGAGGACTCCTACCCCCAGTAGGAGTAGTTTTCCCCCTTTCCTAGTCCAAGAAGGAGAAGAAGGAAAGAGGAGAGAAGAGACTAAAGGAGAGTGTCGGTGTCAAAACCGGCGGATCTCGGGTAGGGGGTCCCGAACTGTGCGTCTACGCGGATGGTAACAGGAGACAAGGGACACGATGTTTTACCCAGGTTCGGGCCCTCTTGATGGAGGTAAAACCCTATGTCCTGCTTGATTAATATTGATGATGTGTGTTACAAGAGTGGATCTACCACGAGATCAAGGAGGCTAAACCCTAGAAGCTAGCCTATGGTATGATTGTTGTAATGGTTGTCGTCCTACGGACTAGAGCCGTCCGGTTTATATAGACACCGGAGAGGGCTAGGGTTACACAAAGTCGATTACAATGGTAGGAGATCTACATATCCGTATCGCCAAGCTTGCGTTCCACGCCAAGGAAATCCCATCCGGACACGGGACGAAGTCTTCAATCTTGTATCTTCATAGTCTTGGAGTCCGGCCGATCATGATAGTTCGGCTGTCCGGACACCCCCTAGTCCGGAACTCCCTCAGTAGCCCCTGAACCAGGCTTCAATGACGACGAGTCCGGCACGCATGTTGTCTTCGGCATTGCAAGGCGGGTTCTTCCTCCGAATAATTTATAGAAGATTGTGAACACCAGGATAGTGTCCGGCTCTGCAAAAAATAAATTCCACGTACCACCGTAGAGAGAATAATATTACACAAGTTCAATCTGCTGACGTATTCTGTGGCGTGACGTCACACCACTACCAAGCCTTTACTCGAATTGTTTTTACTGTACCACCTCAGCGTGTTTAGCGAAGCGGTTTCCTTGGCACGTCTTGTCGAAGCAGAGATCGTGTTCCCCTTATTCTGGGATTCCCATCAATATGGACGTGGGTAACCCCACCGCGCCATTGATTGCGGCGCTTGGGAGATAAGCGAGTTTTACCAGGCCGGTGGGGACACATGTTTTTGTCCTCCCATATAAGGGGATAAAGATCCAACCCTTTTACCAGCGCCTTCTTCCTCCATGGCTTATCCATCTCCGCGAACTCAAGCTCCAGCGCCCAAGTCCGCACTTCTCACCTCAACCTTCTCCAACTATGTCTGGAGCGGGAGGCAAGTGGATGGCCTCCTCCGTCACGGAGGGGCAGATCTAGAAGCTGCGCAACGCCGGATAATTGTCCAGCAACATCGCGCACTGGCTCCCCGACGAGGGGGAGCTCATCCCCACCCCCAAGCCCCATGAGAGGGTAGTATTTCTTCCCCATTTCCTCCGCGGACTGGGCTTCCCACTTCATCCCTTTGTCCGGGGGCTCATGTTCTACTACGGCCTGGATTTCCATGATCTGGCCCCGGATTTCATCCTCAACATCTCGGCGTTTATCGTCGTGTGCAAGGCCTTCCTCTGCATCCAGCCCCACTTCGGCTTGTGGCTCAAGACCTTCAGTGTCAAGCCGAAGGTTGTGAAGGGCAGCCAAGCGAAGTGCGGAGGCGCCATGGTGGGCAGGATGTCCCACGTTACTTGGCTGGAGGGCACCTTTGTGGAAACCATTAAGGGGTGGCAATCGGGGTGGTTCTACATCACCGAGCCGCGTGACCCTGATTGGGCAGCGGCCCCCGAATTCAGATCTGGCATCCCTACGCGGCTCACCTCCTGGAAAGAGAGCGGCCGGATCTGGGGTGATTCGGAGGAGCTGATAGGACTCCATGCCTATATCCAAAAGCTGGTGGACAAGAAGCTCAAGCTTGTCAACATAGTCCAGGTCATGCTCATCCGCTGGATTCTCCCGTGCGAACGACGGGGCTTCAACATGTGGGAGTTTGATCCGGCGCAGCACCAGACTCTGAACGGGCTCTTCGACACTACGTATGAAGATGTCTGGAAGGTGCTGTTCAAGGGCGCCGAAGCTCCCGCATCCGCTACCGAAGATCGCGGATTCAGCTCGTAGCATCCAGCTGACGAGGTAAGCGATTTTGTTGCTTGTTTTCCATAGTTTGACTCTATGTGGGATCTAAACTCCCTTTACCTTTGACAGGACAGGCTGGCAAAGGCCGAACAGACTATCAGTCCGGCCCCATTGCCAGAGGACCCAGTGGACGCCCGCCTAACGGGGCTGCTGGCTCTGGCACCCCACGTGGTGCCGGAGAAGAAGGCCAAGAAGAAGGCCACGGGTACTCGAAAGAGTTCTCGTTTTCAAGTGTTATCAGATGATGAATCTGAGGCCGACTCCTCCCACAAAGGCGAGGAGGAGAAGAAGAAAGCCTCTCCCCCAGCGGGGGGGAGGGAAGAAAAGGAAGGCCTCCCCGACAAGGGAGGCCAAAGGGTCCAAGAAGGGAAAAACTCTTTCCCCGGACTGCTCTGCCAACGCCAGTGACGACGACGAGGACTGGCCTCCAAGGGCCAAGCCCCTGGCGAGATCGTAAGTATCCGGACTCCCGAATAACTTCATGGTTTTTCTTTTCGCCACATAATGTCTTTCTAATGTCGCATACAACCCTGCAGTCCGCCAAAGGATGATCTTCCTGCTTCGTCGAGCGGGTCCTTAGGTGCGTCGGACATGGATTCCCTTCCGACTGCCTCCACCCCCCGTGATGCGGACGATGCCGAGGTGGGATCCCAGGAAGGGACCCACCAGGAGGAGGAGGCCCCGGAGGTGTCGCAGGACAACCTCCCGGACTTTGCACCGGACTCGGTCCCGGAGCCTACAGTGGCCCCGGAGTCCGACGGGCAACCCCTTCATAAGAAGGGCAAGACCGTGATGCCGGAAGCCTCCGTCCAACCGGAGGCGCCGGATAACTTGCTGGAGGCACTCAATAGCGCCTCCATTGAAGAGGAACACCGCACTGTTATGAGTGCGGTGATTCAGAAGGTTCAGCTCGCCAAGAGCGGGCTGACCGAAGCCTGCAGCAGCCTTCTAACAGGCTTTGAGGTAAGAATTTTGATATATATATAAAATGGTACCGCATAGACAGTAGCCCCTGATGCTCAGTTCGGTGTTCGGAAAGAAAAGTTGGACTGAGGATCTAAAAAGATATACGCAGGAGTCATAAAAAATATGTCAATATGGGATTGCAGGCTGTGCAGCTGACCTCCGCCGCACTGTCTGCGGAGGTCAATACTTTGAAGGAAAGCCTCGAGCGGTCCGAGAACGAGCTCGGCCGTGCCAAAAAGCAGCTCGAGGACCAGCAAGGTGAGTAACACCTTATTAAAATTGTACCTTACAGAAAAGGATTTTGGTTGCAAGAAAAATGACAAGGATAACGTGGATGTAACAGGGGCCACGAATGAGGTGGCAACCCTGAAGGAGGCGGTGTCCGCGGCCGAACGTAATGCGGCCGTGGAACGCACCGAGCGAGAGAAGCATGAGGCGCGGGTGGCGGAGGTATAGCAAGAGCTCCAGACTCTCATGGAAAAACATGAGAGTTTGGAGCGTGACTCGAAGACTCGAGAGTCCGAGCTTGCGGCGGCTCTTGAGAGTGCAAAGGCCGCTAAGGCAGAAGCCTATAAGGCCCTCCAGGAAATCGAGGCGTTGAAGAAAATAGCGGCGGGTAAGGCATTTTTCATGCAAAGTAAGCATGTGAGTGTGAATTACCTATCACTTACCCGAATTCGGAGCTCTCCAGGAGCGTTCGCAGATCTTCCTCACAGCGTATCCGATGCTGCCGCATTCTACCGGGCCGAGGAGGGGAGCTCGACGGAGAAGGTCTTCTGGTCTCAGTATGTTGAGGCCAGACATCCGGTGCCCCTTAGCGACCAGCTGAAGCAGCTGGTCGAGCTCCACAAGGTGGCTGAACAGGCCATGAAGGGCCTCATAGTTCGGTTGTGGCCTAAGGAGGCCATGCCTGGGAGCTACTTTGGCCTGGTGCGGCAGCTGGTGGATGCGTGCCCGTGGGTTGAAGTCATCAAGCACTCCGCTTGCATTGAGGGTGCCCATCGGGCCCTTTCCCGCGCAAAGGTGCACTGGGGCAAGATGGATGCCCAGAAGCTTGTGACGGACCCGCCACCGCAGGGCAAGGAGTATCGCACGCCCGAGATGTATTATAAGAGTGTCCTGAAGGGTGCCCGCACTATTGCGGATGAGTGCTCCAAATATGTAATATTTGAGTAGACTCGCATTTTGTTATCCTGTGCGCTGAAAACTTAGTTCATATGCGCTAAGCAACGCTTGTTAATTTAAAATATTACCTTCTGTGCGGCTTTTTATCAAATCTGAGAGATCGCAAGTCGTCGGCTTCAGGCCCATGCCGCGAGTGCTGGGGTGTTCGGGATAAACTTGAGCGCTCTTGTTCCCATTTTTGGGTCCATCTAGGGAGGCGCTCAACACGACGAACAAGGCAACCAGACTAATAATGCTTGAACACTCCCACTTAGCCATAGAATTCTATAATTTTAAATTTCGGCGAAACCCCTAGTCTTCGGAAGGCCGAATTTGGGGCGCTATCCACGCCTGGGCCGGACAAAAACCGGCTCCTCGCTCTAAGCGGCATAAGTCTTTAAGGACTCGCAAAAAACCTCTCGAACAGCGACCGGCTCTCGCCTCATCATGACGGTCAGTTTTAGCTTTCTCCACTGAGGCGTTAACCCAGCTCAATTGGGGCGCAATCGCAGTGGTTCTCCCAGTGCTACCTTAGCCGATACAACGGAACGTAAGGTACCAAAACATGGGAGCCGGGCAAACCCAACTATTGACCCAAGACATGATTCGGAGCCGATGCATATAATGCTATAAGTTCGGGGTGCCGCACTTGTGAAAGTGTTCAGACTTATCACACCATGATGCGGGAAACATAAGCCCCTGGTGTATTTCAACCGTACCAAAGTGTACGGTTGCAACATGCCGTAAATGAACATATGTATAAAAAGGAAATGCAATTATAAGCAAAAAGGTGCTGCATTGTTTTATTTAAGAAGTGCTGCTATGAATGCAGAACGATACAAATAGTGCGATAAGCAAGGGACGGGACTATTTAAGCATGTCCTCCTCCAGGGGTAGGCTACGGAGTGGTGTATAAAACAGATTTAATGTTCGTAATGGAGACCACCTGGATATTCGTTGTAGCCTTTATCCTTCCCTGGCTGTTGCATCGTGAGTTCGGCAGGTCTGCTGCCAGACAGGGCCTCTGACGAACGGAGTCCTGTGGGTAAAAAATAAATAAATAAGAGGAAAGAAAAAAAGAACAACACACTTGAGAGCCCCTGGTGTGGTTGAGCCGCAGTCTGGGCCTATCGTGGTCGTGCCCCTCTCCCCATGCCCATGGTATCTTCAGAGTGTAATGGTGTACGCGAAGGACCTGTCTTGACGTTTTGCGGGGGCTGGGGTTGGGGCCGCACTGCTACGCGTGCTCGGAACGTGCCAGGTGGTCTTGTTGTAGGTTACTCCGGGCGCGCTTAGCTATGTCCGGCCGCTTAACGGCCGGACTCGAGAATTGCCTTAAGAGGCTGCATTGTACTTCTGCCGCGAGAGCTGCTGTATGTTCCTCCGTGCTGAGAGAACATTCAGTGTTTCCGTTGACCGTGATGACTCCTCGAGGGCCTGGCATCTTGAGCTTGAGGTATGCGTAGTGCGGCACCGCGTTGAACTTTGCAAACGCGGTACGTCCGAGCAGGGCATGATAGCCGCTGCGGAACGGAACTATGTCGAAGATTAACTCCTCGCTTCGGAAGTTATCCGGGGATCCGAAGACCACTTCCAGTGTAACTGAGCCTGTACAATTAGCTTCTATACCTGGTATGACGCCTTTAAAGGTCGTCTTGGTAGGTTTAATCCTTGAGGGGTCTATGCCCATTTTGCGCACTGTATCCTGGTAAAGCAGGTTCAGGCTGCTGCCGCCGTCCATCAGGACTCTGGTAAGGTGAAATCCTTCGACGATTGGGTCTAAAACCAATGCGGCGAATCCGCCATGGCGGATGCTGGTGGGGTGGTCCCTTCGGTCAAAAGTGATCAGGCAGGAGGACCATGGATTGAACTTCGGGGCAACTGGCTCCATCGCGTATACATCCCTGAGTGCACGCTTCCGCTCCCTTTTGGGTATGTGCGTTGCGTATATCATGTTCACCGTCCGCACCTGTGGGGGGAAACCCTTCTGTCCTCTATTGTTCGACGGTCGGGTCTCTTCCTCGTCATCGCTATGCAGCCCCTTGTCCTTGTTTTCGGCAATTAACTTCCCTGCCTGCTTGAATACCCAACAGTCCCTGTTGGTGTGGTTGGCTGGTTTTTCGGGGGTGCCGTGTATCTGGCATGAGCGGTCGAGTATTCTGTCCAAATTGGACGGACCCGGAGTAGTTCTTTTGAATGGCTTTTCCCGCTGACCGAGTTTAGAGCCTCTGAATCCGGCATTGACTGCCGTATCCTCACTATTGTCGCCGTTAATGCGGCGTTTGTTTTTGTTCCAACGCGACCTGCCGTTTCGCTCCTTAAAATCTGGACTGCCAGAATTTTTGCTGAGGTTGTTGCTGCGTGCTAGCCAGCTGTCCTCACCCGCGCAGAAGCGGGTCATGAGTGATGTGAGGGCTACCATGGATTTCGGCTTTTCCTGTCCCAGGTGCCGGGCGAGCCACTCATCGCGGATGTTATGCTTGAAGGCCGCGAGGGCCTCCGCATCCGGACAGTCGACGATTTGGTTTTTCTTGGTTAAGAACCGTGTCCCGAATTGTCTGGCCGATTCGTCTGGCTGCTGAATTATGTGGCTTAGGTCATAAGCGTCTGGTGGTTGCACATACGTGCCTTGGAAGTTATCGAGGAATGCGGATTCCAGGTCTTCCCAACTCCCAATTGACTCTGCTGGCAAGCTGTTAAGCCAATGCCGGGCTGGTCCCTTAAGCTTGAGGGGGAGATATTTGATGGCGTGAAGATCATCACCGCGGGCCATGTGGATGTGAAGGAGATAGTCTTCAATCCAAACCACGGGGTCTGTTGTGCCATCATAAGATTCTATATTGACGGGTTTAAACCCTTTGGGGATTTGATGATCCATTACTTCATCTGTGAAGCATAGTGGGTGTGCGGCGCCTCTGTATTGGGCGATGTCACGACAGAGCTCAAGAGAGCTTTGTCTATTTTGTTCGGCCCGGCGGGACTTACTGTGTCCGGCGCGACGGTTGTCGTCACGTATCGTGGGGCACCCACGCGATCCATAGATTGATCTTGATTGTCTTGCCTTATCCTCCAATATATCTCGCAAGTCCGGAGCGTTCCCCTGTGGCCTTGTGCTTTTCGAGCGATGCCGGGGTACGGTTCTAGTGAAGGGCCTAGAGGCCTCTCTGTTGCGATCACGGGGTGGTCGGTCAGCCGTATTGTCTGCTGGTGGTGTAGGTTCATATGCCTCCTCCTCTAATCGGGGGAGCAGCTTGCGTTTAGGGTAGCTTTTGGAGGGGCGTTCGGGCTCATGCTCTTCGGCCGCGAGGACTTCAGTCCATCTGTCGGTTAGCAGATCTTGATCAGCTCTAAGCTGTTGCTGCTTTTTCTTGAGGCTGTTTGCCGTGGCCATAAGTTTGCGTTTAAAACGCTCTTGTTCGACGGGATCCTCAGGCACGACGAATTCGTCGTCGTCGAGGCTCGCCTCATCTCCGGAGGGAGGCATATAATCCTCTACCTCTTCTTCTGCAGCTCTCTCATGAGGGCTGGCGTCTCTGTCCTCCTGCGCTGAATCTTGCTGGAGGGGGTTGTCTTCGGCACTGTCCGGGGTATTATTATCCCCGGTGCCGGAATCGCCATTCTTGTTGTGGCGGAATTTAGAGCGGCGCTGCTGAAATCGGCGCTTGGGCTGTTTTTTGGAGGGGTCATCCTCCGCTGCTCCTTCGCCATTCCCATCCTTTGGGATATCCACCATGTATATGTCATATGATGAGGTGGCTGTCCAGTGCCCGGTAGGCGCTGGTTCTTGGTCGTCTCTGGCATCATCGTCCATACCGTCGATGTCTTCGGAGTCGTAGTCTAGCATGTCGGTTAGATCGTCGACAGTGGCTACCAGGTGGGTGGTGGGTGGGCTTTGAATTTCTTCGTCGTCCGCATCCCAACCGTCCTGGCCGCAGTCCGGCCAGAGCTCTCCTGATAACGAGAGATACTTTAGCAAACTCAAGATGTCGCCAAAAGGTGAGTGTTGGAAGATGACCGCTGCGGTGAACTCCATGATCGGCGCCCAATCGGATTCGATCGGAGGAAGCGCGGGAGGTTCGGAGTCCGGCGAGGAGTCCGGCACCTCAAAGTCACGAGATTTATGAGGGACAAGGTCAGTGTTCGGCTCTATCGCCGTAGAGGTTGCAGCCCCCGAGGCGGTGTCTAGCCATCCGTCCTCGATCTGCGCAGCCGGCTCCGAATTGAAGATCGAAGCGGGTTCGAGTGCGGCCTCCAGGGTACTGTCCGGCTGCAGGGCTAAATCACGCTCGCCGTGATAGTGCGGCACGCTCGGCTGTGGCCGAATCCATCGAGGATCAAGTCCCCGCGGATGTCAGCCGTGAAGTTCAAACTTCCAAATCTGACCTGACGGCCAGGGGCGTAGCTTTCGATCTGCTCCAGTTGGCCAAGCGAATTGGCCCGCAGTGCGAAGCCGATCTGTCCGGGGAGGAAGGTCTCACCCTGGACTGCATCGTTGATGATGATCGAAGAAGCCATCGATCCTATCGGTGACGGGACAAAGGAACTCTCAATGAAAGCACCAATGTCAGTGTCAAAACCGGCGGATCTCGGGTAGGGGGTCCCGAACTGTGCGTCTAGGCGGATGGTAACAGGAGACAAGGGACACGATGTTTTACCCAGGTTCGGGCCCTCTTGATGGAGGTAAAACCCTACGTCCTGCTTGATTAATATTGATGATGTGTGTTACAAGAGTGGATCTACCATGAGATCAAGGAGGCTAAACCCTAGAAGCTAGCCTATGGTATGATTGTTATAATGGTTGTCGTCCTATGGACTAGAGCCGTCCGGTTTATATAGACACCGGAGAGGGCTAGGGTTACACAAAGTCGGTTACAATGGTAGGAGATCTACATATCTGTATCGCCAAGCTTGCCTTCCACGCCAAGGAAAGTCCCATCCGGAGACGGGACGAAGTCTTCAATCTTGTATCTTCATAGTCTTGGAGTCCGGCCGACCATGATAGTTCGGCTGTCCGGACGCCCCCTAGTCCGGAACTCCCTCAGAGAGGGGGGCGCCCCCTTCCCTTGTCCAATTCGGACTGGGCAAGGGGGGCGCGCCACCTCTGGCCGGCCCTCTCTCTTCTCCACTAAGGCCTGCTAAGGCCCATTAATCCCCCATGGGTTCTGATAACCCCCCGGTACTCCAGTTTTATCCGAAACTTCTTCGGAACACTTTCAGTGTCCGAACATAGTCGTCCAATATATCAATCATTATGTCTTGAACATTTCGAGACTCCTCATCATGTCTGTGATCTCATCCAGGACTCCGAGCAACCTTCGGTACATCAAATCACATAAACTCATAATACCAATCGTCATCGAACGTTAAGCGTGCGGACCCTGCGGGTTCGAGAACTATGTAGACATGAACGAGACATGTCTCCGATCAATAACCAATAGCGGAACCTGGATGCTCATATTGGTTCCTACATATTGTATGAAGATCTTTATCGGTCAAACCGCATAACAACACACGTTGTTCCCTTTGTCATTGGTATGTTACTTGCCCGAGATTCGATTGTCGGTATTATCATACCTAGTTCAATCTCGTTACCGGCAAGTCTGTTTACTCGTTCTGTAATACTTCATCCTGTAACTAACTCATTAGTCACAATGCTTGCAAGGCTTATAGTGATGAGTATTACCGAGAGGGCCCAGAGATACCTCTCCAAAACACGGAGTGACAAATCCTAATCTCGATCTATGCCAACCGAACAAACACCTTCGGAGACACCTGTAGAGCACGTTTATAATCACCCATTTACATTGTGACGTTTGATAGCACATAAAGTGTTCCTCCGGTATTTGGGAGTTGCATAATCTCATAGTCTGATGAACTTGTATAAGTCATGAACAAAACAATAGCAATGAAACTGTCACAATCATAATGCTAAGCTAACGGATGGGTCATGTCCATCACATCATTCTCCTAATGATGTGATCATGTTCATCAAATGATAACACATGTCTATGGTTAGTAAACATAACCATCTTTGATTAACGAGCTAGTCAAGTAGAGGCATACTAGGGACAACATGTTTTATCTATGTATTCACACATCTACTAAGTTTCGGGTTAATACAATTCTAGCATGATAATGAACATTTATCATGAAATAAGGAAATAAATAAAAACTTTATTATTGCCTCTAGGGCATATTTCCTTCATGATGCCCCCCCTTGCACTAGAGTCAATAATCTAGATTACATAGTAATGATTCTAACACCCATGGAGCTTTGGTGTTGATCATGTTTTGCTCGTGGAAGAGGCTTAGTCAATGGGTCTGCAACATTCAGATCCGTGTGTAACTTGCAAATCTCTATGTCCCCTTTCGACACTTGATGACGGATGGAATTGAAGCATCTCTTGATGTGCTTGGTTCTCTTGTGAAATCTGGATTCCTTTGCCAAGGCAATTGCACTAGTATTATCACAAAAGATTATCATTGGACCCGATGCACTAGGTATGACACCTTGATCGGATATGAACTCCTTCATCCAAACTCCTTCATTTCCTGCTTCCGAAGCAGTAATGTACTCCACTTCACACGTAGATCCTGTCGCGACACTTTTCTTGGAACTGCACCAACTGACAGCTCCTCCATTCAATAAAAATACGTATCTGGTTTGTGACTTAGAGTCATCTGGATCAGTGTCAAAGCTTGCATTGACATAACCATTTACGACGAGCTCTTTTTCACCTCCATAAACGAGAAACATATCCTTAGTCCTTTTCAGGTATTTCAGGATGTTCTTGACCGTTGTCTAGTACTCCACTCCACGATTACTTTGGTACCTCCCTACTATGCTTATAGCAAGGCAAACATCAGGTCTGGTACACAGCATTGCATACATGATAGAACCTATGGCTGAAGCATAGGGAATAATTTTCATATTCTCTCTATCTTCTGCAGTGGTCGGGCATTGAGTCTAACTCAACTTCACACCTTGTAACACGGACAAGAACCCTTTCCTTGACTGGTCCAGTTTGAACTTCTTCAAAACTTTATCAAGGTATGTGCTTTGTGAAAGTCCAATTAAGCGTCTTGATCTATCTCTATAGATCTTGATGCCCAATATGTAAGCAGCTTCTCCGAGGTCTTTGATGACTCGCAAGTATACGGGATAGTTGTAGCCTCTTTCGATAAGTAAGAGTGTCAAACCCAACAAGGAGCTAAAGGTAGAACAAATACTCTCTCAAGTCCTATCGGCCACTAATACGACTCTACGCACGCTTGACGTTCGCTTTACCTAGAACAAGTATGAAACTAGAAGTACTTTGTAGAAGTGATAGGATAGGTTTGCAAGATAATAAAGAATACGTAAATAAAAAGTAGGGGCTGTTTAGATAAAGATGCAATAAAGTAAATATAGCGAGTGTGGAAAAGTGGTGGTAGGAGTTGTGGAATTGCCCCTAAGCAATTGACTATTTTACTATTTGAGGGAGAGGCATAAGCTAACATATCATCCCTTACTTGGAATTCTATGCACTTATGATTGGAACTCTAGCAAGCATCCACAACTACTAAAGATTCACTAAGGTAAAACCCAACCATAGCATTAAAGCATCAAGTCCCCTTTTATCCCATACGCAAACAACCTACTTACTTGGGTTTGTGTTTCAGCCACTCACGCAATCCACCATAAGCAAATCATAAACATATTGCAAACCCTACAGCGGGAATCCCTCACGCTTGCGCGACACGGAGGGCACAATAGGACAGCACCAATAATAAAACATGCAACTCAAACCAATCATAGCAATTCATCAATCACCGATAGGACAACGAAAATCTACTCAGACATCATAGGATGGCAACACATCATTGGAAAATAATAAGAAGCATAAAGCACCATGTTCAAGTAGAGGGTACCACTAGTAGAAAAAGGGTTAATTGTGAAGCACAATAGTGCCGGTTTGAATTTCAGCCGGCACTAATGTGTACATTAGTGCCGGTTCGTGGCGGCGATCAATAGCACCGGTTCATGGCGAACCTTTAGTACCGGTTCATGCCACGAACCGGTACTAAAGAGGCTGTGTCAGCCTGCCGTCAGGCTATGGCCCCACCATCACCATTTAGTGCCGGTTCGTACCACGAACCGGTACTAATGAGGTTATGGCAAGCTGTTTTTAGTCCCACCTCGCTCCCCTAACAAGCCTTTTACCACCTTAAATATGTTATTTCTCAAACTATCACAAGCACTTGGTCTTCATTGAACTCTATGTGTAGAATTTGTGGCTGCAATATGAGCCTTCATCGGTTTATAAATCGTTGATGACTCATATTGACAATTCAGATTGTACACACAAAGATCATTGATGATCAAAGTATTTTTGATGTTATAAGATCATATTGACAATTTAGACTGTAAAGAAATATAAGATCATGATCTAAATGCTCTTATATTTTTTGCATTCAGTATGCACCAACTGCTAGGCGGGAGGAGCTGTTTAGTACCGGTTCGTGGCGAACCTTTAGCACCGGTTCGTGCCACGAACTGGTACTAATGAGGTTGTGTCAGGTAAGGCTGGGCCCCACGAGCACCTTTAGTATGGGTTCATGGATGAACCAGTACTACAGTTTCTTAGTAAGTTGTTTTTTAGTCCCACCTCGCGAAGTGAGAGGGACTAGGAGCGGTTTATAAGCCCTGAGTGCAGAGACGATGAAGAAGAGGCTCAATGCTCACGTTGCTTAGCTTCAAGCCTTCAGGAATACGGTAGACTGCACGGAGCTATGCGCAGTGCAGTTTACACTATTCCGAAAGGCTTGAAGCAAATTAACGAGCACTGCACCTCTTTTTTATTTTTAATAACTTATTACAACTCCGGACTTCTTCTGTTATGGCAAAAACTAATTGCACGTCGACATTTCTTTTTTTTTAAGTTATAACTCCAGACTTTGACCATCAAGTTTTGCAGAAAAGAAAAAATAGCAGAAAAGAAGAAAAACTATAGCTGAAAAGAAAAAACTATATAAAAAACTACTCAAAAATAAATAGAAGAAAATAAATATAGCAGAAAAGAAAAAACTACTTAGAAATAAATAGAAGAAAAAATAAAGCAGAAAAGAAAAAAAATATTTGCTATTTTTCAATCGTTTACAAAATGACCGTGAAATTAAAAATCACTACAAAATGAACTCTGAAAATGTTGAATTTTGGCAAACTAGATGAAAAACTACTCACAAATAAATAGAAGAAAATAAATATAACAAAAAAGAAAAAACTATACAAAAAACTACGCAGAAATAAATAGAAGAAAATAAAGCAGAAAAGAAAAAAACTATAAAAAAATTGGGGCGCTGCCCTGTGGGCCTGATAGGCCACAGGTGTGTAATTACAGGCCTTAAAGGCCCAGCAGACTCACAGGGCAGCGCGCAGAGTTTAGGCCCACCAGCCTGCTATATAGAGGAGTTCGAAGTGGTAGCCGCGGCTGGGTTTATAAACCAGTGCGGCTGCCCTTCGCCCGGCGAGGTGGGACTAAACTTTGGGGTGGCAGCGCGAGGCCTTTAGTACCGGGTCGTGGAACAAACCGGCACTAAAGGGGGGGCCTTTAGTACCGGTTTGTGCCACCACCCGGTACTAAAGGGGGTCGCCTCCCGCCGCTTGGCCTGGCCAAAACAGGCCTTTAGTACCGGTTGGTGGCTCCAACCGGTACTAAAGGGGGGGTCTATATATACAACACGTCCGAAAATTTCGTTTTCCCTCTCTGTTTGTTCCTCTGTTTCCGTCTCCATCGCCGTCGCCGCCGCCCTCGATCGTCTCAGTCGCCGCCCCCGTCCCCGTCAGCGCCCCCGTTCCCGTCGCCGCCATCGTCTACGTCGCCGCCCAGGGCCCGCCCCCATCCCCGTCACCGCCCACGTCCCTGTCGTCGCCCTCGTCTCCGTCGCCGCCCCCCCCGTCCCCGTCGCCGTCGTCGTCGTCGTCGCCCTGCCGTCGCCTCGCCATCACCGTC
>NC_041389.1:148810213-148817879 GCF_002162155.2 Triticum dicoccoides | reverse complement strand
AATGCTTAGTTGAACTAGTTGAATTAATATATAGAACTAGTTTATTTTTAGTAAATGCTAAGTTGAACTAGTTGAATTAATATATAGAACTAGTTTGTTTTTAGTAAATGCTTAGTTGAACTTGTTGAATTAATATATAGAACTAGTTTATTTTTAGTAAATGCTTAGTTGAACTTGTTGAATTAATATATAGAACTAGTTTATTTTTAGTAAATGCTTAGTTGAACTAGTTGAATTAATATATAGAACTAGTTTATTTTTAGTAAATGCTTAGTTGAACTAATTGAATTAATATAACTAGTTTATTTTTAGTAAATGCTTAGTTGAATTAATAGAAGTAGTTGAATTAATTGAATTAGTAAGTGTTTAATGTTTCGGCTAATACGAACATAGGAAATGTCGTCTGACGACGGAAAAAAATTCGGTATGTGCCAATACTGTGAAGACGAGCGCGGCCAGTGCGACAGAAATTTCCTTGTTGATGGTAGGCGATTCAGCATCAAGCTGGATGAGCCTTTCAAATTCGATACAGTAAGTCACAACGACAAGTCTGTTTTCGTAATTAAGCATGACTTATATATGCTTCATTTGCCTGACTTATAATTTTTAATTTTCACTATTCTACTAGCGCATCCCATGCCATGCAAGAATTTTTGTCTTGGATAAGATAGGTTTCAAAGATATGGAAACTATGGAGGTAAAGAGAGCTTACCTGAAAACTGAGCATGATGGTTATACTTTCAACGTTAAAGTATACAATGCACACACGTACACCTATTTTGAATGCAAAACTTGGCAAGCACTATGCAAGGCTTATGCATTTGAGCCTGGTATGGTTATCACCTTTGATATTCGTCCGGAAGATGATATTGAAGGTAATAGAGACATATGGGTCGATGTGCAGACGCCTCCAGTTCTACCATTATTTTAGTTCTTCTCAAATATATTTTTGTCTTTGATATTGCTTATTTCAAAAATAACTGACAACTAATTTCTATTAACAGCTTATCTCCATTCAACCAAACATGTTCGGCGCTTGGTAGACAGGACCTTCTACTGTCCCGGAGCTGAACTAAACTGCGAGGAGATAAGTCATTATGTTTCATGGCTTGAGGATCTTCATACTGTCAAGACAAATTTTTTTCCTGCACTTGGAAATGTTAGTACTCAAAACGTGCGACCAATAGTGATGGTATTGAACTACGGTCACATATATTTAGGAATGATGGTAAGGTATTTACTATTTGTCCTCAGTGCATATTTTGCATACATATTTTTTTGCTAAACTTTCATTGCTAAGTATATTAATTAAGTACTATACGATGTTCTTCAACAGGGACTCCCGATGACAGTTGTGCCTCAGGGGATCGAGACTAAAGGTCAGATGTCAATTGTTAGCTTAAGGCCAAGATATCCTGCATTGCACATGGATGCATTCAGGATTTCTAGAAGCGATGAATGCTTAATAGTGAAAGATTGGAGGAAAATTGTTAATGATCGCAGAGAAGTACTAGGGGGCAGCAATGAGAAGCGCAGCCCACGATTAGGAGACAGGTTCATCGGCATGCTCCAGTATGATCAATCAGGAGAGCTATACATGTTCTATGCTATTTTACCAGAGAGAGGGTAGCTAGCAGGAGTGATTTAGCTAGTTCTTCATGCTGCTCTTAATTAGTACTTGTCCTTTCATGTCCGTGTTCTTCGTTCTGAACTTAAGTGATTTGCTTTTGTGGTGTTATATATGAACGCTTATAATATCATGACAATCATGTTGAACTCGATGATTGGTTCTACTAGAAATTCTATTTATATTTATATATATATATATATATATATATATATATATGCATAACGTTTACAATGTGTAGTATCGTAAAATACCAGCAAACGAAAAAGAATTAAAATGGAAACACAAAATTAAATGAAAAAGAAATCATAAAACTAAAAAACCCCAAACCTTATAGTACCGGTTGGTCTTACCAACCGGTACTAAAGGGCTCCAGGCCCCCGGAGCTGGCTCGTGCCACATGGTTGCCCTTTAGCACCGGTCATGCTGAACCGGTACTAAAGGGGGGGCCTTTAGTGACCACACTTTAGTGCCGGTTATGGAACCGACACTAAAGGGCCTTACGAACCGGTGCTATTGCCCGGTTCTGCACTAGTGTACAGCGGGTTGCGGGGGAGTGGACCGCTGAATATAGAAGGGGGAAGGTGATGGAGATGTTGGTGAAGATGACGGCGGTGTTGGTGAAGATCGCGATGATGATGATGGCCCCCGGCGGCGTTCCGGCGCCACCGGAAGCAAGGGGGAGAGAGCCCCCCCTTCTTCTTCTTCTTCCTTGACCTTCTCCCTAGTTGGGATAAGGGTTTCCCCTCTGGTCCTTGGCTCCCATGGCGTGGGAGGGGCGAGAGCCGCTTCGAGATTGGATCAATCTCTCTGTTTCTGCATTCTCAGATTCTACCCCTTCACCGTTTCTTAAATATCCGGAGATCCGTAACTCCGATTGGGGTGAATCTTTCGCCCAGATCTTTCTCATAAAATTAGCTTTCTTGCGCCAACAAAAGAGTGTCAACCGCCTTATAGGTGGCCCATGAGAGCCTAGGTCGCGCCCAGGGGGAGGGCGCGCCCCCTGTCTCGTGGCCACCCCGGACACCGTTTCGCGTTGATTTCACTTCCCAAAAATCATAAGTATTCCAAAAAAATCTCCGTCCATTTTTATCCCGTTTAGACTCCGTTTGATATTGGGTTTCTGCGAAACAAAAAACATACAACAGATAAGAACTGGCACTGGGCACTGAATCAATATGTTAGTCCCAAAAAATAGTATAAAAAGTTGCCAAAAGTATATAAAAGTTGTAGAATATTGGCATGGAACAATCAAAAATTATAGATACGGCGGAGACATATCAGCATCCCCAAGCTTAATTCCTGCTCGTCCTCGAGTAGGTAAATGATAAAAAAATAATTTTTGATGTGGAATGCTACCTAGCATAATCTTGATCATATGTCTAATCATGGCATGAATATTAAGACACGAGTGATTCAAAGCAATAGTCTATCATTTGACATAAAAACAATAATACTTCGAGCGTACGAATAAAGCAATCATGTTTTTTCAAAACAACAAGGCCAAAGCAAGCTTATCCCTACAAAATCATACAGTTTGGCCATGCTTCATTTTCGTCACACAAAATGCCCCCATCATGCACAACCCCGATGACAAGCCGAGCAATTGGTTCATACTTTTTAACGCGCTTCAACTTTTTCAACCCTCACGCAATACATGAGCGCAAGCCATGGATATAGCACTATAGGTGGAATAGAATATAATGATGGAGGTTATGTGGAGAAGACAAAAAGGAGAAAGTCTCACATCGACGCGGCTAATCAACAGGCTATGGAGATGCCCATCAATTGATGTCAATGCGAGGAGTAGGGATTGCCATGCAACGGATGCACTAAGAGCTATAAGTGTATGAAAGCTCAACAAAAGAAACTAAGTGGTTGTGCATCCAACTTGCTTGCTCATGAAGACCTAGGGCATTTGAGGAAGCCCACCGTTGGAATATACAAGCCAAGTTCTATAATGAAAATTCCCACTAGTATATGAAAGTGACAACATAGGGGATAATCTATATGAAGAACATGGTGCTACTTTGAAGCACAAGATATGAGACTCACTACATGAAGAACATGGTGCTACTTTGAAGCACAAGTTTGGAAAAAGAGATAGTAACATTGCCCCTTTTTATTTATTTTCTTTTTTCTTTTTTTTCTTTTCTTTGGCCTTTCTATTCTCTTTCTTTTTGGCCTTTCTTTTTTTTTCTTTTTTGGGGACAATGCTCTAATAATGTGATCATCACACTTTTATTTACTTACAACTCGATATTACAACTCGATACTGGAACAAAGATATGACTCTATATGAATGCTTCCGGCGGTGTACCAGGATGTGCAATGATCTAGCGTAGCAATGACATCAAAAAACGGACAAGCCATGAAAACATCATGCTAGCTATCTTATGATCATGCAAAGCAATGTGACAATGAATGCTCAAGTCATGAATATGATGATGATGGAAGTTGCATGGCAATATATCTCGGAATGGCTATGGAAATGCCATGATAGGTAGGTATGGTGGTTGTTTTGAGGAAGATATAATGAGGCTTATGTGTGATAGAATGTATCGTATCACGGGGTTTGGATGCACCGGTGAAGTTTGCACCAACTCTCGAGGTGAGAAAGGGCAATGCACGGTACCGAAGAGGCTAGCAATGATGGAAAGGTAAAAGTGCGTATAATCCATGGACTCACATTAGTCATAAAGAACTCATATACTTATTGCAAAAGTTTATTAGCCCTCGAAGCAAAGTACTACTACGCATGCCCCTAGGGGGATAGATTGGTAGGAAAAGACCATCGCTCGTCCTCGACCGCCACTCATAAGGAAGACAATCAAAGAAACACCCCATGCTTCAAATTTGTCACACAACGGTTACCATACATGCATGCTACGGGACTTGCAAACCTCAACACAAGTGTCTCTACAATCCACAACCACCCACTAGCATGACTCTAATATCACCACCTTTATATCGCAAAACTATTGCAAGGAATCAAACATATCATATTCAGCGATCTACAAGTTTATGTAGGATTTTATGACTATGTCACGCCCAATATGCGACCCTATCCAAAAGGAACTCGAAGGTCCCACCAAGGATAGACCCGCATATTGAAACGCTTTTGCAAGGTGGATATCATTACATCAACATTACATAATAGATGGGGATACATACAAAAGGCATACAATGCCACATAAATACAACATCACAATACATAAGAGCAACATCCGACTACGGATGAAACACAAACAGAAACTCGAATGACATCCACCCTGCTAGCCCAGGCTGCTGACCTGGAACCTATTCCCTGATCGAAGAAGAAGAAGAAGAAGAAGAACTCCAAATCAAGGAACATCGCTCTCGCATCAAGATCATCGCATAACCTGTACCTGCAACTGTTGTTGTAGTAATCTGTGAGCCACGAGGACTCAGCAATCCCATTACCATGGGTATCAAGACTAGCAAAGCTTAATGGGTAAGGAAGGGGTAAAGTGGTGAGGTTGCAGCAGCGACTAAGCATAATATGGTGGCTAACATACGCCAATGAGAGCGAGAAGAGAAACAAAGGAACGGCCGTGAAGCTAGCAATGATCAAGAGGTGATCCTGAACTCCTACTTACGTCAATCATAACACAGAAACCGTGTTCACTTCCCCGACTCCGCTGAAAAGAGACCATCACGGCTACACACGCGGTTGATGCGTTTTAATTCGGATCTGGTGTCAAGTTATCTACAACCGGACATTAACAAATTCCCATCTGCCACATAACCGCAGGCACGGCTTTCGAAAGATAAATACCCAACATAATCCTGTCCATCATGGGGCAATCTTCAACTTCACCTGCAACTAACAACGCTATAAGAGGGGCTGAGCAAAGCAGTAACATAGCCAAACAACGGTTTGCTAGGAAGGGTGTCAAAGGTTAGAGGTTCATGGCAATTTGGGAGGCTTGAAGAACAAAATAATAGGTAGCGCAGCAAAGCGATAGAGCGAAGCAACTAGCATAGCAATGATAGTAGTGAGATCCAGGGTAGCGGTCATCTTGCCTGAAATCCCGCAAGGAAGAAGAACGAGTCATGAAGAAGATGAAGCCACGAAGACGAACCAAGCGTAGACGAACGAATCCTCACGATCGCAACGAAACAGGAACTAGCGAGAAGAAGCACACAACATGGTAAACACACCACACAAGAACAAGGCATGATGCTCAACCAAGTATGATGCATGACAAAGCTAGATGAGGCTACTCATGGCAAGAGATGATGCAAACAAGAGCAACACATCAAGGCAAGTTTAAATGAGGTCGGAAACAACATATAACAATTCCGATAAGTCCTCATCTACAAATTTAGAAATTGGTCCAGAACTGAATAAACATTAAGTTGAAGTTGTTAAACAGCAAGTTAAGATGCACCTAGATGATCTATACGAGATTCTATTCAAGTCACATATAAAGTTCATTTAGTTCGGAGCTACGGCCTAGAAGATATGAGCAAAACAAGTTAAACATGGCATTGATGCAAAATGCAAACAAACATCAAG
Organism: Triticum dicoccoides; assembly: GCF_002162155.2. NCBI lineage: Eukaryota > Viridiplantae > Streptophyta > Magnoliopsida > Poales > Poaceae > Triticum > Triticum dicoccoides. Next base: position 148,811,709 of record NC_041389.1, on the reverse strand, counting down.
CAAACACCTCAAAATATGGATGCAACATGATAATATGGAACTACATGCAAAATCAAGCAAGTTTCATATAGAGCACACTCAAAACGGAGCAACGGTTCAACACATACACTATACAAGATATGTCAACAATCTGCCCATAACAGCAACTAGGCATAGAACAAGCATCAAAACAATATGCTACAGCACCCCAACATAAGAACAAAAGGCATGGGCATGATGTACAGGTAATGCATGATAAAACATGAACACTGAGCTATCTCTAGAAATCACTAGAACATGCTCAAAAGGACATGGCAAGATTACAAATAATAACAGTTTCAGTCATTAGCAGAAATAACATCAGGTTGCAATGTTTAGAGCTCTCAAACAACATGTTACAGGAAGTTATCATGGCAACCAAAGGCATGGCATGAAACTACTAATGGCATAGACCAAAAGTCCTTTACTGACCATGAGCCAAAAAGGATCAGAGGATATGATGGCACCCATGTAAACATGGCAAGTTATATGACAGATTCATACATGGCAGGAACAACAATAAGTAGGCATGTTGGTGAGCTTGAACCACTCACCACAGAGAAATACATGGCATGGCAAGGCAACCAACAGTAAGAATACATGTTTATGAAGCTAAACATGTCAAGATCAAGTTAATAGGGTGCATGGATCACTAGCAACACACATGGCAAAACTGAACTTAAAGTTAATCAGGCTGACAGCAACATTATTTAGCAAGTTGAGAGCAAGATTACAACAGGTTACAGTCGGCTATAAATGCAACCAGGGACATTAATGGATAGAGCATGATATGTATAACAAAATATCCTTAGTGAACATCTCCAGATTACGCATAGAATGACTTGTAGCAGCAGGTTTACATAGCATCAGGATATAGCAGAAACAGTCTAGCAAAAACGCAACAGCAAGTACCCTACTTCATGAGCTCGATGCACTCACTACAAGCATCACAAAAATACATGGATGTCATCACTGTGAATATGGCATGACGTAGATCAAAACACATGTAGACATCAACCTCATAGGATGCACACATCAAACATGGCAAAAATGACAAATGAGCATGTTCTGTTAACAGACAGCAGATAACATCATATAGCACTTTTGCAACGATGATTAGGGCGTCAAGATGGACTCAAATGAACATGGCACAATGGAAAGAAATGAAGTACACGTCGAGGCGAACAATTTGACATATTACACGCACGAAACGAAGCAGTATGCAGCAAGTTATGATGCGATGAACAGGGGCTAAAATATGCAAAAAAAAATCGGGACTTAGGGAAAAACAGAGGGGGGGAATCAACCTCAGCTCAGATCTGGGTTGCACGGGTCCCGAGGTTCGCCGGAGAGCGTCGGGGAAGAAGAAGATGCGACGGCCGTAGCTAGGGATCGCCGGATCTGGGGCCGGGGACGGCGCGGGAGGCGAGGCGAGGGGCGGCGCGGCTCCCACGGCGGCGGCCGGCGGCGGGGCCGGG
>NC_041389.1:148807147-148809852 GCF_002162155.2 Triticum dicoccoides | reverse complement strand
CGCCGGGCGGCGGCGGAGGCGTGCGGCCGCGGGGCGCGGGCGCGCAGGGCATGGGCCCAGTCAACGGAGCGGGAGGGCCGACCATGGGTCGAGCGGGCCGGCGGCGGCTGGCGGCGGGGAGTGCCACGTGGCAGCTTCCCGTTGGCTGAGCGCGGCGGCACGGGACGGGCGGACATGTCCGACGGGGTCCGGACGTGTCCGGCTGCGGGAGGAGGAAGAAGGTAGGGTTGGACTGCGCGAAAATTCGGGGAGGGGCACCTATTTATAGGTAGGAGGAGCTAGGAGACTCCAAATGGAGTGCGGTTTTCGCCCACACAATCGTGATCGAACGACCGAGAGCGTGGAGGGGGGTTTGCTGGGTTTTGGGCCACTTTGGAGGGGGTGTTGGGCTGCAAGACCAAAGAGGCTTTCACAGTTACCCGGTTAACCGTTGGAGTATCAAACGACCTCCAAATGGCACGAAACTTGACAGGCGGTATACCGGTGCTACACCGAGGCCGCTTGGCAAACCTCGGGGCATTCCGAGAAAGTTTAACACCCGCTAACAACAAGAGACAAAAGGGGAACACCGAAGGACATAGGAGTGCCGGATTGCAAAACGGACAACGGGGAAAATGCTCGGATGCATGAAACGAACACGTATGCAAAATGAGATGCACATAATGACATGATAAAATGCAACACGCAAGCAAATGACATGGCAATGACTGCGAATAGCTGGAAGACACCTGGTGCATCGGATCCGGGGCGTTACAACACTCCTCCACTAACAAGAGATCTCGTCCCGAGATCTTAGGACCGAGACGGAAGGGAAAAGGGATGAGGTGAAACAAGAACTCAAGAGAAGAAGCAAAGAATCGGAAGCACTCGAGAAGAAGAGAGGAACGACGAGAATGACGAGAATCGAAAGCTCACAGAATCAGATAGACTATGAAACCACTCCGGTTAGAACGAGATAAGAAACGAATACGGCTGAAAGGGTTTAGGCAGCACTCCGACTAAAAATGAAAGGAATAGAACACGAACTTCACCCAAAGAGATGGCACTTGACGAGATGACCAATGCAATGCCTCCGGAGGAATTGAAATAATTGAATGAAAAGAACTTAGAAGGAAGGATTGAATGAAGTTGTTGAGAAAAATCAACAACAAAAAGAATAAGCTTGTCGTGGACTTATGGATAACATCTCAAAATCATAAGGTGATAACCGACCACAAACGGAAATGATTGGATAGCTGAGAAGAACGAAGAAATGCAAAACTCCACTTGAAAAGAATACGGAGATTTAATTGCACCTCAAGATGCAAGAACAAAAGATACTAGAACTCCTTGAACAAGAATCTTGATGAACACTTGAAAGAATGAATTAAATCATGAAGAACCACCATGAAGAACTCCGGTGACAAAAGATGATGAGATAGAGTTCAGGGATGCAAAGAATAAGATTAACGCCCTACGATGATTTAGATGGGGTTTCCGACGAGATGGCCGAGGAAAATGAACTCCGGAAAAGAAAAGATGAAAATACTTGGAACTGGAATTTATTCATCAAGAACAAACTCCGAAGAAAAGGGATTACTCACTTGGATGAAATAAGAATAAGATTTATTGTATGCTTATCCTTCATCAAATTAAATTGATGACAAGCAATGGATTTTGCATATTACTTATTCTTCTTGAAAAGGATTGAGAAGTGACATATCGCAAACTTGAGAAGGTCTTACTGAACCATCGGTATGATTGGAAAGAACGAATGGATTAATATGATAATCAAAGAAAAAGAATCTTAAAGAACCACCGTTAGAATTCGGAAATGACTGACGAAAGAGAATGAATCACCGGGAAGAATTAAAAGATCAAATATGCTTGAGGCGATTTAGATGCAAAAGAACGGAAGAGCTCGAACTGATTAAAGAGCACTTGAACGAAGCACCGTGATAATTGGATAACGGTAGCTAAAATGTGAGGACAAAGAATTCTTCTGGAATGACGGCCTCCGGTGAAAAGAAACAGAAATCAACTCCTGAAATGCTCCGGATGGTTGAGAAAAAGGAATCTCCGACAAACGGAATAATTCGATAGGGTACCAAGAAGCTAGAACCACGAATCTTCGAGAGAACAAACAAGATTTAAGAGAAACTCTTCTTCGGTCTTCAAATGATGACGAGAAACACCACCAAAATTACTGAGATACTCCGGGAGAAAGAAAACCGAAAAGGTTGAGCCAACAATGAAAAGAATTTGAAAGCGATCTTGGAGAAGGCATGTGACTGATGGAATCCAATCTTACATCACACTTGAAAAGAATTGAGAATAACTCCGGGGGAATTAGAAGAGTCGGGTAAGATCCTGGGAAAAGACCTGTGGGTTAGGGCCCACTAAAATAGAACACCGTTTGAAAAGGGATGTTGAACTGATAGAAGAAGCACCGGAACAATTGAAATATTTGAATGAGGTGACAACCACGAATTAATTCAAACACAGACAACTCTCCTGAGATATCTTGAACACTCCGGAAGGATAAACTGGCGAGAGGCGAACGAGCAGGGAAAACACTTGATCCGAGGAAAAGAATATAATCACTACCGAAAAACTTGAATTGAAACCACCGTAGAAGAAAAAGAGATGAAGAATGACGAACGAGACGAGAATTCACCGGTTGAGATAATTTACGAAAGACTGAAGAGGCTCTGCACGAATGAAAT
>NC_041389.1:148802562-148806724 GCF_002162155.2 Triticum dicoccoides | reverse complement strand
TCGAAACAGACTCAAACTTCGGGAAGAAAAAGGGTGGGAGGGCGGGAAAACAAAGACAACTTGGAAGGGGAACCAACGAATATCTTGAAGAGAAAACACCGGTTGAAATCATTAAGGAAAGAAAGCAAAGACTTCGCACGAGTAGGATGAATACTCGATTACGGACTCCGGTTCCAATAAGAAGAAGGGTGGGCGGGTGGGAAAGGAAAAGCAAGGACAACTTTGGATGGGGAAAACAACGTCGATTGAAAAGAGGCTGAGGATTGATCTCGCAAAAGACAAAGAGGTACGAGTCGACTTGACGAGAGAAGCACCGGACAAAAGAGGATGGACAATGAACGAAAACTAACCGCATGACCCTAAAGAAAAATTTGAAAAGGGAAGATGAGTAGTTCAAAACACCTACATCAAGATTCCTGACCAGAGCGACGAAGGGGCTGAGGAGTAAAAAGAATTCTTACTCTCCGATATAAGTAGACTCCGAAAACAGTTTTCTTCTAGACTCAACAACGGCCAAACTACACGATCAATCAAGGAGGCTCCTAAGGTCGGTCGAGGCTCTGATACCAACTTGTCACGCCCAATATGTGACCCTATCCAAAAGGAACTCGAAGGTCCCACCAAGGATAGACCCGCATATTGAAACGCTTTTGCAAGGTGGATATCATTACATCAACATTACATAATAGATGGGGATACATACAAAAGGCATACAATGCCACATAAATACAAGATCACAATACATAAGAGGAACATCCGACTACGGATGAAACACAAACAGAAACTCGAACGACATCCACCCTGCTAGCCCAGGCTGCCAACCTGGAACCTATTCCCTGATCGAAGAAGAAGCAGAAGAAGAACTCCAAATCAAGGAACATCGCTCTCACGTCAAGATCATCGCATAACCTGTACCTGCAACTATTGTTGTAGTAATCTGTGAGCCACGAGGACTCAGCAATCCCATTACCATGGGTATCAAGACTAGCAAAGCTTAATGGGTAAGGAAGGGGTAAAGTGGTGAGGTTGCAGCAGCGACTAAGCATAATATGGTGGCTAACATACGCAAATGAGAGCGAGAAGAGAAACAAAGGAACGGTCGTGAAGCTAGCAATGATCAAGAGGTGATCCTGAACTCCTACTTACGTCAATCATAACACAAAAACCGTGTTCACTTCCCGGACTCCGCCGAAAAGAGACCATCATGGCTACACACGCGGTTGATGCGTTTTAATTCGGATCTGGTGTCAAGTTATCTACAACCGGACATTAACAAATTCCCATCTGCCACATAACCACGGGCACGGCTTTCGAAAGATAAATACCCTGCAGGGGTGTCCCAACTTAGCCCATGATAAGCTCTCGCGATCAACGAAGGATATACCTTCTCCCAGGAAGACCCGGTCAGTCTCGGAATCCCGGTTTACAAGACATTTCGACAATGGTAAAACAAGACCAGCAAAGCCGCCCGATGCACCGACAATCCCGATAGGAGCTGCACATATCTCGTTCTCAGGGCAACACCGGATGAGACAGGCTACGAGTAAAACCAGACCTCGAGTTTCCCCGAGGGGGCCCCGCAGGCGGCTCGGTTCGGACCAACACTTAGAGAAGCACTGGCCCGGAGGGGCTAAAATAAAGATGACCCTTGGGTTAATTACTCCCAAGGGAAAGGTAGGTGGTGGTGAGGCAACTGGTAAAACCAAGGTTGGGCCTTGCTGGAGGAGTTTTATTCAAAGCGAACTGTCAAGGGGGTCCCATAAATCACCCAACAGCGTTAGGAACGCAAAATCCGGGAACATAATACTGGTATGACGGAAACTAGGGCGGCAAGAGTGGAACAAAACACCAGGCATAAGGCCGAGCCTTCCACCCTTTACCAAATATATAGATGCATTAATTAAATAAGAGATATTGTGATATCCCAACATAATCCTGTCCATCATGGGGCAATCTTCAACTTCACCTGCAGCTAACAACGCTATAAGAGGGGATGAGCAAAGCGGTAACATAGCCAAACAACGGTTTGCTAGGAAGGGTGTCAAAGGTTAGAGGTTCATGGCAATTTGGGAGGCTTGAAGAACAAAATGATAGGTAGCGCAGCAAAGCGATAGAGCGAAGCAACTAGCATAGCAATGATAGTAGTGAGATCCAGGGTAGCGGTCATCTTGCCTGAAATCCCGCAAGGAAGAAGAACGAGTCCATGAAGAAGATGAAGCCACGAAGACGAACCAAGCGTAGACAAAGAAATCCTCATGATCGCAACGAAACGGGAACTAGCGAGAAGAAGCACACAACATGGTAAACACACCACACAAGAACAAGGCATGATGCTCAACCAAGTATGATGCATGACAAAGCTAGATGAGGCTACTCATGGCAAGAGATGATGCAAACAAGAGCAACACATCAAGGCAAGTTTAAATGAGGTCGGAAACAACATATAACAATTCCGGTAAGTCCTCATATGCAAATTTAGAAATTGGTCCAGAACTGAATAAACATTAAGTTGAAGTTGTTAAACAGCAAGTTAAGATGCACCAAGATGATCTATACGAGATTCTAGTCAAGTTACATATAAAGTTCATTTAGTTCGGAGCTACGGCCTACAAGATATGAGCAAAACAAGTTAAACATGGTATTGATGCAAAATGCAAACAAACATCAAGCAAACACCTCAAAATATGGATGCAACATGATAATATGGAACTACATGCAAAATCAAGCAAGTTTCATATAGAGCACACTCAAAACGGAGCAATGGTTCAACACATACACTATACAAGATATGTCAACAATCTGCCCATAACAGCAACTAGGCATAGAACAAGCATCAAAAAAATATGCTACAGCACCCCAACATAAGAACAAAAGGCATGGGCATGATGTACAGGTAATGCATGATAAAACATGAACACTGAGCTATCTCTAGAAATCACTAGAACATGCTCAAAAGGACATGGCAAGATTACAAATAATAACAGTTTCAGTCATTAGCAGAAATAACATCAGGTTGCAATGTTTAGAGCTCTCAAACAACATGTTACAGGAACTTATCATGGCAACCAAAGGCATGGCATGAAACTACTAATGGCATAGACCAAAAGTCCGTTACTGACCATGAGCCAAAAAGGATCAGAGGATATGATGGCACCCGTGTAAACATGGCAAGTTATATGACAGATTCATACATGGCAGGAACAACAATAAGTAGGCATGTTGGTGAGCTTGAACCACTCACCACAGAGAAATACATGGCATGGCAAGGCAACCAACAGTAAGAATACATGTTTATGAAGCTAAACATGTCAAGATCAAGTTCATAGGGTGCATGGATCACTAGCAACACACATGGAAAAACTGAACTTAAAGTTAATCAGGCTGACAGCAACATTATTTAGCAAGTTGAGAGCAAGATTACAACAGGTTACAGCCGTCTATAAATGCAACCAGGGACATTAATGGATAGAGCATGACATGTATAACAAAACATCCTTAGTGAACATCTCCAGATTATGCATAGAATGACTTGTAGCAGCAGGTTTACATAGCATCAGGATATAGCAGAAACAGTCTAGCAAAACAGCAACAGCAAGTACCCTACTTCACGAGCTCGATGCACTCACTACAAGCATCACAAATATACATGGATGTCATCACTGTGAATATGGCATGACGTAGATCAAAACACATGTAGACATCAACCTCATAGGATGCACACATCAAACATGGCAAAAATGACAAATGAGCATGTTCTGTTAACAGACAGCAGATAACATCATATAGCACTTTTGCAACGATGATTAGGGCGTCAAGATGGACTCAAATGAACATGGCACAATGGAAAGAAATGAAGTACACGTCGAGGCGAACAATTTGACATATTACACGCACGAAACGAAGCAGTATTCAGCAAGTTATGATGCAATGAACTGGGGCTAAAATATGCAAATAATTTCGGGACTTAGGAAAAACAGAGGGGGGGGAAATCAACCTCAGCTCAGATCTGGGTTGCACGGGTCCCGAGGTTCGCCGGAGAGCGTCGGGGAAGAAGAAGATGCGGCGGCCGGAGCTAGGGATCACCGGATCTGGGGCCGGGGACAGCGCGGAAGGCGAGACGAGGGGCGGCGCGGCTCCCGCGGCGGCCGGCGGCGGGGCCGGG
>NC_041389.1:148752335-148801923 GCF_002162155.2 Triticum dicoccoides | reverse complement strand
GGGGGGCGGCGCCTGCGATGGGCAGCGGCGACCGGGAGGCGAGGAGGCGAAGGGGCCGGCGCTTGCGGAGCGGGAGGGCCGACCATGGGCCGAGCGGGCCGGCGGCGGCTGGCGGCGGGGAGTGCCACGTGGCAGCTTCCCGTTGGCTGGGCGCGGCGGCACGGGACGGGCGGACATGTCCGACGGGGTCCGGACCTGTCCGGCTGCGGGAGGAGGAAGAAGGTAGGGTTGGACTGCGCGAAAATTCGGGGAGGGGCACCTATTTATAGGTAGGAGGAGCTAGGAGACTCCAAATGGAGTGCGGTTTTCGCCCACACGATCGTGATCGAACGACCGAGAGCATGGAGGGGTTTTGCTGGGTTTTGGGCCACTTTAGAGGGGGTGTTGGGCTGCAAGACCAAAGAGGCTTTTACGGTTACCCGGTTAACCGTTGGAGTATCAAACGACCTCCAAATGGCACGAAACTTGACAGGCGGTCTACCGGTGCTACACCAAGGCCGCTTGGCAAACCTCGGGCCATTCCGAGAAAGTTTAACACCCGCTCACAACAAGAGACAAAAGGGGAACGCCGAAGGACATAGGAGTGCCGGATTGCAAAACGGACAACGGGGAAAATGCTCGGATGCATGAAACGAACACGTATGCAAAATGAGATGCACATAATGACATGATAAAATGCAACATGCAAGCAAATGACATGGCAACGACTGCGAATAGCTGGAAGACACCTGGCGCATCGGATCCGGGGCGTTACAGACTAACTATGTGGTTGACCAATTCCTGTCATCTCTCTAAATAGATATAAGTGAAGCAAGAGAGTTTAATTCTTTCTACAAAAGATATGCCCATGCTCTAACAATTATAAGTAAAGCAAAAGAGCATTCTGCAAATGGCGGTTGTCTAAATGAAGAGAAACAGGCAATCCAAACTTCAAAGGATGTAAGTGAAGCACATCAAGCATTCTATAAAGCCATACTCAAAAGATTTAAGTGAGGTGCAATGAGAATTCTATAAATCAACCAAGGACTATCTCATACCAGCATGGTGCATAAAAGAAAAATGAAAACTAAATGCAAAAGACGCTCCAAGACTTGCACATAATGCATAAACGAAACGAATTCGAAAACATACCGATACTTGTTGAAGAAAGAGGGGATGCCTTCCGGGGCATCCCCAAGCTTAGACGCTTGAGTTTCCTTGAATATTTACTTGGGGTGCCTCAGGCATCCCCAAGCTTGAGCTCTTCCCTCTCTTCCTTTTCCTCATATCGAGACATCCTCGATTAGACACTACATCCACACAAAACTTCAACAGAAAACTCGGTAAGATCCGTTAGTATAATAAAGCAAATCACCACTCTAAGTACTGTTGCAAACCAATTCATATTTTGGTTTTGCATTGTGTCTACTGTAATATAGCTTTTCCATGGATTAATCCACTAGTATAAATTGATAGATTCATCAAAACAAGCAAACTATGCATCAAAAACAGAATCTGTCAAAAACAGAATAGTCTGTAGAAATCTGAACATCCACCATACTTATGGTACCCCAACAATTCTACAAAAATTAGGAAAAATAAACAAGTTGTATAGAAAGACAGAGCAAAAGGAATCAGAACCAATTGACATTCCAGTTAAAAACGTAAAATCGTGCACTACAGCCAAAGTTTCTGTCCTGCACCGTACAAACCAACAAGCATTGTAAACATCCTAAAGGCAAACCTTGGCACATTATTTTTATAATACAATGGAATTGTACAAGGGGATAATTATTTTTGTTGAAAAGTTTCCGTAATCAAGATTCACAAAGTTTCCGTGAGCATGAACAAACTTCAAGGCTAGCTCCCACTTCAACAGTGCTTGTCTCTCTCACTTTCACTTTCCTTTTTGAAAAGTTTTAGGTTCCCCTCTTTATTTATTTTTTGTTTTTAAACTATATAAAAGCACTCAACAGAAATAAATGTCTCTCTAAAACTTCCGGGTTGTCTCCCTGGCAGCGCTTTCTTTAAAGCCATTAAGCTAGGCATTTAGTGCTCAAGTAATGAATCCACCCGGATCCCAAGGTATATCAAAGCCAATTTTAATTAACAATGATTTATAATTTACTAGTGAGCACAGAGTAACATAAATCATGCAACAACGAAGTCTAACTCTCTTCCTATGCATCGGCATGTCATAAAAGAACAATTCATGCACACATAGTAAAGGCCAATGCATAGTATAAGCAGTTTCTTGCAATTCTATCGTGTTGGAAACATAGAGAGGTGGAGACATAGTTCCTCTCTCATAATAATTGCAAGTAGGAGCAGCAAGCACATGCATATTACATTCATCAAAATCATCATACGCAATGGTAAAAGGCAACCCATCAATATAATCCTTAATAAGCACAAACTTCTCCGATATAGTGTAGTTTGGAGAATTCAAAAAGCTAAAAGGACTATCATGCGTGGGTGCAGTAGCAACAATTTCATGTTTAACATAGGTAACTATAGCAAGTTCATCTCCATAAGCATAATTCATATTAGCATCTTGGCCACAAGCATAGCAAGCATCATCAAAAAGGGATATTTCAAGAGAATCAACGGGATCATAACAATCATCATAGCAATCATCATAGCAATCATCCTTCGGTAAGCACGAAGGGGAATTAAATAATGTATGAGTTGGAGGGTTACTCTCATTAGAAGGTGGGCACGGGTAGCTAATCCGCTCTTCCTCCTTTTGTTCTTCGCTCTCCTCATCATCTTTTTCATCCAATGAGCTCACAGTTTCATCAATTTCTTCTTCCATAGCTTCCTGCAAAATATTAGTCCCTTCTTGGACAGCAGAGACTTTCTCAATAAATGCATTAATATATTAATTGTATTCATAACTTTCATAGCAATATCTAAGTATAGCAAGATTTTCAGGCCTATAAGCATCATCATCTAAAGCTTCATACTTTTCAAACAAAGATTGAATTTCATAAGCAGCCTTAAAAGCAACAAATTCTTCTATTTGGTCCACATCATAGTAATCATATATACCATTAGCATAAGAAGCTAAGGTTTCATTATCATTAAATTTGCATGAAAAGGGAAGGTGTGGAGCCTCCATCCTAGAGCAACAAGTAATATCATATCTCAAGCATAGATTCCAGGCATACCAACGCAACATAATAGAATCCCATAATAGTTTCCCTTTTTGTGTCGAGCGATAATCCCTAAAGTATTCACATTGATCCAACGTGTCTCCCATTATAAATTTGAATGGGGTTTTCTCTGGATTATCAAAGTAGTACACAATATCTTTCGCATAATGAGAATCGAGGGTTTTAGGAGTTACCCCATCTTCATGAGTAGCAAGTACAGCTAATTTTTTTGGTATTTTGCGTTCCATATCCATAACTAAAGATAGAGAACAACTAAGAACAGCAAATAAAAATTACTTAGTGATAAAGCAAACAAGCACACATGAGAATATTCACCCCACGCTATGACTCCCCGGCAACGGCGCCAGAAAAAGGTCTTGATGACCCGCAAGTATACGGGATAGTTGTAGCCTCTTTCAATAAGTAAGAGTGTCGAACCCAACGAGGAGCTAAAGGTAGAACAAATACTCTCTCAAGTCCTATCGGCCACTGATACGACTCTACGCACGCTTGACGTTCGCTTTACCTAGAACAAGTATGAAACTAGAAGTACTTTGTAGAAGTGATAGGATAGGTTTGCAAGATAATAAAGAACACGTAAATAAAAAGTAGGGGCTGTTTAGATAAAGATGCAGTAAAGTAAATATAGCGAGTGTGGAAAAGTGGTGGTAGGAGTTGTGGAATTGCCCCTAAGCAATTGACTATGTTACTAGACCGGTAATCACTATTGCAATTCTATTTGAGGGAGAGGCATAAGCTAACATATCATCCCTTACTTGGAATTCTATGCACTTATAATTGGAACTCTAGCAAGCATCCGCAACTACTAAAGATTCATTAAGGTAAAACCCAACCATAGCATTAAAGCATCATGTCCCCTTTTATCCCATACGCAAACAACCTACTTACTCGGGTTTGTGTTTCAGTTACTCACGCAACCCACCATAAGCAAATCATAAACATATTGCAAACCCTACAGCGGGAATCCATCATGCTTGCGCGACACGGAGGGCACAATAGGACAGCACCAATAATAAAACATGCAACTCAAACCAATCATAGCAATTCATCAATCACCGATAGGACAACGAAAATCTACTCAGACATCATAGGATGGCAACACATCATTGGAAAACAATATGAAGCATAAAGCACCATGTTCAAGTAGAGGGTACAGCGGGTTGCGGGAGAGTGGACTGCTGAATATAGAAGGGGGAAGGTGATGGAGATGTTGGTGAAGATGATTGCGGTGTTGGTGAAGATCGCGGTGATGATGATGGCCCCCGGCGGCGTTCCGGCGCCAGTGGAAGCAAGGGGGAGAGAGCCCCCCTTCTTCTTCATCTTCTTCCTTGACCTTCTCCCTAGATGGGAGAAGGGTTTCCCCTCTGGTCCTTGGCTCCCATGGCGTGGGAGGGGCGAGAGCCCCTCCGAGATTGGATCTATCTCTCTGTTTCTGCGTTCTCAGATTCTACCCCTTCACCGTTTCTTAAATATCCGGAGATCCGTAACTCCGATTGGGGTAAATCTTTTTCCTAGATCTTTCTCATAAAATTAGCTTTCTTGCACCAAAAGAAGAGCGTCAACCACCTTACGGGTGGCCCACGAGAGCCCAGGCTGCGCCCAGGGGGGAGGGCGCGCCCCCCTGTCTCGTGGCCACCCCGGACACTGTTTCTCGTTGATTTCACTTCCCAAAAATCATAAATATTCCAAAAAATCTCCGTCCGTTTTTATCCCGTTTGGACTCCGTTTGATATTGGGTTTCTACGAAACAAAAAACATGCAACAGACAGGAACTGGTACTAGGCACTGGATCAATATGTTAGTCCCAAAAAATAGTATAAAAAGTTGCCAAAAGTATATAAAAGTTGTAGAATATTGGCATGGAACAATCAAAAATTATAGATACGATGGACACGTATCAGTCTTTCATAGAAAAACTCTTATTCAGGTATCCCTTTATGCTATCCATAAATTCTTTATCATTTCCAATCAACAATATGTCATCCACATATAATATTAGAAATGCTACATAGCTCCCACTCACTTTCTTGTAAATACAGGCTTCTCCAAAAGTCTGTATAAAACCATATGCTTTGATCACACTATCAAAAAGTTTATTCCAACTCCGAGAGGCTTGCACTAGTCCATAAATGGATCACTGGAGCTTGCACACTTTGTTAGCACTCATTGGATCGACATAACCTTCTGGTTGCATCATATACAACTCTTCTTCCAGAAATCCATTCAGGAATACAGTTTTGACATCCATCTGCCAAATTTCATAATCATAAATTGCGGCAATCACTAACATGATTCGGATAGACTTAAGCATCTCTACGGGTGAGAAAGTCTCATCGTAGTCAACCCCTTGAACTTGTTGAAAACCTTTCGCAACAAGTCGAGCTTTGTAAACAGTAATATTACCGTCTGCGTCGATCTTCTTCTTAAAGATCCATTTATTTTCTATGGCTTGCCGATCATCGGGCAAGTCCACCAAAGTCCACACTTTGTTCTCATACATGGATCCCATCTCAGATTTCATGGCCTCAAGCCATTTCGCGGAATCTGGGCTCATCATCGCTTCCTCATAGTTCATAGGTTCATCATGGTCTAGTAACATGACTTCCAGAACAAGGTTACCGTACCACTCTGGTGCGGATCTTATTCTGGACGACCTACGAAGTTCGGCAGTAACTTGATCTGAAGTTCAATGATCATCATCATTAGCTTCCTCACTAATTTGTGTAGGAATCACTAGAAGTGATTTCTATGATGAACTACTTTCCAATAAGGGAGAAGGTACATTTACCTCATCAAGTTCTACTTTCCTCCCACTCACTTCTTTTGAGAGAAACTCCTTCTCTAGAAAGGATCCATTCTTAGCAACAAAGATTTTGCCTTCGAATCTGTGATAGAAGGCGTATCCAACAGTTTCCTTTGGGTATCCTATGAAGACGTACTTCTCCGATTTGGGTTCGAGCTTATCAGGTTGAAGATTTTTTCACATAAGCATCCTAGACCCAAACTTTAAGAAATGACAACTTTGGTTTCTTGCCAAACCACAGTTCATAAGGCATCGTCTCAACGAATTTTTATGATGCCCTATTTAAAGTGAATGCAGTCGTCTCTAAAGCATAACCCCAAAACGATAGAGGTAAATCAGTAAGAGACATCATAGATCACACTATATCTAATAAAGTACGGTTACGATGTTCGGACACACCATTTCGCTGTGGTGATCCAGGTCGCGTTAATTGTGAAACTATCTCATGTTGTTTCAAATGAAGACCAAACTCGTAACTCTAATATTCTCCTCCATGATCAGATCGTAGAAACTTTATTTTCTTGTTACGATGATTTTCCACTTCACTCTGAAATTCTTTGAACTTTTCAAATGTTTCATACTTATGCTTCATTAAGTAGATATAACCATATCTGCTCAAATCATCTGTGAAGGTAAGAAAATAACGATACCCACCACGAGCCTCAATACTCATTGGACCGCATACATCGGTATGTATTATTTCCAACAAGTCAGTAGCTCATTCCATTGTTCTGGAGAACGGAGTTTTAGTCATCTTGCCCATAAGGCACAGTTCGCAATCACCAAGTGATTCCAAAAGTCCATCAGCATGGAGTTTCTTCATGCGCTTTACACCGATATGACCCAAACGACAGTGCCACAAATAAGTTGCACTATCATTATTAACTTTGCATCTTTTGGTTTCAATATTATGAATATGTGTATCATCACTATCGAGATTCAAAAAAATAGACCACTCATCAAGGGTGCATAACCATAAAAGATATTACTCATATAAATAGAACAACCATTATTCTCTGATTTAAATGAATAACCATCTCGCATTAAACAAGATCTAGATATAATGTTCATGCTCAACACTGACACCAAATAACAATTATTCAGGTCTAAAACTAATCCCGATGGTAGATGTAGAGGTAGCGTGCCGACGGCGATCACATCGACCTTGGAACCATTTCCCACGCGCATCGTCACCTCGTCCTTAGCCAATCTTCATTTAATCCGTAGCCCCTATTTCGAGTTGCAAATACGAGCAACAGAACCAGTATCAAATACCCAGGCGCTACTACGAGCATTAGTAAGGTACACATCAATAACATGTATATCAAATATACCATTCACTTTGCCATCCTTCTTATCCGCCAAATACTTGGGGCAGTTCCGCTTCCAGTGACCAGTCCCTTTGCAGTAGAAGCACTCGGTTTCAGGCTTAGGTCCAAACTTGGGTTTCTTCTCTTGAGCAGCAACCTTTTTGCCATCCTTCTTGAAGTTCCCCTTCTTACCTTTGCCCTTTTTCTTGAAACTAGTGGTCTTCTTGACCATCAACACTTGATGCTCCTTCTTGATTTCTACCTCCGCAGCCTTTAGCATTGCGAAGAGCTCGGGAATGGTCTTGTTCATCCCTTGCATATTATAGTTCATCATGAAGCCTTTATAGCTTGGTGGCAGTGATTGAAGAACTCTGTCAATGACACTATCATCGGGAAGAGTAACTCCCAGTTGAGTCAAGTGGTTATGGTACCCAGACATTCTGAGTATGTGTTCATGACAGAACTATTCTCCTCCATTTTGCAGTTGTAGAACTTGTTGGAAACTTCATATCTCTCAACTCGGGCATTTGCTTGAAATATTAACTTCAACTCTTGGAACATCTCATATGATCCATGACGTTCAAAACGTCTTTGAAGTCCCGATTCTAAGCCGTAAAGCATTGCACACAAAACTATCGAGTAGTCATCAACACGCGTCTGCCAGGCATACACAATGTCTGCAATTGCTGGAGTGGGTGGTACACCTAACGGTGCTTCCAGGACGTAATTCTTTTGTGCAGCAATGAGGACAATCCTCAAGTTATGGACCCAGTCCGTGTAGTTGCTGCCATCATCTTTCAACTTAGCTTTCTATAGGAACGCATTAAAATTCAAAGAAACGGTAGCACGGGCCATTGATCTACAATAACATAGACATGCAAAATAACTATTAGGACTAAGTTCATGATAAATTAAAGTTCAATTAATCATATTACTTAAGAACTCCCACTTAGATAGACATCCCTCTAGTCATCTAAATGACCACGTGATCCAAATCAACTAAACCATGTTCGATCATCACGTGAGATGGAGTAGTTTTGAATGGTGAACAGCACTATGTTGATCATATCTACTATATGATTCACGCTCAACCTTTCGGTCTCAGTGTTCCGAGTCCATATCTGCATATGCTAGGCTCATCAAGTTAAACTGGCTTGCACCCGTTGTATGTGAACGTAGAGCTTATCACACCTGATCATCACGTGGTGTCTCAGCACGACGAACTATAGCAACGGTGCATACTTAGGGAGAACACTTATACCTTGAAATTTAGTAAGGGATCGTCTTATAATGCTACCGTTGTACTAAGCAAAATAAGATGCATAAAAGATAAAAATCACATGCAATCAAAATATGTGACATGATATGGCCATCATCATCTTGTGCTCATGATCTCCATCACCGAAGCATCGTCATGATCTCCATCGTCACTAGCGCGACACCTTGATCTCCATTAGCATCGGTGTCGTCTCGCCAACTATTGTTACTACGACTATCGCTACCGCTTAGTGATAAAGTAAAGCAAGTACATGGCGATTGCATTGCATACAATAAAGCGACAACCATATGGCTCCTACTAGTTGCCGATAACTTTGTTACAAAACGTGATCATCGCATACAACAATTTATATCACATCATGCCTTGACCATATCACATCACAGCAAGCCCTGCAAAACAACTTAGACGTCCTCTACTTTGTTGTTGCAAGTTTTATGTGGCTGCGACGGGCTTCTAGCAAGAACCATTCTTACCTACGCATCAAAACCACAACGATTTTTCATCAAGTGTGATGTTTTAACCTTCAACAAGGACTGGGCGTAGCCACACTCGATTCAACTAAAGTTGGAGAAACAGACACCCACCAGCCACCTATGTGCATAAGCACGTCGGTAGAACCAGTCTCATGAATGCGGTCATGTAATGTCGGTCCGGGGCGCTTCATCCAACAATACCGCCGAATCAAAGTATGACATGCCGGTAAGCAGTATGACTATTATCGCCCACAACTCTTTGTGTTCTATGCATAGACCTGGCTCAGATGCCACTGCTGGGGAATGCAGTAATTTCAAAAAAAATCCTACGATCATGCAAGATCTATCTAGGTGATGCATAGCAACGAGGGGGAGAGTGTGTCCACGTACCCTCGTAGACCGAAAGCGGAAGCATTAAGCAACGCGGTTGATGTAGTCGAACGTCTTCGTGATCCAACCGATCAAGTACCAAACGCACGGCACCTCCGCGATCTGCACACGTTCAGCTCGGTAACGTCCCTTGAACTCTAGATCTAGCTGAGGCCGAGGGAGATTTCCGTCAGCACGACGGCGTGGTGGCGGTGATGATGAAGTTACCAGCGCAGGGCTTCGCCTAAGCACTATGACGATATGACCGAGGTGTGTAACTGTAGAGGGGGGCACCACACACGGCTAAAATATCAACTTGTGTGTCTATGGGGTGCCCCCTCCTCCGTATATAGAGGGGAGGAGGAGGCCGGCCGGCCACAAGGGACGCGCCAAGGGGGGAGGACTCCTACTCCCAGTAGGAGTAGGTTTCCCCCTTTCCTAGTCCAAGAAGGAGAAGAAGGGAAAGAGGGGAGATAGAAGGAAGGGGAGCGGCGCCCCCCCCCCCCCCCTTCCCTTGTCCAATTCAGACTAAGCAAGGGGGGCGCACTCCACCTCTGGCCGGCCCTCCCTCTTCTCCACTAAGGCCCACTAAGGCCCATTAATCCCCCGGGGGTTCCGGTAACCCCCCGGTACTCCGATTTTATCTGAAACTTCTCTGGAACACTTCCGGTGTTCGAACATAGTCGTCCAATATATCAATCTTGATATCTCGAACATTTCGAGACTCCTCGTCATGCCTGTGATCTCATTTGGAACTCCGAACAACCTTCGGTACATCAAATCACATAAACTCATAATACCAATCGTCATCGAACGTTAAGCGTGCAGACCCTATGGGTTTGAGAACTATGTAGACATGACCGAGACATGTCTCCGGTCAATAACCAATAGCGGAACCTGGATGCTCATATTGGTTCCTACATATTCTTCGAAGATCTTTATCGGTCAAACCGCATAACAACATATGTTGTTCCCTTTGTCATCGGTATGTTACTTGCCGAGATTCGATCGTCGGTATCATCATACCTAGTTCAATCTCATTACCGGCAAGTCTCTTTACTCATTCCGTAATACTTCATCCAGCAACTAACTCATTAGTCACAATGCTTGCAAGGCTTATAGTGATGAGTATTACCGAGAGGACCCAGAGATACCTCTCCGAAACACGGAGTGACAAATCCTAATCTCGATCTACGCCAACCCAACAAACACCTTCGGAGACACCTGTAGAGCACCTTCATAATCACCCATTTACGTTGTGACATTTGGTAGCATACAAAGTGTTCCTCCGGTATTCGGGAGTTGCATAATCTCATAGTCTGAGGAACTTGTATAAGTCATGAAGAAAGAAGTAGCAATGAAACTGTCACGAACATAATGCTAAGCTAACGGATGGGTCATGTCCATCACATCATTCTCCTAATGATGTGATCCCATTCATCAAATGACAACACATGTCTATGGTTAGGAAACATAACCATCTTTGATTAATGAGCTAGTCAAGTAGAGGCATACTAGGGACAATATGTTTTGTCTATGTATTCACACTGTACTAAGTTTCCAGTTAATACAATTCTAGCATGAATAGTAAACATTTATCATGAAATAAGGAAATAAATAATAACTTTATTATTGCCTCTAGGGCATATTTCCTTCAGGATGCCCCCCCTTTGTTGTGCGTGTGATCTGAGTCGTGCGTTTTGATTGGCCAGAACCCAAACCCAACGGATCGTATGTCTGCACCATTGGATGCTCCCAGATCGAACGGCAGTCCTCATCCCTTTCGATAGGAAATGCAGTCCGACTAGGATCTAGGAATTGATTTATATGCCAAAATGCATAGTAAATGCCAAAAAATGTCTTGCATATAGCACACGAGATCTGAAATGCACCAGCAAATCAAACCCGTGGTATAATGGTGATTGCTTAACGTGGGAAAATTTAGAGGCGAAACTATGAACTCACGTCTTCATTTCAAAATTAGTACGTCTTCATTTCAAACAAAATTATTCTCTTTGTGCACACGAGTGCTTAGACGCAACCATTTACATAAGCCTTTCCGCATGGTGACCGGGGATATTTTCTACCCTTTTCACCTAGGCCGCCAACACCCCCCTCCCCCACGGCCCGCCCATGTTTCACTCAACTATTCCACCCAATCTCCATCGCCAGCTCCCCCTTCCCCAGATCCATAGCAGAACCCTCTCCGATGCCGGCGTGCTCACCCCAGCCGTGTGCCCGCTCTTCAGCGTCAATCCTACCTCCACTACCATTCCCAACACACGGCTGCTCGCGCCTCACCGTCGTCATTTGCTCGCCAGCCACCCTCGAGCATATCGATGTTGTAACCCTCGCCTCTCCTGTGGTCCGGCCGGGTTTGCATTAAGAAGCCTGTTAGTTACTGCTCTCCATC
Source organism: Triticum dicoccoides (assembly GCF_002162155.2). Lineage (NCBI taxonomy): Eukaryota > Viridiplantae > Streptophyta > Magnoliopsida > Poales > Poaceae > Triticum > Triticum dicoccoides. Next base: position 148,790,121 of record NC_041389.1, on the reverse strand, counting down.
GTGGTGAGTCATATTTCCTCACAATCCCTCTTCCTATTTCGTTCCGTATGTTCCCAAATTGGCTATAAAATAACGGAGAGCATATATATGTTCATTATCTACCTTCCTAACTAGTAAATATAAGCCGTAATTGTTCCAATACATTACTGCCGATTTACAGATCGCGGGCGCCCGAGTCACACAAACTTAACAAATTAGCCATACATTTTCTAAATTATTGCATGACATGTTTAGAAAGCTTGATACCAAGTTGTTAGTTTTATGCTTATCCTCCTTTCTTGAGTTTCGCATGTGTTCTCTGTAGATGCCGAATAGCAGCGACGGCACTCATGCTTCAGGCGATGTATCTTCATCTGATTCCGACAACCCTAGGTCTTCAGCAGATGGTGAGGCATCAATTAATCTTGAACGGGATAGAGCTGTAGCAATTACCCTTCCGGTCAGCACATGGAGAAACGCTCCAAGGAAGGCCACACACCAGCCTAAAGGTGTCTATGAAGTAACCGAGATCGATTTAAAGTCTTGGGCTCCAACTAAACCAGATAAAGCTTGCACGAGGTTCAGGAGTGTGTGTGGATTTGTTGGCAGGGCAAGGCTCAACATTAATCTGCTGGGTTTTCAAAAGGCTGACACAGAAACACGACGACGGATAGTCCGGGAGATCATGGATCACTTCAACGTTCCAGAGAAGTGGGGGATGCAGGTGGAACACGTTGCACTGAAGAAGGCTAGGGATGCTTGGAGAAACTGGAAGCACGTGTTGTACAAGAAGTACTTGAGTGAAGGCAAGGACCCAATCCCCGCATACCCCCAAATTACAAAGGCAAACTAGGCAGAATTCAAAAGGGTCAGAGCAACTAAAGAGTTTCCTGAGAAGAGTTTCAAGCAATCGGAACTTCAGAAGAAGAACACACACCCCCACCATATGGGTGTGACAGGATACTACGTCATGAAACTGATATGGGACCAGGAGGACAGAGAAGCAGTAGCAGCGGGTGGGAAACCAGCTTTTAGTGAAAGCAGGGGCGAACGCGCCAACGACAACTTGTGGGAACGTGCAAGGAGGCGTGATGACAGAACTTATTACTTTGAAAACTCACATGACGAAGAACTGTATCAAGTGATGTTAGAGGCTTCCAAGATCCCTCGAAAGTTCTACAGGAACTCAGGGCCATGTGACATTCTGTCCATTGCTCTAGAAACAAGAGAGCCCACTGGCCATGCAAGGGGTATAGGTGTTAATGTCCCTCACAAGAGGGCTTTCACACTCAGCAAAGAAGAGAGGCTCGGCATGAAAAAAGCGAGGAGTGAAATGAAGCAGAATGCATTGTATGAAAGGTTGAGGAAGGACATGTATCCGGCTGTTTGAAAGGATAATGAGGAGTCAATGATGATTGGGAAGACTCTAACACTGATAGATAGCCAACAGATGAGAGGGAAGACGGGCATGGAGGATGTTGCTTATTGTGCGACAACGCCGCACAAGAGTAGTTGTGCATCAGCTGACCCCAGCGACATTGAGACTGCAGCTGCTCATGGTGATGCTTTATCTGATCTATCTGGAATGAAAGATAGACTGAAGGGCGTTCTTACACATTATGAAGGTATATTAAAATGTGCAACGGCCTGGGTTTGCCCACTCTTCTTGGAAGATGGCCTCTTGTTGGACAATGTGCCATTGAAGCCTCGTTGTGTGAAGTGCTACGTGGCTGAAGTAAAGCCTGGATTCAATGAATTTTCCCTGAAGAATGTCCTAGGAGACTTTGATGAACAAAGGACCTTGGGAGAAACACTGTTACATCACATCCAGTGGCCATGAAAGGAAATAGAGTTCATCGATGAGATCCCTGAAGCCCCGCCAAGAACAACCAACATCGCCCCTCAACCGGTGATGCTCTCCTTGCCACAGCAGCTCTCGCGTGCTTCCCCCAAAGAACCTAATACTCATAATCCGGCGGCTGATGCATCAACCTGTGATCACCCGACCCGACTTTGTGGCATACAGGCCATGTCATCCTCTGCCCCAAAGCGGCCAGTGGCAAGACCTACAACTGCTGAAGACACACCAGCGGTTCAGATGTCGGCCGCTAAAGCAGCGGGGGAAGACCCAACTGCAGCACATGCTCAGTAGACCAACCTGGTGGAACGGACTGCTAAGCAGTCTAATGCTTCAAAACCGCCTGCTAAGCAGTCTGTAGGTCCAGAACCGACTACTCATCAGTCCGTTGGTCCGCAATCGAGTGATCAGCATACCAATGCGTCAGCACTTCCTGCTCAGCAAACAATGCGTTGGCATGGCATCCTCAGCACACCGACAAGTTGGCACCACCTGCGCAGAAACCCGACATAGCTTCAACGCATGATCAGCAGTTCGATGCCTCTGCTCCTACAGCCCAGCAGTCCATCACAGCAGCACTGCCAGCTCAACGGTCCGACATAGATAAACCGTCTGCTAAGTAATCCGTCGAAGCTTCACCGTCTGCTCGGCAGTCTACCTTGCAGCCAACCAGACATTCTGCCATAAATGCTTCAAGTGCCAAGAAGGAAGTGGCCAAAAAGGCTACAGTCGCGAGGAAGCGCGGCAGGAGAGTGAAGAGGAAAGAGAACAATTGCATCTTGCTTAAAGCAATCATTGCCTAGAACCAAATTAACAGCATGTTGTTTGAATTGGGGAGTAATATTATTTCTGATGGCATGGATGATGAAGAAGTAGATTTGTTGCTTGCTAAAAGTAAAGCAGACGTACTTGAAGCACGCAATTACGTCCATGGCCAGCCATTTCTTGTTGGCGAATACTTTGATGAGTGCAGCTCTAGTTGCCGCGAGTTACATGAATATTGCATGGATCTAATGTCAGCAGGTCATCATGAGTTGCTAGTCCACTACAACGGAGATCATTTCCGACATGATGTTGGCTCCATCAATGTGAGTTTCGAGGACTTGCATATCTTCTTCAACTTCAACGAGCTCAATGCCACTCTTGTTAGATGCCTGATTTTGTAAGTACTTAACAAACTCTGATCAATTTCTCCATACAAGGCTATAAATGATAAACAACTAACTGCATTGTATTCCTCTCAGGCGATTGAACGCGCAGAGAAGAAAAGGGAGAGTGTATATTTCATAGATCTTGAATTAGCAAATGGCACAACATTACATGGTAAGGACATACAGGACTTGGCCGTTAACACGGTCGTCCGTCTCTTTGAAAACATGTCTCGTGCAGAATCATTTCTCTGGTCATATCATGAACGGTAAGTCAAGTAAACAACCATGCATACACTGATTGTCTTTCAGATTTCAACATAATTCGTAAGTTTGTGGCTTTCTTAGTATGTAGCCATCACTGGATATTGGTATTCATTGTTCCAAACAAGAACACAATTTACTACATCGATTCTCTCAGAGAGTCAACAAACACTCAGGATCTGACGCATCTTCAGCAATTCATGGACAGGTATTCAATTCTATGATGTTGAAATTAATATGCACTCATATCTGGTTCAATAATTGATGTTGTCAAAATTCATCTTCATTTGCAGTGTGCTCGCATTGTGGAAAACTAAACCAGGGAACATGTTCAAGAGGGAACTACCTGTGGAGCACGAGAGCGTTTCTCCGGTAACACACTGAAATCCATTATTTTCGGAAAAATTATCCAACAGCCTGCAAATACCTTTTTTTACACTAGTCCAAATGTTCAAGCTTCTAAATAAACCTTTTTCTGTTTTGTCCATAGAAAAAATAATACATCTAACACCGGTTAGGTTGTTCCTAGCAGGACAAATACATGACTAATTCTGTACAAAAAAATGCAGTGTCCTCAGCAAGAAGCAGGGACCAACCTTTGTGGATACTATGTTTGTAGACACATGATCTCCATCTGCAAATCTGCTGATAGTTGTGACGATCCTCGCGAATTAGTACCAGTAAGTCTATCTTAATTAATATCTTCTACTCCACTCATATGGCACATTCTGATCTTAAAAAGACTGCAGCTCATCTTAGAACCAAGGACCCCTGAACCGCTCCCGGTTGGTGAATTGCTGATGGTTCGGAGGTTTATCAGCGACTTCTTCTTGAATCACTACATCAATCCCGCTGGTGATAATGAAGATTTCAGCATGCCTTCTCCTGAAACATTAAAAGTTAGCCGTTAAACATATACGCATGGATCCATTGTTTTCCACCTGATGAGATCTTCATATTTCATACACTATGATTAATTATGTAATGCATATATGTGTGGACAAATCATTGGAATTTAGCTACCATATGTTCAATTGCAATTGTTGCAAAATCTGATGAATGTTCTTCCTGTGGACACTATTTGTTCAATTGAATATTGTGGCGAATTTGCTTTTTGCGTGCCGATTCAAAATAGGATATTTTTGTTTATTTGTTCAATTGAATATTGTGGCGAATTTGCTTTTTGCGTGCCGATTCAAAATGGGATATTTTTGTTTATTTGTTCAATTGAATATTGTGGCAAATTTGCTTTTTGCGTGTCGATTCAAAATGGGATGTTTTTGTTTGTTTGTTCAATTGAATATTGTGGCGAATTTGCTTTTTGCATGCCGATTCAAAATGGGATATTTTTGTTTTAACATGGCAATTGCTCCGCACACGGTTAAACTGAATGAGTGTGTGCGATCCACATCAGAAAGCATACGTCAATCATAGCGGAACAATCGGTGATACACAGCAGATCATAAACGATTTGTAGCGCTACCACGTGTGCGTAGGCTCTCCGGAACCGTTTGTGATATCAAGTTATCGCACACGAGAACTCGGAGTAAACCGTGCCCAATGTAAAATACAATCCCAGTCGTAATTTTTTCAGGAAACATGTGGGATCCCAAACGAAAAGCACACGACACTCTTGTCGCAACCGTTAGTGATACACAACAAATCACAAATGGTCTGCAGCACTTGTATGTGTGCGAAGGGGCTCCTGACCGTTTGTGATAGAACATTATCGCAGACGGTAAAATGTTTGGAAACGTGTGCGATGGAGTCTTGCATGTGTCGGATTTTGGGATCCGACAACCCTTGAGAGGTTCGATCTCTGGGGTGCGTGCGGAGATCTCCACTTGCCTAACCTTCCTACTCGCGATCCTCCTAGCCTAGCGCGACGAGCTCAAAAAGACACAAAGACAGAGATTTATACTGGTTCGGGCCACCGTTGTGGTGTAATACCCTAATTCAGTGTGGTGTAGTCGATTGCCTCGAGGGGTTATGGATGAACTAGTACAAGGATGAACGAGCCTCAGGAGGTGAGGTGTTCTTGAGCTGGTGTCGTGCTCTACTTGTCCTGATTTCGGTCCTCCTCTATGGTGGTGGTTGAGTCCTATATATAGTGGCCTTGGTCCTCTTCCCAAATATGAATGAAAAGGGATTCCACAATGGCGGGATTTGAAAGGGGACAAGTAGTACAGTCTATCCTGACAAAAGTAGTCTTCACATGCGAAAATCCTCTGGTCGTGACGCTACAGTGGGCTCGGTGATGACCTCCGTCCTGCCGTCTTGGCGGTCTTGGTCTTGTTGCACCAGAATGGAAACCTTTGGCTGATTCCTCGGGACTCCGTGCCTGCGGCTTGCCTCCCTTGTACCAAAGAGGAAACCTGCGCTCTTCACCCACATGGCACCCGCCTAGCACCTGCCTGGCCTTGGTCGTCACGGTTCACGTCAACTGAGCCTCATGAGGTAGCTGCATAGAACTCTCCGCCCCTCAGGAGCCCTCCTGAGGAAGCCACCTCCTTCAAGGGTCTAGGCATCGTCCGCCTCGCGAGGCTCGGCCCCTCGCGAGGGTGTTGCGGTGTTGGTGTTGAAGCTGGGTCGTACCAGGCCATCGACGAAGCCACATGGTGGGCCGCAGGCAGGCAGGACTGGATACCCCCAAGTCCAGGACACCGACAGTAGCCCCTGGGCCCAAGGCGCGCTCGGACTTGGCTTCCAGGCGAAGCCAAAGGGCAAGTACGGAGCACTGCGGGCCCTAACCGCTTGCGGCCTTGATGACGCGTGGCGATTGATTGGACGTGGGCGACTCCGTTCCCCACGCTGGCTCGGGAACTGCTCGACTTGACAACTGCATGCTGCATGCAGAGAGGATCATCATTACTGAAAATCGTGGGAGGCCGACGATTTACCTTCTCCAGGCTATAAATGTGCGAGTGGGTGGAGCCCCTGCCCATCTCTCTTTCGTCTTGCTCCCGCCTACTTCTTATCCTCTCCATATTGCTTCCATGGTGCCGATCAGGAGGTTCTCTGCGGTAGAGAAGGGGAAGGCTCCTAGGGAGGGGCCTGACCCTCTCCCGCCGAAGAAACGGCTCCGTCTTCCTGACGGCGCTAGCGCGGGGTGACAGGTGGCCAGGCCTTGGCAATCGAGGCCTCTGCCTGGCTTCCCCCTCCCCCTATACGCTCACGCCCAAGATGATGGAGTGCACCGTTGCACGGCGCCCGACGAAGATGGCAGGGCTGCCATTGCCATGTCGGTCGCATCACAGACCCACATCGAGGGTAGCTCGCGCGAGTTCGTGGTGTGGGAGGCGATGCCCCCCGACACCTGGATTCATCTCCTGTGGTTCTTCGCCCATGACCTACCTTCGAGGGGTCCGGCGGAGCTGTGGCTGCACCACGCAGGGTGCCGCAGCTTGGCCACCGGGGCTGAAGTCGAGGTGGTGCTGCCCGGAGACATCTTCATGACGCGAGGGTGGGGCGAGATAGCCCGAGCTTGCTGTGCGGAGGGAGCCCTGGCGATCCACTTCGAGTATGGCGGTGTGGCCACCCTGTTCTTGAAGGTCTTCAATGAGCGGGGCGAGCGGCTAGAGTGCTGCTCCAGAGGAGACAGCTCGAGGGATGCCGTAGCGGGTGCTGGATATGTCGCTGCCCCCTTCAGCGCTTCGTCCAGCAACCGCGACGACTCCTGGGAATCCAATGAATCTCCTGAGCCCAGTGATTCTCCATAGTCGAGCAATGACAGCTACGTGTCGTTGAGCTCCCGTCGAGGCCGGGGTGCTGCTGCCGCTGCCTCTCGGCAACGTCGACAACGCCGTAGGACCTAGTAGTTGCCTTCCCTGCGCGGAATGAGATCAGCCCCCATGGGGCTTGTAAGGATTCGGAATGTATTTAATATCAACGTTGTTTCTTTTGATCTTATGATGGATGCGAGTCGGCTAGGTTCGTCCCTTTTCTTTTCTCTAGACGGTGTTGTGCTCTACACCGGCAGGACGCAGTCCCCAGGCAGGCTTCAGCCGTCACTAGTACGCCAGGTCGCGATGTCATGGTCAAGGCTAGGAGGTGAGTGGCCTAAGGTCCGGTAAGAGCTCATGAGACACGATGCTCATGAGGTCCCCTTTGGCGTGCAAGCAGCCGCATAGAAAATCGAAAAGGGGGGATGAACCGCCCAAGTGGAACCGCGAGACGGGGCGTGTGGGGAGCGAAACTGGTGCTGTAGCAAACCGAGGGTTATCTTTTTGGCGCCTAGGTACATGAGGGAGGTGATGCTTGTTGTCGCGCATGTGGTGCCGTTAGGTGCAACCTGCATTGGCCATTCTCCTGCCTTGCTTGCCAAAGTGCTCTACGTCCTCGGGACCCGGCCCTCAAGCGAGCTCAGCCGCCGCTGGTATGCCAGGTCGCGATGCCGTGGTCAAGGCCAGGGGGTGAGGGCTGGAGAGCCAGTAGGGCCTCCCGAGACGCGATGCTCGGGAGGCCCCCCTTTAACGTGCAAGCGACTCGCAAGGCCTGACGGTGGTTGCGCAGGCCGACCTTGGGCCCATTGCTGGGTGAACCTGCAGGCTGAATGACAAAGGAGGCCGAGAGCCCCAGGGCATGAGACAGAGGCACCGAGGACCCTGTGAGGTGGTGTACGCGAGGCGGGCCACGAACTAGAGCTCGATCCCTGGGTTTATCAGTGTTGCAGGGATGGACCCGAGCACAAGCGTCGTGCCGATGTGAGTATCATGTAGTGATGCAGAAATGGCATTAGTCGGAATGCGTGAGGGTCGTGAGGTGGTGGTCACAACGTGACAATCATAGGCAAATTCGTAGAAACGATTAGATAGTCCTGGTGAATGCAAAATGATACATGTCATAGGGACGGACCCACACGGTCTGGGGATGATGCAGCCCGAGGGGCGCCCCCAAACTGAACAAACTAGGGAGATGTCACCTGGTACCATTGCTGAAGAGTTGTTGAAGTAGCCAAAAAACGCGCGCTGCAGAAGCCGTTCCTCATGAGCCGCTCCGGCGCCGAGCCTCGGGAGGCACGGAGGGACCGAAAGGCTCCTGAAGGTGCTCCTCCATATCCGCCAGGAGCGCCTGGTGCCTGGCTTCACAGGCCGTCTGAGCGTCCCTCATGCAGCGTTGGAATGCCTCGGCCGCACCCGCTAGGCCAAAAGGCATGCAGACACAGCTGTGAGGCGGACCCTTGCATCGACCGACACGAGACGGCCACATGAGCTGTCGAGACGCGGCCCTATTGAGCCCAGGGATATCGATGCAGTCGCCGAACTCCTTACCCTCGCCAGGGCAATGAGCTGCGCCATGCGGCAGGTGACGATCGCCTTGCAGAACCCTTCCTTCCTGAATCTCCTTGATCGCCTCGCTGATGAACTCCTGAACGCTTGGTGCCTCACGCCTGCAGCCTTCTCCTGGGAAGCGTGCTCTGAAGAGCGCCTCCACATGGTGCCCGAGCGCCGCTCTCACGACACTGGCTAGATCTGAGGCCCTCCAAAGGAGAGCCCCCAAGCCTAGCCTAAGAGGGGCACCGGGCGCGCCTTCCTATGCGATGGGTGAAGGTGTCGGGTCCGGAGATGCGAGGCTCAGTGCCGCGTCATTGAGTGATGCTCCCTCACAAGACCCTTGGCCCAGCTGCAGCTTCTTCGTTTTGGGGGCGACCTCAGGAGGGAGGGTGTCGTCTTCGTCTTCTGGGTTCTCAACTGCTGCAGCCTGGAAGGCGCGCTCGAGGGATCACACCGCATACTTCTCTTGGCAGGCGACTGTGATGATGCCGCCGCTTCCGGGCATCTTGAGGACGTTGTAGCCGTGGTGTGTGGCTGCCATGAACTTGGCCAGTGTTGGGTACCCTAGGATGGCGTTGTAGGGCAGGAGGATGTCGGTGATTTTGAAGTCAATGAGCTCGGCACGGTAGTTGTTGCGCTCGCCGAAGGTGACCAGGAGGCGAACCTGCCTGATCGGGTGTGTCGATCTGTTGGTCACTCCTGAGAATGGCTAGGTGGGGTGCAGCTGGTAGTATGGCACCTGGAGTCTGTCGAACGTCTAAACAGAGAGAACATTGAGCCCTGCTCCTCCATCGATGAGGGTCTTGGTGACGGTCACGTTGCTGATGACGGGGGAGCGGAGCATGGGGAGCACGCCAGCGGTGGCCGCGCACTTGAGCCGATCTGAGGAGTCGAAGGTGATGGCACACTTGGACCACTTGAGGGGGCGACTTGCTTCAAGCTTGGGGAGCACCGCATTCACCTCGCGCGCAAACTGCTTGAAGACGCGGTGGAAAGTTGGGGCTTGTGAGCCACCCAAGATGCAGGCAATGGCCCATAGCTCCTGGAAGCCCCCATCCCCCTAGTCCTGGTGGTGATCTTCGTTCCTTCTTGGCGGTGGAGGCAGAGGCGGCAAAGTTGCATTGCCCTGAGGGCGATCCTCACGAGGCTGCTCCCTCCAGTTGCCCTCGCGAGGCTGGTCCTACCAGCGATCCTCATGAGGCTGGTCACGCCACTCCTGATGACGGTCACGTCCATCCCAGCGTCCTCCACCTTGGCCACCTCCGTGACCGTAGCCTCGATCATTGCGCTTGGGGCGTCGATGGAGGCGCCCGTCACGGAGAGCCCTAAGCTCCTGGCAGTTGCTAGTGTTGTGGCTATAGACGTTGTGGAAGGCACAGAACGGCCGCTTGCCCTTGGATGACTCAGGGTGATCGCAGCCGTGCTTGGTCTCTGGCTCGGCCGCAAGCACGGCTAGCCCCTTGCGCTTCGTGTCCTTGGTCTTGGTCTTCTTGTCTTCTGGATCAGCATTAGGGAGCTCGAGGAGGGAGAGGCGTCCCTCCTCAGCCCTCGTGCACTTGTTCGCCATGTTGAACATCTCCAGAGCGGTGCAGAGGTCCTTGTGGATGGCTAGCTCCTCCTTCATCTTGACATCGCGGACGCCATCAGTGAACGTGGAGATGATGGCCTTGTCAGACACCTTGGGAATCTTGAGGCGGATGTTGTTGAACCGCTGGATATACTTATGCAGGGTGTCTTCAGGTTTCTGCTTGACGCGGCGGAGGTCGCCCACGGCCGGCGGACGGTCGCGAGTGCCCTAGAAGTTGGCGATGAAGCGGCTGGGCATCTCCTCCCAGGAGGAAACCGACCCCTCGGTCAAGTTCAGGAGCCAAGAGCGCACGCCGTCTTTGAGGGCCATGGGGAACCAGTTTGCCATGATCTTCTCGTCGTCGTTGGCCGCCTCGATGCTCAACTCGTAGAGCTGTAGGAACTTGGCAGGGTCTGCATCGCCGCCGTAGCATGGAGGCGGGTCAGGCTTGAACTTGCTCGGCCAGACGATGTTGCGGAGCTCCGCAGTGAATGTGCGGCATCCTGCCATGGCCACTAGAGGTCGTCGAGGGGGTGGAACGTGGTCCTGGTGCACGCGCTCTGCCATGCCCTGTGGCGGTGCGCGAGCCTGGTGCTGGGGTACTGGAAGCACGCGCGTTTCTCCCTGGGGATATTGTACCACTTGGCAGCTCACATCGTCCCGAGCTGGTGCCGGGCGCTGCGGGTCGCCCCGTGGAGCCATGCGCCTTGGCTCAATGATGGCGCCCCGGGCCGGAGGCGGAGGAGGAGCCCCATGCGCGACGTCACCCGATGTAGGTGGTTGCTGAGGCAACGAGCAAGCCGGCCCGTCGGAGCCCCTGTGCGCGACGCTGATGAGCTCGGCGATACGCTCGAGCCACTCCTTGTAGAGATCAGCCACCGGACGGTAACGAAGAAGCTCCCTCGCCGTGAGTAGAGCAGCATGCGCGTCCACCTGGCCGCGGCGCGCGTGGGATGACGAAGCTGCCGGGGTCAATGAGGGAGTAGCGGTGCGGCCATCACGGCGCACCGACGGGTGTAGCGATGAAACTTGTTGCTCGTGGCCGGCGGGGCCCGTGGCGGTGTTAGCCACTGGAGGAGCGCGGCGGGCATAGCCGTCACCCGCAGGAGCCGTTTGAGCGACGCGGGCGGTGACCGCAGCCCGACGCTCGACGCGAGCCCTGCGCCCGTCGGCCATGGAGATGTCGGAGCGATGGCGGATTGAACGATGGAACAGAGGATCCGACGCATCCCTACCTGGCGCGCCAAATGTCAGATTTTGGGATCCGGCAACCCTTGAGAGGTTCGATCTCTGGGGTGCGTGCAGAGATCTCAACCTGCCAGCCTGCCTACTCATGATCCTCCGAGCCTAGCGCGACGAGCTCAAAAAGACACAGAGACAGAGATTTATACTGGTTCGGGCCACCGTTGTGGTGTAATACCCTAATCCAGTGTGGTGTGGTGGATTGCCTCGAGGGGCTATGGATGAACTGGTACAAGGATGAACGAGCCTTAGGAGGTGAGGTGTTCTTGAGCTGGTGTCGTGCTCTACTTGTCCTGATTTCGGTCCTCCTCTATGGTGGTGGCTGATTCCTATATATAGTGGCCTTGGTCCTCTTCCTAAATATGAGCGGGAAGGGATTCCACAATGGCAGGATTTGAAAGGGGACAAGTAGTACAGTCTATCCTGACAAAAGTAGTCTTCGCCTGCCAAAAGCCTCTGGTCATGACGCTGCGGTGGGCTTAGTGATGACCTCCGTCCTGCCGTCCTGGCGGTCTTGGTCTTGTTGCTCCAGAATGGAAACCTTTGGCTGATTCCTCGGGACTCCGCGCCTGCGGCTTGCCTCCCTTGCACCAAAGAGGAAACCTGTGCTCTGCACCCGCCTGGCGCCTGCCTGGCCTTGGTCGTCATGGCTCATGTCAGCTGAGCCTCATGAGGTAGCTACATAGAACTCTCCGCCCCTCAGGAGCCCTCCTAAGGAGGCCACCTCCTTCAGGGGTCTAGGCGTCGTCCGCCTCGCGAGGGTCTTGTGGTGTTGGTGTTGAAGCTGGGCCGTACCAGGCCGTCAACGAAGCCACGTGGTGGGCCGCAGGCAGGCAGGACTGGATACCCCCAAGTCCAGGATGCCGACAGCATGGCAGACGAGTTCCGCAGAAAACTCGTGTGTGATGGGGCACATATCGCACACAAGTCATATGTTGGCTTGTGTGCCTTACATATTGTTTCCCAAACGGTTCATTACGACACACCGTTTGGTTTCACTACGTCATTACAAACGTTTAATCACCGATCCCACACGTGCAAAAGAATTTAGTGTGTGCTGCATCGCACACGATTACATTTTGCAAGGCCTTTGGATCATTGCTCCATATCCCCGACGGTTTCTGGGTCGTGTGGGAAGGACCCCCTATCGCCCACACTCACTTGGTGAAGGTTCCAAATGTCGTCACGGAGAGGGGTTAAAAACCATGTGTATAGAACCGACGCGTACCAGTGATAGCCTCCACAGAAAAACTAGTCGTTACACACAATTTACCAAACTCGGTGGGACCGAATAGTGAAACTCAGTGAGACCGATTTGGTTCAAAATGTGAACGTTAGGATTTTCGGTGGGACCGACAAGGTCAACTCGGTGAGACCGATGTGCTAGGGTTAGGGCAAAACCTCATCTCGGTGAGACCGATTGCATGAACTCAGTGGGACCAATTTCAGCAATAAGCAAACAGAGACTTGGTCAACAAACTCGGTGGGACCAACTGCGAATCTCGGTGAGACCGAAATAACTGCAATAGGTGATAGAGAGTTTGCAGGGCCATCTCTGTGAGACCGAGATCCCATCGGTGCGACCGAACTGATTAGGGTTTCTGGCAGTGGCTATGTCAAGTGAACTCGGTGGCGCCGGATAGATCAAATCAGTGGTGCCAAGTTTGACTTTAGGTTTAGGACATATGTGGAAGTGAGAAAGTGGTTGAGGGCTTTGGAGCATATCACTAAGCACTTTGAGCAAGCAAGCCATTAAGCAACACCTCATCCCCTTTTAATAGTATTGGCTTTTCCTATGGACTCAATGTGATCTTGGATCACTAAAATGAAAATGTATTGTCTTGAGCTTTTGCCAATATGTGTCCTTAGCATTTTGAAGGGGTTCCACATCCTCTTGTCCTACCACTCCAATGTTGCACTCATCTGAAATATACTAGATGAAAGTATTAGTCCAACAAGAGATATGTTGACATTAATTACCAAAATCACCCAGGGAGCACTTGTGCTTTTACTCAAATTGCTTACTTCCGGCAAGGCTCTTGTAAACACCTTTCTTTATAATTCCCTTCAATAAGCTATTTTCTTGCTCAAGTGTAACTTGGCTAAGAGAATCATTAGTGGAATCAAGAGAACTACTAGAAGCAACAATATTGGATTTAACATTGTTATTGTTACCACTAGAAGAAGAATCTTTCTTGTTCTTATTGCTAGATTTTACTTGTGGCATATAAGTAGACAAGAGTAAACGCTTGGCAATGTAAGAAGAACTCTTCTTTCAAAGATCATCATTGGTTGCTTTTAGGAACCCATGCTCTTGCTCTAAATTTAGATTCTCGAAGAGCTTCTCATGAGTTCTTAAGAGCTCTCTATGATCCTCTAGAGTTGTTTCATGAGCTAACTTAAGAGTGTTTAGCTCTTTAGTTAGACGCTCAATCTCCTTCTTATCATTGTCCTTCGTTTCATCTTGATTAGCATGATTAATAGCAATTTCATCATAGTTTTCATCACTAGTGTTGTCAACAAGTAAATCATCATCACCTAGCAAATCATCTTCATCACTATTGAAATCAACATACTCGGGGTGTGATACCTTAGGGCCTTTAGCCATGAAGCATCTTCCAATTCCTTCATTTGGTGAGTCAAATATGTCGTAGGAGTTGGATGACACAAGTACAAGACCAGCAACACCTTCATCTTGAGTATATTCGGAGTCGGAGTGATAACTTCTCTCGGAGTAGTTGTAGAAGTCGGAACCGGATACTATACCAATTCACCAACGTGAGCTTGATGTCTTCGTCTTGTGTAGCTCTTTGATGACTTGTCCTTCCTTTCCGAAGCCTTGCTTCTATGAGAGGGTCTTCGTTCATAACGATCATATCTACAACTTCTCTCTTGGCGGTGATTCATCTCTTTTACTTCTCCTCTTAGGTGAGTTTTATCTTTTCCTGTAGGGAGACATACACTCATTGGAGTAGTGTTCGGGTCTTTCACAATTGTAGTAATTGCGATCACGACTAGAAGATCTTTTGTCATTGTAGGACCTTGACTTGGAACTCCTCTCTTTGCTTCTATTCTTGTAGAATTTGTTGAAGTTCTTCACCATTAAGCTCAATTCTTCATTAAAGACTTCCTTCTCACTTGATGTTATAGGATCATCACATGAAGCTTTGTAAGCACCACTTGACTTGTTGTGGAGCTCTTCCTTATCTTGAGTGTCATCTCATGAGAAACAATTCTACCAATGACTTCCGTTGGTTTGAGATCTTTGTAGTTGGGCATAATTTGGATCAAGGTGCACACGGTATCATATTTTCCATCCAAGGCTCTTAGGATCTTCTTGATGATGACTTTGTGTCAGGACCCCGACTCAATGCCACATCGATCTAGCATGTAACACCTCATATCACTTTGCGGCCTCACGCACGGTATTCCCACGGGTGTCGCATTACCTTTGCCTGGGACCGTTTGCGCCTTTTGGCACACGTATATGACAGTGTCGCTAGCATCCATATGATAAGGAGCCCGGGCTGACATGGCTAGTCGTAAACCCAAAGTGGCACAAACTTACAGGGACAGGCATCCATGACCCAACATCGAACGTGTCGGTCATCAGCGAGTGAATCCAGGCTGTAGCACTGGGCTAGCAGGACTCCGGTGAACCGGGCTGTAGCGGGCTAACAGGACTCCGGTATTCATCGCGTGACATATCCCCGAAGGGACAGACACAGGAACGAAGAAGGACACATGCCGGCCAGCCTAAGTGTTCCGGAGCAGCAGCAAGCTACCATGGCTCAGTGGAAACACTAGGAGACATTTCCCGGTAGAGAGGCTACTAAGGATAAACAACTAGATAGCCAGATCCCACACATACCAAGCATTTCAATAACATACACACAATATGCTCGATATGTGCAAATACAACATGGTATCACAACATGACTCTACGACACAAGTAAATATTCAATAGGCTCCGAGGAGCGAGATATTACAAACATGGGTCTCATGACCCAACAATCAGAGCATACAAGTCAAAGCACAAGCGGAAGCTATCATGCCTGAGTACAGACATCTATAAATGAAAAAGGCTGAGAAGCCTGACTATCTATCAGATCCTGCCGAGGGCACAAGATCGTAGCTGAGGTAACAAGCTAAACGTCGAAGTCCACGCGGAACTACTAGTGAGACCGAAGTCTCTCTGCAAAAACATAAAATAGGCAAACGTGAGTACAAATGTACCCAGCAAGACTTACATCAGAACTAACTACATATGCATCATTATCAACAAAGGGGATGGTGGGGTTTAACTGCAGCAAGCCAGCTTTGACTCGGTGGCTATCCTAAACTACGACTGCAATGTAACTCTTTTGAGGTGGCGCACACGAGTCGACATATTCACCATATCAATACACCACTATGGATCCGCTCTCGTTCCCCTACGAGAACGCCATCCATAGCACTCACGCTTATCTTGCGTATTTTAGAGTATCCACTTTCACTTGTCTATGAACTGATATAAGCAACCCAGAAGTCCTTTTCCGCGGACACGGCTATTCGAATAGATGATGATAACCCTGCAGGGGTGTACTTCTTCATACATGTTTCCACCACTTAGCGTCTGCACACGACATGTGCTCGGCAGACTTCAAGCGAAAGCTGACGTGGGTGTAGACCACGACCTACCTAAACACTCAAGTCTCTAGTCCAGGTTTATTGCCTATTCGGGTTCCATCCACGAGGAGATCCGGCCGGAGTTTCGCTCACAGCCCCAAACGATGTGAACAGGGTTCCCGAGACACCAAACGGGCGCCCGGTACACCGTGCCACATGCCTACCGCATCACAGCCCACCCCTACGGTCAGCGCTGTCCACGGCCTCCAGCATACTACAAACACCAGAAACTACTTGCAACTCCTGGACAGAGGACAAGGGTGAATAAGAAGTCGAGCGGGGTCATATTTCAGGGCCCAATGTATGGTAGTAGCTGAATCATGGATCACAAACACAGAACTCAGTTCCTGAGGACGGCTTCAATGAGACAACCCACCATGTACTCCTACATGGCCTCTCACCGACACCTTTTACCAAATCGTGTTCACACACTTAGCTCACACACAGTAGGACATGTTCACCCGCCTCTGATTCATCCCGGATGAATCAGACCAGACTCAACTCTAAGCAGTAGCAGGCGTGACAAACAAGCATGAATGAGTAGGCACAACAGGGCTCAAACAACTCCTACTCATGCTAGTGGGTTTCATCTATTTACTGTGGCAATGACAGGTCATGCAGAGGATAAAGGGGTTCAGCTACCGCAGCAAGTAACAGATGAATCGATGTTGTCCTAATGCAGTAAAAGAGAGCAGGAGCGAGAGAGTAGGATTGTATCGGAATGAACAAGGGGGTTTTGCTTGCCTGGCACTTCTGAAGATAACATTGAGTCTTCATCAGTGTCAACGATCACATCATCGGTATCACGTCTATCGAGAGGGGACAAATACCGGCAACACAGAAAGGAACACAATCAATGCAATGCACAATATGATGCATGCTCATGACATGGCAATATGAATGTGTTTTGAGCTAATGCAACTAGCAACAGATTAAATGAAGTTGGTTTGAATATAAGATTCAAATTTAAACCCCATATGTGATTATTCAAATGCCATTTAATTGATTTGTGCTAAACAGCAGCTACAAGTTGTTATAACATGCATGAAAATGGTACAGATGGATTCCTTGAATTTTTCTGATAATTTTTCATATATAAATTATTTAATTTGGAGTTACGGTTAATTTTCTATGATTTTTAGAGGTTTTAGCTATTTTCTGGATTTTCTGATTTATTTTAAATCCAGAAAATCATTTAATGCGTCAGCATGACATCACCTTGACGTCATCAGGTCAACAGGGCAGGTTCAGGTCAAACCTGACCAGTTGGGTCCACTGGTCAGTGACTGGGGCTGATTAGTGTCGCTGACATGTGGGCCCAGTCAACAGCCACGTCAGCTTAGTCAAAGCTGACGCGTGGGGCCACTAGGATTAGTTAAAAACTAAACAGAAACTAATCTAGGATTAATTAGCAGGTGGGGCCCTGCTGTCAGTGTCACAGGGTTAATTAGCAGGGTCAAATCCCGGGTCAGTGGGGTCAAACCCACCGGCGACATGATGCCGGCGAGGCCCGAGACGGCGGCGCGAGCCGGAAACGCGCTACAGGGCACGGGCGAGGCTGTGCTTGGGCTCGTTGGAGAGCCCTTGCTGGTGCGCATCGAATGGTGGTGGTGGTCGTGCCTGTGGTGGCCGGTACCGACGACGGCGAGCTCGTGAGCGGCGGCCGGAGTTCGGCCAACGGCGGGTTAGGCGATGCAGGGCGCTAGGGGAGGCGTTGGTGCGTGCTACGTGCTCCTGGTGAGGTGTGGAGCACGATGGTGTGCCCGGCTTCGAGCCACAGTGGCTCTGGCCACGACGGCGACGAGGCACGGCGGCGGCGAGCTTCGGCCGTGGTGGAAGAAGGAGCTAGGGGACGAAAACAGGTGCGGGAGTGAGGGGAAGAGAAGAGGAGCTCACGGGGAGGCAGCAGGGTGGCTCAATGGGCTCGGGGACGCTTCTGCGACGGAGAATTGACGGCGGCGATCTCCGGTGGCCGACGAGGGGAACGGCGATGGTGGCGGCGTTGCAGTGCGTCCGGGACCTCGTGGCTCGGTGGAGGGGAAGAGGGGGTCGAGGCGGAGCCTCTGGGCTAGTCGGGGGAGCGAGGGAAGGGCGGTGGCTGCAGCTACGGTGAACGGCGTCGGCGGCTGCGCTCTGCTTCGGGAGAGGGGGCGAGGGAGGCGAAGCAGGGAGAGAGGGAAGAGGTGCACGGGAGAGTGAGGGGGTCAGGGGGATCGGGACGGCCTGCGGAAGTCGTCCACGCGGCCAGGAGCTCGTCGGCAAGCAGGAGGTGGCCGCGCGGCCGTGCGCGTGCGAGCACGCAGCAGCTTCGGGGCGAGGGGAGGAAGACGACGGAGGGCTGCAGTGATGGGCTGGGCCGGCTTCTGCTGGGCTGCACAGTAGCGGGCCGCGTGGGTGGGTTGGCCTCTCTGGTGGGCTTCACAAGTGAGGCCAGGTAAGTTACAGGTACTCCCTCCTGCTCTGTTTCTATTTTAATTATTGATTTCTAGTTGTTTCAATCTGTTTTTGATTTAGTTCAAACACTAAATCATTTTTGTTTCTTCTCACAATTTTTGCAGGGACTGAAAGGAATAATCTAGAGCCCCTCACAAAATAACAGAATTATTGAAGCATTATATATATATTTATAGCATATATTTGCTCCAACTCAAATACAATATGTATTAGTTCAAAGATCCAAAATGACATGGAAAAATGTGCATCATCTCTGGTTACTGTTTCCAGCATTTTCCAAAAATGATGAACATTTTTGAAAGCCACTTGGATTGACTGAAAATATTTTAGGTGAACCTGGTGAATTCCTTTAATGCTAGGGTTTGGACAATCCCCATTTCAACTTTCTGTAAAAGTAAACATGATGCATCACCAAAGACTAGTACTAGTGCATTGCCAGAAGCTAGGGATGTGACACTTTGTCGGTCATCTCTTCGCTTCCTAAGCCGGCAATCTCATTTGTGATGAGAGCAAGCCTAGAGTACATCTTAGTGACTCCTTCACCATCCTTCATTTTGAACTTGTCAAGTTGACTTTGAAGCACATCCAATTTGGATTCCTTGACGGAGCCGGTACCTTCATGCATATCAACCAAAGTATCCCAAATTTCCTTTGCATTCTCAAGGCGGCTGATTTTGTTGAATCCTTCGGGGCACAATCCATTGAAGAGAATATCGCAAGCTTGAGCATTGTATTGCATCTTCAATTCTTCCGTGGACGCTTCACGATCCGGTTCTCTTCCATCCTCAAAGTATTCACCTTGCAAGCGAATTCACATAATAGCCCAAATGGTGAGGTTATGACTCAGAATATGCATTTTCATCTTATGCTTCCAACTAGCAAAATTAGTACCATCAAAGTAAGGACCTCTATGGTGGTAATTTCCCTCGCTAGACGCCATACTCTCCTAGGTTGTGAAATCAAGGCTATGATTACCAAAGCTATGGAAATCAAGACAAATGGAGACCAAGGCTCTGATGCCAATTGTAGGATCAAAAGTAGGTCTAGAGGGGGTGATTAGACTACTTGACCAAATAAATATCTAAAATTTTCCCAATTTTAATTGTTGGCAGATTTTAGCAACTAGTACAAGTCAAGCAATCAACCTACATATGCAATTCTAAGAGTGTAGCAGCGGAAAGTAAAACATTACATATGAAGGTAAAGGGAAGGGTTTAAAGAAGGCAAATGCAATGTAGACACGAAGATTTTTGGCGTGGTTTCGGTAGGTGGTGCTATCGTACATCCACGTTGATGGAGACTTCAACCCACGAAGGGTAACGGTTGCGCGAGTCCACGGAGGGCTCCACCCATGAAGGTTTCACGAAGAAGCAACCTTGTCTATCCTACCATGGCCATCACCCACGAAGGACTTGCCTCACTCAGGTAGATCTTCATAAAGTAGGCGATCTCCTTGCCCTTACAAACTTCTTGGTTCAACTCCACCATCTTGTCGGAGGCTCCCAAGCGACACCTAACCAATCTAGGAGACACCACTCTCCAAAAGGTAACAGGTGGTGTGTTGATGATGAACTCCTTTCTCTTGTGCTTCAAATGGTAGTCTCCCCAACACTCAACTCTCTCTCACAGATTTGGATATGGTGGAAAGATTATTTGAGTGGAAAGCAACTCGGGGAAGGTTAGAGATCAAGATTCTTGTGTAGGATGGGAATATCTTGGTGCCAACACATGAGTAGGTGGTTCTCTCTCAGAAAATGAGTAGTTGAAGGGTAGGCATGTTCTGATGGCTCTCTCACATATGGAGAAGGGGTGGAGGGGTATATATAGCCTCCACACAAAATCCAACAGTTACACACATTTGACCCAACTCGGTGAGACCGAATAGAAGAACTCGGTGAGACCGATTCAATTCAAAATGTGAACGTTAGGAATCTCGGTGGGACCGACTGGAACAACTCGGTGGGCCCGATGTGCTAGGGCTAGGGCAAAACCTCATCTCGGTGAGACCGATTGCTTGAACTCGGTGAGATCGATGTCAGCAAAGAGCAAACAGAGAGTTGGTCAAGCAAACTCGGTGAGACTGATTGCACATTTCGGTGAGACCTAAATAGTTGCAACAGGCAACAGAGAGTTTGCAAGGCCATCTCGGTGAGACCGAGAACTGTATTAGTGTAACCGAATTGCTAGGGTTTTTGGTAGTGGCTATGTCAAATGAACTCGGTGGCGTTGGATGGATCATTTCGATGGGGCCGAGTTTGACTTTGAGATTTGGACATATTTAGAATGAGAAAGTGGCTAAGGGTTTTTGAGCAATATCACTAAGCACTTTTAGCAAGTAGACCATTAAGCAACACCTCATCTCCTTTTAATAGTATTGGCTTTCCTATGGACTCAATGTGATCTTGGATCACTAAAATATAAATGAAGAGTCTTGAGGTTTTGCC
This sequence comes from Triticum dicoccoides, assembly GCF_002162155.2. Lineage (NCBI taxonomy): Eukaryota > Viridiplantae > Streptophyta > Magnoliopsida > Poales > Poaceae > Triticum > Triticum dicoccoides. The sequence continues at coordinate 148,769,224 of NC_041389.1, read as the reverse complement.
AACATGTGTCCTTCGCGTTTTGAGGGGTCCACATCTCTAGTCCATGCCATGTCAATCATTGAACTTTCTGAAATATTTAACTTGAATGGATATTAGTTCAGTGAGCTATATGTTGTTATGAATTACCAAAACCACCCGGGGATTAGTTGCACTTTCACCGGTGTAGTTCCAGTGCAGAAAGATTTGATATCCTAGACTTGACAACAAATTCAGCTTGAATATTCCAGCGGTAATTGATACGAGTCTCCCACTCTGCTTCAAAGCCATCACAACACATGCAGATTGTGTGCAAGACTCCTTCCGATGCATTGGTCCACATTTACGCACAAATAAAGGTCAGGGTCATGGTCATAGTACTTCTCCAAGTCCATCAAAGTTGGTGCTGGCTGCACTTAGTACCTTGAGTGGAATAATCTCATCAGATGCAACGGCTTCTATCGTGATGATGCCGACAAAGCCGATGTCAGGCAACTTAGTGGCCAGGGGTAGGCAGCGCCCTTAACGTTACTATGACCCATGTAATGTACCCTGTAATGTAACCTTAACTTAGGCGAGCTGCTTCCTGGTTGTTGGACATTTTGTCAAACACTAGGTGATCAGAAACCAACTCATAGCAACTTTCAACCAATCTGACCTTGGATCAATATTATAATAGTAGAACGAGTTCAACCTTCGACCTCTCGTCAGAACTACAGATCAAAGTCACAAGAGCACGAGGAACAATAGCTCTGATACCAACTGTAACAAACCTAGCTCTCTTATCACCAAGTATGTGGATACATGATACAAATCTCACTGGAGATTAAGATATAGAGTTTGGGATGGGAGGAGCACAGAATCGGGGGTAGGCAGTAGCAACAAGGAGGAGGGAGGAGCTCACCTGGTCACGAGGGATGGAGGAGGGAGCTGAGGAAGAAGAAGGCATCAGCCTGTTCTATTCTGTTCGATCCCCTTCTCTCGTGGTTGGCTTCTTTTCTATATCCTTCACTCCTGGGCTAGCATGTGTTGGCCCACCTTGGCCCATGTGGTTGTCGGGTCATGACAGTTATGCATAGAGGCTTGCTTGGGCGCGTACAAGTACACGAGCAGCTAGCCGACCATGCACACGAGCAGCCATTATGCACGCCCTACATGGAACATGGCCGCGTGATGTGGATCGATGAGCCAGCGCGACGCCTGCGCAGCCACCACGCGCCGCGCTGCGATGTGAAGACGGTTGACACAGGATAGCACGATGGTCATCGTCCATGCACATGATGCGATGCCACGTGAAGCCCGGGGCGCCGTGTGCTAATCAAATCGCTTGAAGATGATGAAGACGCTGATGGAGGAACGATGGCCGACAGAGAACAACATGCACACGAACGTGCGAACCTCAAGTGTCCTTGAGGCACCGCGTGTTGCGCCAGTTCAATGCGGCTGGTGCGCCACCGGGTCAGAGTAGAGGTGCGCTAATGTTGATAGATGGCAGCGGACGACGCAAACCGATCATAGATTGGAAAATCAAAGAAAAACAACACAGATCAATTGACCGGCGCGAGAGAAAATCCCCAATCAACGGATCGGGAAAAAGACTGTCTAGGGCAATCGGTCTAACGCGACAGGCCAACGAACCCTAGGTACGGGCGACGCGGCCCCCGACGGCGGTCATGTAGGCCGATCACCCCGAGAGCGGCGCACGGGGCGGAAGCAGCGGGTGGCTGCTAGGGTTTGAATCGGTTAGGCTAGTACCATGTTAGAAGTGATAGAGAGAGATTGGTGGAATCGATTATTTATTGCTTGATCCTCGTGGCCATATATATATAGGAGCACATGATCATCTTGTAGTACAAGACAAGTTATAACATATCCTAGCCTATCTCGTATTTTCTAACTAATCATAATACTCAACACCACGCTCCCCCCTTAGGACCGGACCTGAATGCAGCTTCCCCTTTGTCCCTTGTTCTAATCTTGTATAAATTGTAATCACATTAATAAGTAATCTAAGTCATTTCTTTAAGCAAAACCAAAAACAAAACACATAAGTGTTTATAACAAGGAATGAATTATGGGCGTTGGTATTATCCTAAAATTAGAATGAGAATATAAAAACTAAAAACGGTAATAAAAAATTGCACATGATTTGCCCAAAATTTACACTATTTCATGATAAAAAATAAGTATATATTAGTGTAACTTTTGAAAGATAATACACGAACATATTTCTATAGAATTTGAGTGTATGTATCAAAGGTTGACCGTCTATCGACACATCAAAAATAAAGTGCATGTCATAAGATTAAAGAGTGTCGCATGACTTTGCCATAGGCAAAGAAACAACAATTGCAACTATTTGACAGGCGTGTAATTTTTCTTGGGCACATAGTCAAATCGCTCTCCACAACCCGATCAAGATCCAAAGCTGAGCCGCCCTCTACATTCTCTAGCCTTCTTATTATCCCTACCAATACTAAATTAAAAACAAAGATAAACAAAAAAATGTAGTTTTCTAAGGAAAATTTATTTAGTGACATTGATGTTACCCTTTAAGAAGAAAAAAACGAAAATAAATAAAAAAATGACAGAATTTGCACACAATTTACAAAAAATGTGTCTTCATATAATATGCAAGAATAAGCATATAGTGGTGGAACTTTCACCAAAACAGTAGTTTTCTGGGAAGGAGTGAAGTGGCATTGGTATTACCCTTAAAAAAAGAAATAAAAATAAAAACAAATCAAAATAATGAAGTTTTTTTGCATTGAGATTGCATTTCTTGTAATATGCAAAGAATAAACATATAATAGTGCATTCTCGCCATCTAGTACTTCCTCCATCTCATAATATAAGACTGTTTGCAAGTTGTTTTAGCTTGCAAAACGATATTATATTATGGGACCGAGGGGGTATAATTTATACAGAAATTGCATAATACTTGCACACACAAAAATGGTGTTTTGTAAGGCAGAATGAACTAGTGGCATAGGTAATACCCATTAAGAAAAAAAGAAAATAGAAATACAATAATGATAAATTTGCACGCAGTAACATAAATTGCTCTTTTATATAGTATCCAAAAATAAACATGCAATTGTGGAATTTCCGCAATGAAAATATAAGAAGGAATGAATTATCACATTGGTATTACTTTTAAAAAGAAAAAATGGAATAAAAACCAAAAATGAAGTTTTCTTTGCAGGAACAAATTAGTGACATTGGTATTGCCCTTTAAGAAGAAATAATCTGGAAAATAAATTAAAAAACATGCATCCAACTTTGCACTAAATATGTACCTTTTGTAATATGCAAAGAATAAATATATAATAGTACAAGTTTTGCGCTCTATTATAATTTACACACATATTATATAGTATTTACATGTACGCATTTACACTCAGTCACATTCCAAAAATACACATAAAGAAGAAAAGAAAACCCTCTAAAAAGAAAAGAAAGAAAAACCATAAAACAGGCCCCGGATAATTGGTTTCAAGATCAATAAGAAAAACCACTGACCCCAAATAGGGGCAAGTTGAAAATTCAGCTCACTCCATTAAAATAACACAAGAAAAAAAGCACAAATCGTAACAAAGGAACAAAAATAACTCAGTAGCTGGTCAAAAATATCAATACGTACCCGTGAGCCTAATGGCTCTGATGCATGATAGGTCACACCACCTCTTTTAGTAACTTGAAATCAATTCGTTCAAATTTGAATAAATGGACCTTTAATAAAGTAAATTACATTGTATCCATATTCTAAACACGAACACACGTTCCATGCACAATTGAAAATATAGAAGAAGAATTGGGTATATATCGCATGCAAAACAACCTCATTATATGACAAAAATACCGTTGGCTAATCATACATACCTAAGAGAGTGATCCTCGCTAACTTATTTATCTAAACATGCAAACATGTCACATCACCATACAATTATGAATGGGATGAGGGCAACCTCAACATGCAACCATGCATGGGAAAAAACTCACCACCACATGCAATCATGCATGGGAATTTGTTTATTATATTATTCTACTTATATTCAATAAATATTTTATAACTAGTCATAATCAACTATAATAAGTCATATGTATTTTAATTTTGGTTCACGTATTATTAATCTAAATATTTATATTCCATACAATCAAATCTCATTGAAATGAGTTGCAACATATTTCCGCAGCAACGCGCGTGGTATCATCTAAGTTGCTCAAAAAGGAAAGCATGCAAAAAAACGACTACAAAGAAAAATAAAAAATGCATAAAAACAATAAGAAGAAAATAGGCAACGGTAACGAGCTTCAAGCCCGATAAGAAAATCAACTCACGCCAAACAAAGGCAAGTCAAAAATTCCGGTCAAGCCATAAAAATAACACAAGGATAAAATAAAACAAATCTTAACAAAAGAATCAATGGTATCATTTTATCATATTTAACTCAAGTTATGTTCATCAAATTATCAATCTAGAGATAAATGTGAGCCTTACAGCAGTCATGCATGATATGCCACACCACCTCTTTTAGTAATTTTAAATCAACCCATTCAAATTTGAATAAAGGTACCTTTAAAAGATCAATTACATGTCCATATTCTAGTAATCATTCAACATGAGCACACGTTCCATGCACAACTGAAAATATAGAAGAAAAATTGGGTATATATTGCATGCAGAACAACCTCATTATATGACAAGAATATCGATGGCTAATCATATATACCTAAGAGAGTGATCCTCGCTAACTATATTTATCTCAACATGCAAACATGCCACATCACCATACAATTATGAATGGGATAAGGCCAACCTCAACATGCAACCATGCGCAGGAAAAGACCAACCACCTCATGCAATCATGCATGGGATTTTTTTATTATATTATTCTACTTATATTCAATAAATATTTTACAACTATACATAATCAACTATAATAAGTCATATGTATTTTAATTTTGGTTCACGTGTTATTAATCTAAATATTTATATTCCACACAATCAAATCTCGCGCAACAGATTTCTGCAGCAACGCGCGGGTTATCATCTAAGTTACTCAAAAAGAAAAGCATGCAAGAAAACTACTACAAAGAAAAACAAAAGGACACATAAAAACAATAAGAAGAAAACAGGCAACAGTAACGGGCTCCAGGCCTGATAAGAAAATTAAGTCACCCCAACAGGGGCAAGTCAAAAATTCCGGTCAAGCCATGAAAACAACACAAGGAAAAAATAAAAACGAATCTTAACAAAAGAATCAATGGTATTATTTTATCATATTTAACTCATATTATGTTGATCAAACTATCAATCTAGAGATAAACGTGAGCCTTACAGCAGTCATGCATTGGTATGCCACGCCACCTCATTTAGTAATTTTAAATTAATTCATTTAAATTAAAATAAGTGTACCTTCCAAAAAAAATCAATTACAAAGTATTCATACTCTAGTAATCATTCAGCACTAGCACATGTACGTAATTGCTAATATAGAAATGTTTCATTGCACTATGATGAAAAATTGGGCATATACTGCATGAAAGAAAACCTTCTTATATGGCAAAAATGCCGCTAGCTAACCACTCAAAAAGGAAAGCATGAAAAAAAAATCCGGCTAGCTATGGGGGTCAAACCCACGCGTACAGTATTTAATTATTAATATAGAAATGTTTCTATGCACCGTGATTAGAAATTAGGTATATATTGCAAACAAAAAACCTCATTATGTCACAAAAAACAACTATAAAGAAAAACCAAAAAACACATAAAAACAGGGAAAAACAGACAATGGGTAGTGGGCTTCAAGCCCAATAAGAAAATCAACTCACCCTAAACAGGGGCAAGTCGAAAATTCAGCTCAAGCCATGAAAACAACACAAGGGAAAAGTAAAGTGAATCTTAACAAAAGAATCAATGGCATTATTTTATCATATCTATTTAACTCACATCATGCTGATCAATTATCGATCTAGAGATAATCGGGGCCTTAGAGTAGTCCTGGCCATGGGAAGCCCGGCCCGGCCCGACGCTGCCCCCGAGCCGGGCTCGGGCCTAGTTTTTGAGCCCGAAGGCCGGGCCCGGGCCCATCGTTTTTGCCATTTTCTGAAGGTCGGGCCGGGCTCGGGCCCAGAAACACAGGCCCGATGGCCGGGCTGGGCCGGGCGCGGGCCTGAGTTTTTTGTGTCGGGCTTGGCTAGGCCCGGCCCGAAGCCAGGCCCGGCCCGAGGTTTGGCCAGGTATACCTTAGAGCAACTCTAACGCGCTGACCCAAATGGACGTGAGCTTTGTTCGCTTTTTATCTGTTTGGGTCGGCCGTCTGCTTGTCCTCCGCCCCCTTTTGCACTTGCGTCGGTTGTGCGCCCAATGTGTAGATCCATTTTCGCCCTCGCGGTCGGCCTACCGTGTTTTTCAAACATAATTCAAACAATATACAAACATTTTACATAGTTTCACAACCAAACAAATATATCATAGTTCACACGCCAAATAAATATATCATAGTTTACAAGTCAAATAAAAACTAGATTGTCTCAATACATTTTAAACAAAGATACATTTATTGGTTGCCAACGTGCGCCCATATATACTCAACCAAATCATTTTGCAGCTCAATGTGAATTTCACAATCACGCGTTTGATGATGAAATTGGGTGAACTGTGCAAACGTTGCCGCTTCTCCATGCTCATGCACAAAATTGTCACCCTGAAACTAAAAACCTTGGTCGTAGATACGTTCGGGGCGCTCATCCTCTACAGTCATATTGTGCATGATCACACAATCAGCCATCACCTCCCACAACTTCTTGGTGCTCCAAGTTCTAGCAGGATACCGAACGATGCCCCATCAAGATTGCAGGACACCGAAGGCACGCTCCACATCCTTCCTAGCACTCTCTTGTGCTTGGGTAAATCTCTTCCTCTTCACCCCAGAGCAACGGCCGCTGCCTACTCAAGTGGTCATGGACGACCAACATAATAGCTACCATCTCCTCATCGTTGGATGAAGAATCATCTGATTCGCAAATGAAATTGTGAAAAAAGAACTCGTTGGCGGAGTCCATTTCTACCTTGCGGGCAAACAGTCGGAAAGCTTGTGGGCGTCGTCGAAGAAGCAGGCCGGTGAAGAGCCGCGCGCCTCCCCTGGACCAGGTAGCTGGCCTGGCGGCGACCGTCGAGCGTGGCGACGTCGTCGAAGGAGCTGGCCGGGGGCGCAGGGGCGAGGTGGAGCTGGCGGCGACGTCGATGGAAGCTGCGGTGGCCCGACGGCGAGGCGGTGGCCGCGGCGATGATGGAAGGTGGCGGGCCAAGGGGAGGTATGTGGGTGCGGGGCTGGTGAGGGCACCGGAACTGAGCGGCGGCAACGTGCTGGGGCGGCCGGGTGCTTGTTGTCGATGGGAGGAAGAGAATGGCCTCGTGTCTGTGCCGACGGAAACGAGGCCCAAATTTGTGCCTGGAATGGGTCGCTCGGCTGACGAAAAGCGGACGCGCGTCCATTTGGATTTGCGTGTTGGACCGACTTTTGTGTCCATTTTGACCCAAGCGGACACGCGCGGACGAAGTTGGTCGGTGCGTTGGAGTTGCTTGTCAGGACCCCGACTCAATGCCACATCGATCTAGCATGTAACACCTCATATCACTTTGCGGCCTCACGCACGGTATTCCCACGGGTGTCGTCTTACCTTTGCCCGGGACCGTTTGCGTCTTTTGGCACACGTATATGGTAGTGTCGCTAGCATCCATATGGTAAGGAGCCCGGGCTGACATGGCTAGTCGTAAACCCAAAGTGGCACAAACTTACAGGGACAGGCATCCATGACCCAACATCGAACGTGTCGGTCATCAGCGAGTGAATCCAGGCTGTAGCACTGGGCTAGCAGGACTCCGGTGAACCGGGCTGTAGCGGGCTAACAGGACTCCGGTATTCATCGCGTGACATTTCCCCGAAGGGACAGACACAGGAACGAAGAAGGACACATGCCGGCCAGCCTAAGTGTTCCGGAGCAGTAGCAAGCTACCATGGCTCAGTGGAAACACTAGGAGACATTTCCCGGTAAGAGAGGCTACTAAGGATAAACAACTAGATAGTCAGATCCCACACATACCAAGCATTTCAATAGCATACACACAATATGCTCGGTATGTGCAATACAACATGGCATCACAAAATGACTCTACGACTCAAGTATTTGTTCAATAGGCTCCGAGGAGCGAGATATTACAAACAGGGGTCTCACGACCCAACATTCAGAGCATACAAGTCAAAGCACAAGCGGAAGCTATCATGTCTGAGTACAGACATCTAGAAATGAAAAAGGCTGAGAAGCCTGACTATCTACCAGATCCTGCCGAGGGCTCAAGATCGTAGCTGAGGTAACAAGCTAAACGTCGAAGTCCACGTGGAACTACTAGTGAGACTGAAGTCTCTCTGCAAAAACATAAAATAGGCAAACGTGAGTACAAATGTACCCAGCAAGACTTACATCAGATCTATCTACATATGCATCATTATCAACAAGGGGGTGGTGGAGTTTAACTGCAGCAAGCCAGCTTTGACTCGGTGGCTATCCTGAACTACGACTGCAAGTAACTCTTTTGAGGTGGCGCACACGAGTCCACATATTCACCATATCAATACACCACTATGGATCCGCTCCCGTCTCCCTACGAGAACGCCATCCATAGTACTCACGCTTATCTTGCGTATTTTAGAGTATCCACTTTCACTTGTCTATGAACTGATATAGGCAACCCAGAAGTCCTTCACCGCGGACACGGCTATTCGAATAGATGATATTAACCCTGCAGGGGTGTACTTCTTCATACATGTTTCCACCACTTAGCGTCTGCACACGACATGTGCTCGGCAGACTTCAAGCAAAAGCCGACGTGGGTGTAGACCACGACCTACCTAAACACTTAAGCCTCTAGTCCAGGTTTATCGCCTATCCAGGTTCCATCCGCAGGGAGTCCGGCCGAGGTTTCCCATACGGCCTCGAACGATGTGAACAGGGTTCCCGAGATACCTAACGGGTATTCGGTACACCGTGCCACGTACCTACCGCATCACAGCCCACCCCTATGGTCAGCGCTGTCCACGGCCTCCAGTAGGCTACAAACACCAGAAACTACTTGCAACTCCTGGACAGAGAGCTAGGGTGAATAAGAAGTCGAGCGGGGTCATATTTCAGGGCCCAATGTATGGTAGTAGCTGAATCATGGATCACAAACACAGAACTCAGTTCCTGAGGACGGCTTCAATGAGACAACCCACCATGTACTCCTACATGGCCTCTCACCGCTACCTGTACCAAATCGTGTTCACACACTTAGCTCACACACAGTAGGACATGTTCACATGCCTCTGATTCATCCCCGATGAATCAGACCTGACTCAACTCTAAGCAGTAGCAGGCATGACAAACAAACATGAATGAGTAGGCACAACAGGGCTCAAACAACTCCTACTCATGCTAGTGGGTTTCATCTATTTACTGTGGCAATGACAGGTCATGCAGAGGATAAAGGGGTTCAGCTACCGCAGCAAGTAACAGATGAATCGGTGTTGTCCTAATGCAGTAAAAGAGAGCAGGAGCGAGAGAGTAGGATTGTATCGGAATGAACAAGGGGGTTTTGCTTGCCTGGCACTTCTGAAGATAACATTGAGTCTTCATCAGTGTCAACGATCACATCATCGATATCACGTCTATCGAGAGGGGACAAATACCGGCAACACAGGAGGGAACACAATCAATGCAATGCACAATATGATGCATGGTCATGACATGGCAAAATGAATGTGTTATGAGCTAATGCAACTAGCAATAGATTAAATGAAGTTGGTTTGAATACAAGATTCAAATTCAAACTCCATATGTGATTATTTAAATGCCCTTTAATTGATTTGTGCTAAACAGCAGCTATAAGTTGTTCTGACATGCATGAAAATGGTACAGATGGATTTCTTGAATTTTTCTGATAATTTTTCATATATAAATTATTTAATTTGGAGTTACGGTTGAATTTCTATGATTTATTAAAGTTTAGGGCATTTTCTGAAATTTCTGAATAAAAACAAATCCAGAAAACATTACTGCGTCATCCTGACGTCATGATGACATCAGCAGGTCAACGTGGCACAGTCCAGTCAAACCTGACAGTGGGTCCCGCATGTCAGTGAAATTAGTTTAGCTAGAATTTAATTAAACTAAACTGGGTTAATTAACAGGGCTGGGCCCCACCTGTCAGTGAGTCAGTGGGTTAGCTAAAATTTAATTAGCATCTAAATTAGATTAGCAGGGCCCCGGGCCCACATGTAAATGACCCAGGGGAGGTCAAACCCCTGGTCAACAGGACCTAACACGCCGGCGGTTCGTCGCCGGTGGCAACAGGCGCGGCGGAGGGCTCGGGTTCGCTCCTCCGGCGTCCAAATGGACGGAGGAGAGCGGCTACGGAGAGCTGGAGCTCACCCGCGCCCGTTTCAGCAAGCAGCAGCAGCTAGGGCGGCCGGAGACGATGGCCCCGAGCTCGGCAGCGGCGGCCGGAGCTCGGGCGTGCTCGGGTTCGGCGTTACACGGCACGGCGAGGTCAGCTGAGGGCCTCTACGGATTACTGGGGTCGTCAGGAGCACTCGAAGGCAACGAGCGCAGGTGGAGGAGCCCGGGAGCACGAAGCTCACCGGCCATGGCGGACGGCGGCTTCGGGTGCTCGTGGGGCGGCGGCTACAGGGCGCGCGCGGGAGAGAGAGGTGAGGGGAAACGACGGCAAGCTCACAGGGAGGCAGCAGGGTGGCTCAGTGGGCTCGGAGACGCGCCAGACGTCGCGAATCGACGGCGGTGAGTTTCGGTGGCCGGCGACGGAAACGACGATGGTGGCGGCGTTGCAGCGCGTCCGGGGCCTCGTGGCTCGGTGGAGAGGAAAGAGGGGGTCGAGGCGGAGCCTCTGGGCTAGTCGGGGGAGCGAGGGAGGCCCGGTGGCCGTGGTTATGGCGAGCGGCGGCGATGGGCTCCATTCGGGTGAGGGGAACAGAGGAGGGGGAGAGTGTTCCGGGGAGAGGATGAGGACGCGGGAGAGTGAGGGAGAACTGAGAGGGGGTCGGGGGCTGCGTGGCGTCGCGAGAGGGACCAGGGGAGGAGGAGGCAGCCAGGCAGGGAGGAGGTGGCCGGGGCGCGTGCCCGCGCGCGCCGGGCGCGTGCCCGTCCTCCTGGCAGAGGAGGAAGGCGACAGGGGAGGGAGGCGGCGGTGGGCTGGGCCAGCGGGAGGAGCTGGGCCGGCTGGGCTGGACAGGTAAGCGCCAGGTAGGCTTCTACTCTTTTATTTTTTTCTGTTCTGTTTATTTTTATTTAATTTATTTTGCCACTGTTTTGAATTTAAAATAATTCAAACAATGCCAAAAACTCCTCTGAATATTTTATATTGCTAGATGGACTTTTCCAAAAGCTTATAAAATATATCAGGGGTATTTGTAATTATATTCTAATTATATGAATATAACTCAAATTCAAATAGCTAATGAATTAAATCCAAAGTGTCAAAAATAATTCCTTAAAAATGTTCAATATTTTGGTTGGGACCAGAACCCTTACCAAAAATTATCAAACATTTAAGAAGAGCATTTTGGAGCAATGAATGAGATTTCTAGGGTTTTTGCCCCTCTTTTATTTAAGTTTTTGAGGCTTCCAAAATTCCCTCAGTTCAAATTTTTAGAATTTAAACATGATGCACACATGAGCTAGCCTAGAGCACTACCAGCAGCTAGGGATGTGACAACTCACCCCCACTGAACAAGAATCTCGTCTCGAGATTCAAGCGTAGGGTAGGATGAAGGGGAAACGCAAACTAGTACAATCTTCATGATCCAGGTTGCACTTCAAATGAACGTTGATTTGAACACCATCTTTGTCTTGTCGTCTTGCTCTGAGAACTCCAGCTAATCATGACAAGAAGAGGAAAGGAAAACTCTGGAAGGATCGGTCTTCTCGAAGGTCGAACAACTCAGGATTAACTCTCGGAATGTGACATAGCAACATCTCTCGAGCTGAGAGACGAAGCATACCTCTAAAGGGATGGAGTGGAGCAGGTGACGAGGTTCACTAGGTAGACAACAATTCCAGACTTAAGAAGGTGGCGATCGGTTGTCAACATAGCGAGGAGTTGAATTGCCATGATACCACGACGAAACATCCTGGAGAAGGGTGATTCGTAGATTATTATCTTAAGTGGCAAAAAGAATTACCTTTGATATAGAGATCATTGAGACTCTCTATATCAGCCTAAGGCAAATCACAGCAATCGACTGGTGGGAGTCGGTAGAATGGCATACTCGGACTTGGATGATGTGCATTACCTTGTTGAAGACAACGTAATGGATGAATTTGCTTATCACCGGAAATGGATGAGACCCATGGTAGAATGGCACATTGGCGGTGCAAGCTGGGAACAAAATGCAAATGCTGGGAATGATTCTGGTAACTGGGGAAGAACCCAACAATAGGGAGTGAATTCACTGTTTGAAAAGATCATAGCATTGCCGAGGAAACTGAGAGCAAACCCAGTTAGTGCCGATGATAACACGTAGCGCTTGTGCGTGCTCTCAAGAACTTGAGCATTTCCATATTCATCAGGGTTTTACCAATATCCGTGTCAAGGATCCTGGCAGCACAACTTGCTACCACGATGAATGATGATGGATGATGCAGATGCAAAGGAAGATAACACTTCTCAGATTTCATCTTAGCGAGGCCAAGGAAATAAAATCTGGATGATCGACCGAGAGACATTTAGCACTCCGCTTCTAATGTTCTCCTTGATGTGCTAGTGTAACCCATTCATAGAAATGGTCTGGTATCTAGAACATCAAGTAAAGGTCGGACTTCGGGAACACAAAAGAAATCCATAAGGAACATCTAAGGAGTAAATCCTACGAAGTCCTTATGCGGAGGTGGCCAACTTCCTCAAACAAGATACTACAATAATAGGTCTTCCGGCTGGGTGTGTTGGCCACGACATCCACTTTACCGGTTATCAAGGGACCAATATTATAGTTCTTGGGAAATGTTCCAACCATCATATCTGCCTGAGATTCAGATCTGGTTGGTGTCAGGATATTCCAGACTCATCGAGTCTAGGAAGAAAAATGAAAGTTTGCAACACAAATCGACGAGATGACGTTGCGAGATTCTCGGGAAATGAACTATGATAGCAAGCTCCAAAACATGAGCTGGTTCTGCTACAAACATGTGAACATGTTGTCCCAGACAAGCATGACCACATGGTAGTCTTATAATAAAGCACTACCGAGTTCTGGTTGGGAACCATCAGCGAGGATATCGAAGTTCTTTCATAAGTCCGGATTAGCTCTTATGAAGATACTCCTTCTCCTTGAACAAATCGGTCAGTGGCTTGGTGTGCTAGGATACACATATGGAATGAAGATGATCAGTCTCCAGACCACAGAATACTTCGCACGTGTGCATGACTGACTTGAGATGATTCCAGAGGAAGCAACATTGACTTTCTCGAGTCCACGGCGGCAACTTGTATCAAATGCACATGAACTAGAGGAAGCACTTCTTACATCCGAACATATGCTTCATGAGCTAGCATGAACAAATGCTTTCAAAAGTTTCCAACACTAGCTTAATGTTCAACAAAATCATGGAGGAGATAAGGATGTTGTCAATGGGCTCAACAACAATTCATCTGGGTTTCCTTTTAAAAGGAATTTCATAGTTAAGTGAACAAGGGATAGCATTGGTCAGACCCAAAAGATATAATGGTGTATGCTCGAGGGATCAACCACGAGTAAGACAACATTACGAACATCGTTGGTTCTGATTTGATTTGACGATAACCCATACTCAAATCAAAGTTTTTATCAGGCAATAGGTCCAATAACTGATCACAGGGACCAATCGATGAAGATATCATCTCTCTTCAACACACACTACACAAGAATATCCCTTTGGAACGAACTAAGTCAGGCAAGCTTTTACCTTCCAACTCTCCAGGTTGTTGTCTAGCTTAACCAACTAGCTCAGGGGTATCCAACACGGATTCTTGGAGAAAGGGTGGTTTACAGGATAAACCAACTTGATCACGAGCTCAACATAACAGTTAGGTGACAACCCGGTAACACTTCCAAGAAGATATTTGGAAAGTCACGAACCACCGGTATGTTACTAAGCTCGAGAACAATCTTGCTTTTGAGGGCAAGACGACATGATCAAATGGGTGAGGACTTGAAATAATTCCTAACTCATTGGTCGAGGAGTGCACCAGAAATAGGGACTAGGTAGCACAATCAATCTTAGGGTGACGATTCAATAATCAACACGCTAAGAATGAGGTTATCGTCCATTTAACTACCAAGCAACAGAGTTGCTAGCAATATTGATTTCACACGCCATGATTCATTTGTCGGCATTCCGGTTACAATAACACAGGAACCGAGGAATGAACAATGATGGCAAGAAGTATCACTGTACCAAGAGTTCATAGGATGGTGTGCAATTCCTATAACAATCTCGATATAAAATATGTAATACTCCAAGGTAGAACAGAACAAAAGCTGGACTGGCATTTTGATCTGCGGAGCACAACTTCTTTGACCTAATCCTGGATAGGTAAGAGGTACTGGAGTTTATTTCTCCTAGTCATTCTGCGATAGAATGGCTTGACGGACCACAAGAGTAATAGGCATCGATAAACGAACGCACGCATACTCTTGACTATCAATTGATAGACGAGGGCCAGAAAACAACTAAAGAGGGACAACTCAAAGGAACATATGATTTTCTGAGTTGTGAATGCATAGATTAGCATGTCGAACGAGTTCAACATATTTCTTCCGGACAATCCATGCGGAAAGGTAGAACTGGCAGAGTCACAATTATGAATGGAGAACCCATCGAGAGCACTCCTGTTGTGATCTTTTGATCCAACAAACTTTTGCCGTAAGTGGTTCATGGTATTTGGAAGAAGGATATACCACGGACCTCGAGAACTACTGCAAAGGTTACTAATATCCTAAAGGCGCTAGCAATTACTATCAACATGAAGTAAGTAGAGTGAATCTCGGGTTCAAGAACCCAGGAATAGAATGCCTACTAACTAATAACATCACGGGATGCTTTCAAAAATAATGGCCAGAATCATCACACTGGGGATACAAAAGCATTGCTAAATTGCTAGGTGACTTCCTAAACACCTAAGGTCATAATAATAGCTCCAACATCTACGCCGAGGTAACAAAGTACCTCAACCTACCGATTAGTGTGCTTATTCCGACCAAAAGGGACATCGGAGACGGAAGGAAAGGATTTGCAAATGCATCAGACTGTTTAGAGACCTGGGATGACTCGGACAGCATAACGGCTGTAAATGCTCAAAAAGATTTGAGACAATCACAAAATGGTGGCATAACCACTCAGAAGCACAATATCAAGGTTTGGAGATCAACAGTTAACATACAGAAATAGTAGGAACTGAGCTGAGACTTGAATCAACAATCTTATAAGTCTATGGATTAGTAATACGTGATCCTGATAGAAAGATGAGAAGACCTAGTTCCTTAACCCCGTAGGAAAGATAAGATGACTCAGATCAGAGGGGCATAAGGTATAAGGAGTAAAAAGAGCCTTACGTTCCATCCCACAATCAATTCCCTGATATAACTAAAGCATTTCTAGACTCAACTTCGACCAGTTTGGCTTGGTAATCCTACAGGTAGTCAAGCTCTGATACCAACGCTATCAGGACCCCGACTCAATGCCACATCGATCTAGCATGTAACACCTCATATCACTTTGCGGCCTCACGCACGGTATTCCCACGGGTGTCGTCTTACCTTTGCCCGGGACCGTTTGCGTCTTTTGGCACACGTATATGGTAGTGTCGCTAGCATCCATATGGTAAGGAGCCCGGGCTGACATGGCTAGTCGTAAACCCAAAGTGGCACAAACTTACAGGGACAGGCATCCATGACCCAACATCGAACGTGTCGGTCATCAGCGAGTGAATCCAGGCTGTAGCACTGGGCTAGCAGGACTCCGGTGAACCGGGCTGTAGCGGGCTAACAGGACTCCGGTATTCATCGCGTGACATTTCCCCGAAGGGACAGACACAGGAACGAAGAAGGACACATGCCGGCCAGCCTAAGTGTTCCGGAGCAGTAGCAAGCTACCATGGCTCAGTGGAAACACTAGGAGACATTTCCCGGTAAGAGAGGCTACTAAGGATAAACAACTAGATAGTCAGATCCCACACATACCAAGCATTTCAATAGCATACACACAATATGCTCGGTATGTGCAATACAACATGGCATCACAAAATGACTCTACGACTCAAGTATTTGTTCAATAGGCTCCGAGGAGCGAGATATTACAAACAGGGGTCTCACGACCCAACATTCAGAGCATACAAGTCAAAGCACAAGCGGAAGCTATCATGTCTGAGTACAGACATCTAGAAATGAAAAAGGCTGAGAAGCCTGACTATCTACCAGATCCTGCCGAGGGCTCAAGATCGTAGCTGAGGTAACAAGCTAAACGTCGAAGTCCACGTGGAACTACTAGTGAGACTGAAGTCTCTCTGCAAAAACATAAAATAGGCAAACGTGAGTACAAATGTACCCAGCAAGACTTACATCAGATCTATCTACATATGCATCATTATCAACAAGGGGGTGGTGGAGTTTAACTGCAGCAAGCCAGCTTTGACTCGGTGGCTATCCTGAACTACGACTGCAAGTAACTCTTTTGAGGTGGCGCACACGAGTCCACATATTCACCATATCAATACACCACTATGGATCCGCTCCCGTCTCCCTACGAGAACGCCATCCATAGTACTCACGCTTATCTTGCGTATTTTAGAGTATCCACTTTCACTTGTCTATGAACTGATA
>NC_041389.1:148733996-148749567 GCF_002162155.2 Triticum dicoccoides | reverse complement strand
CTGTTCTGTTTATTTTTATTTAATTTATTTTGCCACTGTTTTGAATTTAAAATAATTCAAACAATGCCAAAAACTCCTCTGAATATTTTATATTGCTAGATGGACTTTTCCAAAAGCTTATAAAATATATCAGGGGTATTTGTAATTATATTCTAATTATATGAATATAACTCAAATTCAAATAGCTAATGAATTAAATCCAAAGTCCCAAAAATAATTCCTTAAAAATGTTCAATATTTTGGTTGGGACCAGAACCCTTACCAAAAATTATCAAACATTTAAGAAGAGCATTTTGGAGCAATGAATGAGATTTCTAGGGTTTTTGCCCCTCTTTTATTTAAGTTTTTGAGGCTTCCAAAATTCCCTCAGTTCAAATTTTTAGAATTTAAACATGATGCACACATGAGCTAGCCTAGAGCACTACCAGCAGCTAGGGATGTGACATTGCTCTTACAGCAGTCATGCATAGTAATTTTATATCAATCCTTTTAAGTTAAAAAAATAGGAGTACCTTTCAAAACGTTCAATTACAAACTCGGGCACATGCTCCATTCAACAGTAGCAAATAGGAGTAATTGCTATATATAGAAATGTTTCATTGCACTGTGATGAAAAATTGGGTATATATTGCATGAAAAAAACTTATTATATGACAAAGATGGCGCTAGCTAACCAATCTAAAAGAAAAGCATGCAAAAAAGAAAATCCCTGCTGGCTGTGGGGTTCGAACCCACGCGCACTTATGTGCAGAAGATCTTAAGTCTTCCCCCTTAACCACTCGGGCAAACCAGCTCAATTGATTATAATGTCACCACAGCCTATATGTACTATTACTATCACACACGTTCTTTCGAACTATACATACTATAGACCACACCCTTTACTTCTAGATATAATTTAGTTCATCGTGTGTCACAATAGATCATATCCTTTCCTTCTAGTTCTAGTTCATCGTGTGTCACAACATATCATCTAGGTCATCGTGTGTGCCTGAACTCCTGAAGCCTCGAGCGAATAAGTCACATGCTATGCGTACTTCCCTCGTACTACTCCTTACATTCCCATGAATAAGGTCTTTGGCCATAAATTGGACGGACAGTATATATTATTGTGACTTAAATTATACCACTGAAAACTGCTTTTCAATACGAATTCAACGGTATAATTTTGGTCCGATATAATTCACATATGGTTTGTCTAATCTGTGGTCAAAGTTAAATTTTAGGATGCGTGTGTGCCTTATTCATTGGAATGAAGGGAGTAGTTAGCGAGGGGCTAGAAAGATGCAACAGATTGTTAGGGCAACTCCAGCACGGATTAACAAATGGATGGCATCAAATATTTACGAATACATATGATCGTGTTCGTTGATAGCGGTTGAGATGTTGGCCATCCAATCACATGTATCAATTGGCCAACCCATTTCAGACGATTGAAACACAAGTACGGACAAATTTTCAGCTAAAGGGACGAACTTGAAGCATGTTTCATATATTACAACCAAACAAATGAAATTCAACAAAGTTCAAACTAAATTTAACCTAAATTAAACAAAACTAGACAAGACACTGAACAGTGACCTTTTAGGCATGGCCTCCTTGGCCAGGGGACCTTCATTGTCGTCCGAGCCGCCATCCGTGCACCCGTCTTTTCCGTCGCCGTTGTCACCGCACCAATGTCGAACGCTCGCCAGGCGTCCTTCCGGCAACCGCGGCATGGATGCTCCGTCGTATCCGTCTATCGTGGCTTGTCTTTGACGGCGGCGGCGGTTGGGATGAAGGCGACACACTTGGATGATGGCGGTGTGCCCTGACTTCGCCAACGTCACTTTGAGGAGCTGGTTGTTGCACCGGCGCCGATAGCAGGCGACCGACTCGATGGCCGTCTTGGACTGGTCGAGGGCCCAAGCCTCCTTGAGTGTCGGTTTTGTGAGCACCTAGGCCGGGACGAGTTGGCTCTTCGTGAACGCAACCCCGTGCACTGCCTCCGCCTCAGCTTTGCTTTCTATGTCGAGATGGATTTAAGGTAGTTTTAGAGTTAAATAAAGTAATAGTGTCTAGATATGGCAGTTTATAGGTAAAAGCTATGAGTGCAGAGGCTTGCTCCTCTATTCGCTTTCGGATTTCTGCAATAAGTCATCAAACCCAAATTGTACTAGTGTTAATAATGATGCAAATGTTTGGCACTCTCGTTTATGTCATGTTAAATTTAGTTTAATGTCTCGGCTATCCACTATGAGTTTAATTCTGAATTTCACTGTTGCCAAATATTCTAAGTTCGATAGTTGTGTGCAATCGAAGCAACCTCGAAAGTCTCACATGGCTGTCGAGGAGAGAAACTTGGCACCTCTAGAACTCATACATTCTGATCTATGTGAGATGAATGGTGTGTTAACAGAAGATAAAAAGAGATATTTCATGACGTTGATTGATGATGCGACTATATATTGCTATGTTTATTTGTTGCGAACTAAAGATGAAGCTTTAGACTACTCTAAAATTTATAAAGTTGAAGTTGAAAATCAACCAGAGAGAAAGATAAAGTGTCTTAGGTCAGATCATGGTGGAGAGTATTTTCCCAAAGTATTTGATGAATTTTATGAGGAACACGATATTATTCATAAGATGACGCCTCCCTATTCCCCCCAATCGAATGGGGTTGCCGAGAGGAAAAACCGCACGTTGATTGACTTGGTGAATGTCATGTTAGACACCGCTGGTTTATCAAAGGCATGGCAGTGGAAGGCTATATTGACTTCATGTCATGTCCTGAATAGCTTAACAAGAATACAGAGAAAACCCCTCATGAGAAGTGAGTTGGGAGAAAACCATCACTTTCTTATTTGCGCACTTGGGGATGCTTGACGAAGGTCAATGTGCATATCCCTAAGGAACGCAAACTCCAACCAAAGACGGTGGATTGTGTCTTTCTATGCTATGTTCAGCGGAGCATTGCATATGGATTTTTAATAGTTAAATCTGAGCTACCTGATATGAATGTTGATACTATAATGGAATCTTGTGATGTAGTTTTTTTCGAATATATTTCCTATGAAAGATATGCATAGCGTTGCTAGATTTTCTTCTGAGATAAATCGGGAATCTAGTACAGCTGATGAGTATTTTGGAACAATCACCTGAGGAAGTCCTTGAGAATGATAACAATGAAGCTCCTGCAAGGAGTGAGAGACAAAGGATTGCAATTTTTTTGGTAATAATTTCGTTATATACCTTGTGGATGACACTCCCAAGTATATTGCAGAAGCATATGCATCTCCATGTGTAGATGATTGAAAGAAATTGTTCATAATGAGATAGAATCAATTCTTTCTAGTGGAACTTGGGAGCTAACTTAACGACCATATGGTTGCAAACATGTGAGCCATAAGTGGGTGTTCAAAAGGAAGCTAAGGCCTGATGGTACTATTGAGGAGTACAAGGCGTGGCATGTGGCCAAGAGCTACACTCAGAAAGAATGCAGAGATTACTTTGACACCTATTCACATGTTGCTAGAATGACCACCATTCGGGTGCTACTCTTGCTGGTCGCCTCTTGTGATCTTATCATTCATAAAATGGATGTAAAGACAACTTTCCTAAATGGAGAGTTGGAATTGGAAATCTATATGGATCAGCCTGATGGGTTCGTGGTAAAAGGTGGAGAGAGAAAGGTGTGCATGTTGGGAAACGTAGAATGCAACTTCAAAAAAAATCCTACGCCCACGCAAGATCTATCTAGGAGATGCATAGCAACGAGAGGGGGAGAATGTGTCTACGTACCCTCGTAGACGAAAGCGGAAGCGTTAACTTAACGCGGTTGATGTAGTCGAACGACTTCTCGAATCAATCGATCATTTAATGAACGTACGGCACCTCCGAGTTTTGCACACGTTCAGCTCGATGACGTCCCTCGAATTCTTGATCCGGTAGAGTGTCGATGGAGTCGATGAGTTCCGTCAGCATGATAGCATGAAGATGGTGTTGGTGAAGTGATCCGCGCAGGGCTTTGCCTAAGCACTACGACAATATGATCGAAGGAGTAAACAGTGGAGGGGGCACCGCACACTGCTAAACAATTGATATGCTTTGGGGTGCCCCCTGCCCCTGTATATAAAGGAGGAGGGGAAGGAGGCCGGCCACCAGGGGCGCGCCATGGAGGGGGGAGTCCTACTAGGACTCCCCTCCTAGTAGGATTCGCCCCCCTCTTTTTCCTTCTTACGGAGAGGGGGAAGGGGAAAGAGGTGGAGAGGGAGAAGGAAAGAGGGGGCCGTGCCCCCCACCCCTTGTCCAATTCGGATTGGCTTGGGGGGGCACTCGACACCTCCCGTGGCCTGCCCTCTCCTCTCCACTATGGCCCATGAGGCCCATTAACTTTTCCCGAGGGGTTCCGATAACCTCCCGGTACTCCGAAAAATCCCTGAACCTCTTTGGAACCATTTCGGTGTCCGTATATAACCTTTCAATATATCAATCTTTACCTCTCGACCATTTCGAGACTCCATGTCATGTTTGTGATCTTATCGGGACTCCGAACAACCTTCGATCACCAAAACACATAACTCATATAATACCAATCGTCATCGAACGTTAAGCGTGCGGACCCTACGGGTTCGAGAACTATGTAGACATGACCGATACACCTCTCCGGTCAATAACCAATAGCATAACCTGGATGCTCATATTGGTTCCCACATATTCTACCAAGATCTTTATCGGTCGAACCGCAATGTCAACATAGTTATTCCCTTTGTCATCGGTATGTTACTTGCCCGAGATTCGATCGTCGGTATCTTTATACCTAGTTCAATCTCGTTACCGGCAAGTCTCTTTACTCGTTCCGTAGTGCATCATCCCACAACTATCTCATTAGTCAGATTGCTTGCAAGCCTTCATATGATGTGCATTATTGAGAGGGCCCAGAGATACCTCTCTGGTACTCGGAGTGACAAATCCTAATCTCGATCTATGCCAACCCAAAAAACACCTTCGGAGATACCTATAGAGCATCTTTATAATCAACCAGTTACATTGTGACATTTGATAGCACACAAGGCATTCCTCCGGTGTCCGGAAGTTGCATAATCTCATAGTCGGAGGAATATATATGACACGAAGAAAGCAGTAGCAATAAAACTGAAAGATCATTATGCTCAGCTAACAGATGGGTCTTGTCGATCACATGATTCCACTAATGATGTGATCCCGTTATCAAATGATAACTCATGTCCATGGCTAGGAAACTTAACCATCTTTGATCAACGAGCTAGTCTAGTAGAGGCATACTAGGGACATGTAGTTTTGTCTATGTATTCACACATGTATCAAGTTTCCGGTTAATACAATTCTAGCATGAATAAGAAACATTTATCATGAATAAGGAAATATAAAATAACAACTTTATTATTGCCTCTAGGGCATATTTCCTTCAGTCTCCCACTTGCACTAGAGCCAATAATATAGATTACATTATAATGAATCTAACACCCATGGAGTCTTGGTGTTGATCATGTTTTGCTCGTGGAAGAGGCTTAGTAAACGGGTCTACAACATTCAGATCCATATGTATTTTGAAAATCTCTATGTCTCCCTCCTTGACCAAATCTCAGATGGAGTTGAAGCGTCTCTTGATGTGTTTGGTCTTTTTGTGAAATCTGGCTTCCTTCGCCAAGGCAATTGCTCTAGTATTGTCACAAAAGATTTTCATTGGACCCGATGCACTAGGTATTACACATAGATCGGATATGAACTCCTTCATCCAGACTCCTTCATTTGTTGCTTCTGAAGCAGTTATGTACTCCGCTTCACACGTAGATCCCGCCACGACGCTCTGCTTAGAACTGCACCAACTGACAACTCCATCATTCAATAAAAAGACGTATCCGGATTGTGACTTAGAGTCATCTGGATCAGTGTCAAAGCTAGCGTCGATGTAACCATTTACGACAAGATCTTTGTCACCTCCATAAACGAGAAACATATCCCTAGTCCTTTTCAGGCACTTTAGGATGTTCTTGACCGATGTCCAGTGATCCACTTCTGGATTACTTTGGTACCTCCCTGCTAAACTTATAGCAAGGCACACATCAGGTCTGGTACATAGCATAGCATACATGATAGAACCTATGGCTGAAGCATAGGGAATGACTTTCATTTTCTCTCTATCATCTACAGTGGTCGGGCATTGAGTCTGACTCAATGATACGTCTCCAACGTATCTACTTTTCCAAACACCTTTGCCCTTGTTTTGGACTCTAACTTGCATGATTTGAATGAAACTAACCCGGACTGACGCTGTTTTCAGCAGAACTGCCATGATGTTGTTTATTGTGTAGAAAACAAAAGTTCTCGGAATGACCTGAAAATCCACGGAGATAAGTTTGGGAAAATATAAAAAAATACTGGCGAAAGAATCAAGGCCAGGGGGGCCACACACTGTCCACGAGGGTGGGGGCGCGCCCTCCCCCCTGGGCGCGCCCCCTGTCTCGTGGGCCCCCTGATGCTCCACCGACCTCAACTCCAACTCCATATATTTCGTTTCATGGAGAAAAAACCAGAGAGAAAGTTTCATCGCGTTTTATGACACGGAGCTGCCGCCAAGCCCTAATCTCTCTCGGGAGGGCTGATCTGGAGTCCGTTCGGGGCTCCGAAGAGGGGGATTCGTCGCTGTCGTCATCATCAACCATCCTCCATCACCAATTTCATGATGCTCACCGCCGTGCGTGAGTAACTCCATCATAGGCTTGCTGGACGGTGATGAGTTGGATGAGATTTACCATGTAATCAAGTTAGTTTTGTTAGGGTTTGATCCCTAGTATCCACTATGTTCTGAGATTGATGTTGCTATGACTTTGCTATGCTTAATGCTTGTCACTAGGGCCCGAGTGCCATGATTTCAGATCTGAACCTATTATGTCTTCATGAATATATGTGAGTTCTTGATCCTATCTTGCAAGTCTATAGTCACCTATTATGTGTTATGATCCGACAACCCCGAAGTGACAATAACCGGGATACTTCTCGGTGATGACCATAGTTTGAGGAGTTCATGTGTTCACTATGTGCTAATGCTTTGTTCCGGTTCTCTATTAAAAGGAGGCGCTAATATCCCTTAGTTTCCACTAGGACCCCGCTGCCACGGGAGGGTAGGACAAAAGATGTCATGCAAGTTCTTTTCCATAAGCATGTATGACTATATTCGGAATACATGCCTACATTACATTGATGAATTGGAGCTAGTTCTGTGTCGCCCTATGTTATAGCTATTACATGAGGAATCGCATCCGACATAATTATCCATCACTGATCCAATGCCTACGAGCTTTTCACATATTGTGTTTCGCTTATTTACTTTTCCGTTGCTACTGTTACAACTACTACAAAACTATTATCTTTACTTTTGCCACTGTTACCATTACTATCATACTACTTTGCTACTAAATACTTTGCTGCAGATACTAAGTTATCCAGGTGTGGTTGAATTGACAATTCAACTGCTAATACTTAAGAATGTTCTTTGGCTCCCCTTGTGTCGAATCAATAAATTTGGGTTGAATACTCTACCCTTGAAAGCTGTTGCGATCCCCTACACTTGTGGGTTATCAAGACTAATTTCTGGCGCCGTTGCCGAGGAGCATAGCTCTATTCTTTGAGTCACTTGGGATTTATATCTGTTGATCACTATGAGGAACTTGAAAGATGAAAGAACCAAGATTTTGCCTTCAGCTACGAGGGGAGGTAAGGAACTGCCATCTAGCTCTGCACTAGATTCTCCTTCCGTTATTAGTAAGCTTGCGACACCTAAACCTGCTACTGGTTTGATTTCTGATATGTCGCATGTTATTGATGATGCCACTTCTGCTATGCATGATACTTATGATGAAACTACTTCTGTGTGTGATACTACTGTGCCATTAGGTGAATTTCTTGATGAACAACTTGCTAGGGTTAGAGAGAATGAAATTATTGATGATAGTGATGATGAAAGTTCTCCCCCTGATTATGAATTACCTATTGTTCCTGAGGGTTATGTTATGAATGAGGAAGCTGCTAGAGCTATCTTTGCTTGCAAAGATAGATATGATCTTAAGAAGTTATTAGCTAAATGGAAGCAGCAATTGTTGGGTTTCGTAGTAATTTCCAAAAATTTCCTACGCATACGCAAGATCATGGTGATGGCATAGCAACGAGAGGGGAGAGTGTCCGTCCACGTACCCTCGTAGACCGTTAGCGGAAGCGTTATAACAACGCGGTTGATGTAGTCGTACGTCTTCACAATCCGACCGATCCAAGTACCGAACGTACGGCACCTCCGAGTCCAGCACACGTTCAGCTCGATGACGATCTCCGGCCTCCGATCCAGCCAAGCTCCGGAGATGAGTTCCGTCAGCACGACGGTGTGGTGACGATGTTGATGTTCTACCGGCACAGAGCTTCCCTAAGCTTCGCGACGATATGACCGAGGTGGAATATGGTGGAAGGGGGCACCGCACACGGCTAAGGAACGATCCGTAGATCAACTTGTGTGTCTATGGGGTGCCCCCTGCCCCCGTATATAAAGGAGGGAGGGGGGAGGTCGGTCGGCCCTTGTTGGGCGCGCCAGGAGGAGGAGTCCTCCTCCTAGTAGGAGTAGGACTCCTCCTTTCCTACTCCTACTAGGAGGGGAAGGAAGGGGGAGAGGAGGGGAAGGAAAGAGGGGGGCCCCGCCCCCCTCCCTCCTAGTCCAATTCGGACCAGAGGGAGAGGGGGCGCGCGGCCCTTCCTGGCCGCCCCTCTCTCTTCCCACCAAGGCCCATGTGGCCCATTAACTCTCCGGGGGGGTTCCGGTAACCCTCCGGCACTCCGGTTTTCTCCGAAATCACCCGGAACCTTTCCGGTGCCCGAATATAGTCGTCCAATATATCAATCTTTATGTCTCGACCATTTCGAGACTCCTCGTCATGTCCGTGATCACATCCGGGACTCCGAACAAACTTCGGTACATCAAAACTTATAAACTCATAATAAAACTGTCATCGAAACCTTAAGCGTGCGGACCCTACGGGTTCGAGAACTATGTAGACATGACCGAAACACATTTCCGGTCAATAACCAATAGCGGGACCTGGATGCCCATATTGGCTCCCACATATTCTACGAAGATCTTTATCGGTCAAACCGCATAACAACATACTTTGTTCCCTTTGTCATCGGTATGTTATTTGCCCGAGATTTGATCGTCGGTATCCAATACCTAGTTCAATCTCGTTACCGGAAAGTCTCTTTACTCGTTACGTAATGCGTCATCCCGTAACCAACTCATTGGTTACATTGCTTGCAAGGCTTATAGTGATGTGCATTACCGAGAGGGCCCAGAGATACCTCTCCGACAGTCGGAGTGACAAAACCTAATCTCGAAATACGCCAACTCAACATGTACCTTCGGAGACACCTGTAGTACTCCTTTATAATCACCCAGTTACGTTGTGACGTTTGGTAGTACCCAAAGTGTTCCTTCGGTAAACGGGAGTTGCATAATCTCATAGTTATAGGAACATGTATAAGTCATGAAGAAAGCAATAGCAATATACTAAACGATCAAGTGCTAGGCTAATGGAATGGGTCATGTCAATCACATCATTCTCCTAATGATGTGATCCCGTTAATCAAATGACAACTCTTTTGTCCATGGCTAGGAAACTTAACCATCTTTGATTCAACGAGCTAGTCAAGTAGAGGCATACTAGTGACACTATGTTTGTCTATGTATTCACACATGTATTATGTTTCCGGTTAATACAATTCTAGCATGAATAATAAACATTTATCATGAAATAAGGAAATAAATAATAACTTTATTATTGCCTCTAGGGCATATTTCCTTCAGTCTCCCACTTGCACTAGAGTCAATAATCTAGTTCACATTGCCATGTGATTTAACACCAATATTCATATCTGTATATGATTAACACCCATAGTTCACATCATCATGTGACCAACACCCAAAGGGTTTACTAGAGTCAATAATCTAGTTCACATCACTATGTGATTAACACCCAAAGAGTATTAAGGTGTGATCATGTTTTGCTCGTGAGAGAAGCTTAGTCAATGGGTCTGTCATATTCAGAGCCATATGTATTTTGCAAATATTCTATGTCTACAATGCTCTGCACGTAGCTACTCTAGCTAATCGCTCCCACTTTCAATATGTATCCAGATTGAGACTTAGAGTCATTTGGATCGGTGTGAAAACTTTGCACCGAGGTAACTTTTATGACAGGCTCTTTTATCACCTCCATAATCGAGAAATATTTCCTTAGTCCTCACTAAGGATATTCTTGACCAATGTCCAGTGATCTACTCCTAGATCACCATTGTACTCCCTTGTCAAATACAGAGCAAGGTATACAATAGGTCTGGTACATAGCATAGCATACTTTATAGAACCTATGACTGAGGCATAGGGAATGACTTTTCATTCTCTTTCTATTTTCTGCTGTGGTCGGGATTTGAGTCTTACTCAATTTCATACCTTTGCAACACAAGCAAGAACTCTTTCTTTGACTGTTCCATTTTGAACTACTTCAAAATCTTGTCAAGGTATGTACTCATTGAAAATCTTATCAAGCGTATTGATCTATCTCAATAGATCTTGATGCTCAATATGTAAGTAGCTTTACTGAGGTCTTTCTTCAAAAAACTCCTTTCAAATACTCCTTTATGCTTTGCAGAATAATTCTACATTACTTCCGATCAACAATATGTCATTCACATATACTTATCAGAAATGTTGTAGTGCTCCCACTCACTTTATTGTAAATACAGGCTTCTTCAAAAGTCTGTATAAAACCATATGCTTTGATCAACTCATCAAAGCGTATATTCCAACTCCGAGATGCTTGCACCAGTCCACAGATGGATCGCTGGAGCTTGCACACTTTGTTAACATCTTTAGGATTGACAAAACCTTCTGGTTGCATCATATACAACTCTTCTTTAATAAATTCATTAAGGAATGCAGTTTTGACATCCATTTACCGGATTTCATAAAATGTGGCAACTGCTAACATGATTTGGATAGACTTAAGTTTCGATACGAGTGAGAAAATCTCATCGTATTCAACACTTTGAACTTGTTGAAAACCTTTCGCAACAAGTCGAGCTTCGTAGATAGTAACACTACTATCAGTGTCCGTCTTCATCTTGAAGATCCATTTATTTAACATGGCTTGCTGATCATTGAGCAAGTCAATCAAAGTCCATACTTTGTTCTCATACATGGATCATATCTCAGATTTATGGCCTCAAGCCATTTCGTGGAATCTGGGCTCATCATCGCTTCCTCATAGTTCATAGGTTCATCATGGTCTAGTAACATGACTTCCAGAACATGATTACCGTACCACTCTGGTGCGGATCTTACTCTGGAAGACCTACGAGGTTTGGTAGCAACTTGATCTGAAGTTTCATGATCATCATCATTAACTTCCTCACTAATTGGTGTAGGAATCACTAGAACTGATTTCTGTGATGTAGTACTTTCCAATTCGGGAGATGGTACAAATTACCTTATCAAGCTCTACTTTCCTCCCACTCACTTCTTTCGAGAGAAACTTCTTCTCTAGAAAGGATCCATTTTAGCAACGAATAACTTGCCTTCGGATCTGTGATAGAAGGTCTACCCAATAGTTATCTTTGGGTATCCTATGAAGACGCACTTCTCCGATTTGGGTTCGAGCGTATCAGGTTGAAAACCTTTTTCATATAAGCATCGCAACTCCAAACTTTTAAGAAATGACAGCTTAGGTTTACTGCTAAACCATAGTTCATACGGTGTCGTCTCAACGGATTTAGATGGTGCCCTTTTTAAACGTGAATGCAGCTGTCTCTAATACACAACCCCAAAACGATAGTGGTAAAACCGATAAGAGACATCATAGATCGCACCATATCCAATAAAGTGCGGTTACGACGTTCGGACACACCATAACGTTGTGGTGTTCTAGGTGGCGTGAGCTGTGAAACTATTCCACATTGTTTTAATTGAAGACCAAACTCGTAACTCAAATATTTGTCTCTGCGATCAAATCACAGAAACTTTATTTTTCTTGTTATGATGATTCTCCACTTCACTCTGAAATTCTTTGAACCTTTCAACTATTTCAGACTTATGTTTCATCAAGTAGATATACCCATATCTTCTCAAAACATCTTGTGAAGGTCAGAAAATAACGATACTTGCCACGAGCATCAACACTCATTGGATCGCATACATCGGTATGTATTATTTCCAATAAGTCAGTAGCACCTTCCATTGTTCCGGATAACGGAGTTTTAGTCATCTTTCCCAAAAGGCACGGTTCGCAAGCATCAAATGATTCATAACCAAGTGATTCCGAAAATCCATCTTTATGGAGTATCTTCATGCGCTTTACACCGATATGACCCAAACGGCAGTGCCACAAATAAGTTGCACTATCATTATTAACTTTGCATCTTTTGGTTTCAATATTATAAATATGTGTATCACTACGATCGAGATCCAATGAACCATTTTCATTGGGTGTGTAACCATATAAGGTTTTATTCA
The DNA here is from genome assembly GCF_002162155.2 of Triticum dicoccoides. Lineage (NCBI taxonomy): Eukaryota > Viridiplantae > Streptophyta > Magnoliopsida > Poales > Poaceae > Triticum > Triticum dicoccoides. The sequence goes on along the minus strand of NC_041389.1, from coordinate 148,737,002 downwards.
TGTAAACAGAACAACAGTTTATTCTCTTACTTAAATGAATAACCGTATTGCAATAAACATGATCAAATCATATTCATGCTCAACGCAAACACCAAATAACACTTATTTAGTTTCAACACTAATCCCGAAAGTATAGGGAGTGTGCGATGATGATCATATCAATCTTGGAACTAATTCCAACACTCATCGTCATTTCCCCTTCAACTAGTCTTTGTTTATTCTTCAACTCCCATTTCGAGTTACTAATCTTAGCAACTGAACTAGTACCAAATACTGAGGGGTTGCTATAAACACTAGTAAAGTACACATCAATAACATGTATATCAAATATACTTATGTTCACTTTGCCATCCTTCTTATCCGCCAATCACTTGGGGTAGTTCCGCTTCCAGTGACCAATCCCTTTGCAGTAGAAGCACTTAGTCTCAGGCTTAGGACCAGACTTGGGCTTCTTCACTTGAGCAGCAACTCGCTTGCCGTTCTTCTTGAAGTTCCCCTTCTTCCCTTTGCCCTTTTCTTGAAACTAGTGGTCTTGTCTACCATCAACACTTGATGTTTTTCTTGATTTCTACCTTCGTCGATTTCAACATCACGAAGAGCTCGGGAATCGTTCTCGTAATCCCTTGCATACTATAGTTCATCACGAAGTTCTACTAACTTGGTGGTGGTGACTAGAGAGTTCTGTCAATCACTATCTTATCTGGAAGATTAACTCCCACTTGATTCAAGCGATTGTAGTACCCAGACAATCTGAGCACATGCTCACTAGTTGAGCGATTCTCCTCCATCTTTTAGCTATAGAACTTGTTGGAGACTTCATATCTCTCAACTCGGGTATTTGCTTGAAATATTAACTTCAACTTCTGGAACATCTCATATGGTCCATGACGTTCAAAACGTCTTTGAAGTCCCGATTCTAAGCCATAAAGCATGGTGCACAAAACTATCAAGTAGTCATCATATTGAGCTATCCAAACGTTCATAACGTCTGCATCTGCTCCTACAATAGGTCTGTCACCTAGCAGTGCATCAAGGACATAATTCTTCTGTGCAGCAATGAGGATAAACCTCAAATCACGGATCCAATCCGCATCATTGCTACTAACATCTTTCAACACAATTTTCTCTAGGAACATATCAAAATAAACATATGAAAGCAACAACGCGAGCTATTGATCTACAACATAATTTGCAAAATACTACTAGGACTAAGTTCATGATAAATTAAAGTTCAATTAATCATATTACTTAAGAACTCCCACTTAGATAGACATCCCTCTAATCCTCTAAGTGATCACGTGATCCATATCAACTAAACCATGTCCGGTCATCATGTGAGATGGAGTAGTTTCAACGGTGAACATCAATATGTTGATCATATCTACTATATGATTCACGCTCGACCTTTTGGTCTCCGTGTTCCGAGGCCATATCTGTATATGCTAGGCTCGTCAAGTATAACCTGAGTATTCCGTGTGTGCAACTGTTTTGCACCCGTTGTATTTGAACGTAGAGCCTATCACACCCGATCATCACGTGGTGTCTCAGCACGAAGAACTTTCGCAACGGTGCATACTCAGGGAGAACACTTCTTGATAATTAATGAGAGATCATCTTATAATGCTACCGTCAAACAAAACAGAATAAGATGTATAACAGATAAACATCATATGCAATCAAAATATGTGACATGATATGGCCATGATCATCTTGCGCCTTTGATCTCCATCTCCAAACTACTTCATGATCTCTATCGTCACCGGCACGACACCATGATCTTCATCATCTTGATCTATATCAATGTGTCGTCACATGGTCGTCTTGCCAACTATTGCTCTTGCAACTATTGCTATCGCATAGCGATAAAGTAAAGCAATTATTTGGCACTTGCATCTTTATGCAACAAAGAGACAACCATAGGGCTTCTGCCAGTTGCCGATAACTTCAACAAAACATGATCATCTCATACAACAACTTATATCTCATCACGTCTTGACCATATCACATCACAACATGCCCTGCAAAAACAAGTTAGACGTCCTCTACTTTGTTGTTGCAAGTTTTACGTGGCTGCTACGGGCTGAGCAAGAACCGTTCTTACCTACGCATCAAAACCACAACGATAGTTTGTCAAATAGACTCCGTTTTAACCTTCGCAAGGACCGGGCGTAGCCATACTCGGTTCAACTAAAGTTGGAGAAACTGACACCCGCCAGCCACCTGTGTGCAAAGCACGTCGGTAGAACCAGTCTCGCGTAAGCGTACGCGTAATGTCGGTCCGGGCCGCTTCATCCAACAATACCGCTGAACCAAAGTATGACATGCTGGTAGGCAGTATGACTTATATCGTCCACAACTCACTTGTGTTCTACTCGTGCATATAACATCAACGCATAAAACCTGGCTCTGATACCACTGTTGGGTTTCGTAGTAATTTCAAAGATTTTCCTACGCATACGCAAGATCATGGTGATGGCATAGCAAAGAGAGGGGAGAGTGTCTGTCCACGTACCCTCGTAGACCGTTAGCGGAAGCGTTATAACAACGCGGTTGATGTAGTCGTACGTCTTCACGATCCGACCGATCCAAGAACCAAACATACGGCACCTCCGAGTTCAGCACACGTTCAGCTCGATGACGATCTCCGGCCTCCGATCCAGCCGAGCTCCGGAGATGAGTTCCGTCAGCACGACGGCGTGGTGACGATGTTGATGTTCTACCGGTGCAGAGCTTCGCCTAAGCTTCGCCACGATATGACCAAGGTGGAATATGGTGGAAGGGGGCACCGCACACGGCTAAGGAACGATCCGTAGATCAACTTGTGTGTCTATGGGGTGCCCCCTGCCCCCGTATATAAAGGAGGGAGGGGGAAGGCCGACCGGCCCTTGTTGGGCGCGCCAGGAGGAGGAGTCCTCCTCCTAGTAGGAGTAGGACTCCTCCTTTCCTACTCCTACTAGGAGGGGAAGGAAGGGGGAGAGGAGGGGAAGGAAAGAGGGGGGCGCCGCC
>NC_041389.1:148676672-148733717 GCF_002162155.2 Triticum dicoccoides | reverse complement strand
GGGGGAGGCCGGCCGGCCCTTGTTGGGCGCGCCAGGAGGAGGAGTCCTCCTCCTAGTAGGAGTAGGACTCCTCCTTTCCTACTCCTACTAGGAGGGGAAGGAAGGGGGAGAGGAGGGGAAGGAAAGAGGGGGGCGCCGCCCCCCCCTCCTAGTCCAATTCGGACCAGAGGGAGAGGGGGCGCGCGGCCCTTCCTGGCCGCCCCTCTCTCTTCCCACCAAGGCCCATGTGGCCCATTAACTCTCTGGGGGGGGGGGGTTCCGGTAACCCTCCGGCACTTCGATTTTCTCCGAAATCACCCGGAACCTTTCCGGTGCCCGAATGTAGTCGTCCAATATATCAATCTTTATGTCTCGACCATTTCGAGACTCCTCGTCATGTCCGTGATCACATCCGGGACTCCGAACAAACTTCGGTACATCAAAACTTATAAACTCATAATAAAACTGTCATCGAAACCTTAAGCGTGCGGACCCTACGGGTTCGAGAACTATGTAGACATGACCGAAACACGTTTCCGGTCAATAACCAATAGCGGGACCTGGATGCCCATATTGGCTCCCACATATTCTACGAAGATCTTTATCGGTCAAACCGCATAACAACTTACTTTGTTCCCTTTGTCATCGGTATGTTACTTGCCCGAGATTTGATCGTCGGTATCCAATACCTAGTTCAATCTCGTTACCGGAAAGTCTCTTTACTCGTTACGTAATGCATCATCCCATAACCAACTCATTGGTTACATTGCTTGCAAGGCTTATAGTGATGTGCATTACCGAGAGGGCCCAGAGATACCTCTCCGACAGTCGGAGTGACAAAACCTAATCTCAAAATACGCCAACTCAACATGTACCTTCGGAGACACCTGTAGTACTCCTTTATAATCACCCAGTTACGTTGTGACGTTTGGTAGTACCCAAAGTGTTCCTCCGGTAAACGGGAGTTGCATAATCTCATAGTTACAGGAACATGTATAAGTCATGAAGAAAGCAATAGCAATATACTAAACGATCAAGTGCTAGGCTAACGGAATGGGTCATGTCAATCACATCATTCTCCTAATGATGTGATCCCGTTAATCAAATGACAACTCTTTTGTCCATGGCTAGGAAACTTAACCATCTTTGATTCAACGAGCTAGTCAAGTAGAGGCATACTAGTGACACTATGTTTGTCTATGTATTCACACATGTATTATGTTTCCAGTTAATACAATTCTAGCATGAATAATAAACATTTATCATGAAATAAGGAAATAAATAATAACTTTATTATTGCCTCTAGGGCATATTTCCTTCAGCAATCTCTTAATGCTAGAATGAAACCTGACCTTGCTTTTGCTACTTCACCTATCCGTGTTACTGATAAGGATTATGAATTCTCTGTTGATCCTGAAATAATTACTTTGGTTGAATCTGATCCTTTTTATGGCCTTGAATCTGAAACTGTTGTGGCGCATCTTACCAAGTTAAATGATATAGCCACCCTGTTTACTAATGATGAGAAGTCTCGTTATTATTATATCCTTAAGATATTTCTGTTCTCATTAAAGGGTGATGCTAAGACTTGGTTTAATTCTCTTGATCCTGGTTGTGTGCGTAGTCCCCAGAATATGATTTATTACTTCTCTGCTAAATATTTCCCTACTCATAAGAAACAAGCTGCCTTGCGGGAAATATACAATTTTGTGCAAATCAAAGAAGAGAGTCTCCCACAAGCTTGGGGGAGGCTTCTCCGATTACTTAATGCTTTGCCTGATCATCCTCTTAAGAAAAATGAAATACTTGATATCTTTTATAATGGACTAACCGATGCTTCCAAGGACTACTTCGATAGTTGTGCTGGTTGTGTTTTCAGGGAAAGAACAGTCGACGAAGCTGAATTACTATTGAATAATATGTTGACTAATGAAAATAATTGGACTCTCCCTGAGCCAATTCCTGAGGCAATTCCTGAACCAGTTGAGCCAACTCCTGAGCTTATTCCTAAACCCACTCCTAAGAAGAGAGGTGTTCTAGGCAAAGAAATCAATGAAAGAAAAAGGTATAAAAGCTGAAGATGTTAAGAATTTACCACCTATTGAAGATATACATGGTCTTAATATACCGCCTGTTGAAGAAACACATTGTCTTGATAACCTGACACAGGTAGTAAAGGTAAATTCTCTCTATAGATATGATAAAGTTGAAATCCCGTCTACTAAATTCCGTAGCCCATGCTTAGATGAATTCGATGACTTTATGGCTAGACAGGAAAGTTTTAATGCTTATGTTGGTAGAGAATTAAAGAATAATGCTTTCAAGATAGGACGCTTGAGTGATTATATGGCTAGAGTTAAAGCTGAACTTAAACTCATTAGCAAATATGCTTTTATGGTTACCACTCAAGCTGAGCAAGTACTTAAAGCTCAAAGTGATTTACTCAATGAATTAAATAATAAACATGGCTTTGCTGTTAGAGTGGCTACTAGAACTGGTACAATGACTCAGGAACCTTTGTATCCTGAAGGCCACCCTAAGAGAATCGAGCAGGATTCTCAAAGAAATAATTTAGAGGCACCTAGTTCTTATAAAAAGAAGAAAAAGAAAAATGATAGGACTTTGCATGCTTCTAGTGAACCTGTTGTAGACACACTTGAGAATCCCAATGATATTTCTATTTCTGATGCTGAAACACAATCAGGTGATGAACATGAACGTAGTGATAATGTTAATGATAATGTTCATGTTGATGCTCAACCTAGCAAAAATAATGAAGTAGAGATTGAACCTGCTGTTGATCTTGATAACCCACAATCAAAGAATCAACGTTATGATAAGAGAGATTTTGTTGCTAGGAAGCATGGTAGAGAAAGAGAACCATGGGTACAGAAACCCATGCCCTTTCCTCCTAAACCATCCAAGACAAAGGATGATGAGGATTTTGAGCGCTTTGCTGAAATGATTAGACCTATCTTCTTACGTATGCGCTTAACTGATATGCTTAAAGTAAATCCTTATGCTAAGTATATGAAGGATATCATTACTAATAAAAGGAAAATACCGGAAGCTGAAATTTCCACCATGCTTGCTAATTACACTTTAAAGGGTGGAATACCAAAGAAACTTGGAGATCCAGGGGTACCAACCATACCATGCTCCATTAAAAGAAATTATGTTAAAATTGCTTTATGTGATCTTGGAGCCGGTGTTAGTGTTATGCCTCTCTCTTTATATCGTAGACTTGAATTGAATAAGTTGACACCTACTGAAATATCTTTGCAAATGGCCGATAAATCAACTGTTATACCTGTCGGTATTTGTGAGGATGTGCCTGTTGTGGTTGCAAATGTCACTATCTTAACGGACTTTGTTATTCTTGATATTCCCGAGGACAATAGTATGTCGATTATCCTTGGTAGACCCTTTTTGAATACTGCAGGGGCTGTTATTGATTGCAACAAAGGCAATGTCACTTTTCATGTTAATGGTAATGACCATATGGTACACTTTCCGAGGAAACAACCTCAAGTTCATAGCATCAATTCTATTGGAAAAAGTCCAACTATCATTATTGGAGGTTTTGAATTTCCTCTTCCTACTGTCAAGAAAAATTATGATATTCTTATTATTGGGGATGTTCATATCCCCGTTGAGGTAACCTAGTGTTATTCGAAATTTCTCCGGTTCCGTGTTATTCGGAATGAGTTTGTTAACAAGACTTGATCAACCTTGTTAGTGGATTCATTTTGATGATCATGAGATGGATGAAACTAGAAGGCACAACCTTCTGTACCCTCTTTTTATTTTCTATTATTTAGAATAAATAAAGCAAAAATAGTGTTATCTGTCTGTTTTCTGAATTATCCGTGCAATAAAAAATATCCCGAAAATAAAAGTGCTCCAAATGCCCTGCAAATTTAGTATGATTTTTTATGGAATATTTGAGGATTTTAGGCACTAAAAACACTGCAGGGGGGCAAGCACCTGGCCACGAGGGTGGAGGGCGCGCCCACACCCCCTGGGCGCACCCCCCTGTCTCGTGGGCCCATGGTGGCCCCCTCCACTTATTCCTGCACCCACACATTCCATCTTCTTCCCAATAAAATCCCCATCCAGCTCAAGCACGAGTTCTAGCTCATTTTGCTGCGATTTTCGATCTCCTTTCTCAAAGCTCCATTCAGAAAACTGCTTTGGCAGATTGTTGCTTGGTATGTGACTCATCCATTGGTCCAATTAGTTTTTGTTCTAGTGTTTTATTCATTGCAAACTTTTGCTGCATAGGTGACCCTGTTCTTGAGCTTGCATGTCAAATTTATGAGGTCCCAAGTAATTCTAATGCATGATATAGGCTCTAGGCACTTCTAGGAGTAGTTACTACCAATCTTGTTTGGTTTTATTCACTTTTATTTTGAAATTACTAAAATTTCAGAAATTTTCAGAAAATGTTAAGGAGATTTTTGAGGGGCTCTTCTAGCCAAGGCTCCCAGGAAAAACAAGCTAAAGAGAAGGAAAAGGCCAAGTATAATCTTCCTCGTATAGCGGAAGTACGGCCATGTGAATGGCCCCGTGACGATTTCTTGAGAGAAGCCAAAATTTATGAAGACTTTTATTCTTTGATCGAGAATGCAGGCCTCACCGATTTCCTCCACGACCGAATCGATCAGTATCTCTTACTCACCAATACTTTCGTGCGAAACTTTTATTATTATCTTATAAGAAGTCATCGCCTTTAGTATCATTTCATTTATATGATGAATTCAAGGAAATGTCTTTACGTAATTACTGTAGGGGATCCAAAGAAGGGTTCCGATGCGAGAATCTCTAGCATCTTTGCCTTATTTGCTAGTCGATGCTTATTTGGTCATGGAAATAGTGGAAACTTCAATGTTCCTGATATTATCATTCTTCTCCATGCCTTGTTTGGTGATAATAGTTTTAGTACGGTTGCCATCATTGCTAAACGACTAAGCCTGAATCGTACAAAAGGCCCCATCTTTGGAGGTATCTATGCTGCACGTCTTGCTAAACATTTTGAGATACCTATTAGGCACCATGAGAAAGAGGAGACTATATTGCCTCCTTACATTTTAGATTACAGGAGCATGGTAGCACATGCATTTATTGTTCATAATGATGATAAGATGCTCCTGTATAACTTGAGATTTAATAAGAAACACAATGAGACTATTATTCCGCCTGTGTCTCTGTTGTTTGATTTGACTGCAGTTAATTATCTTGTCATGCCGGAAGCGATGTACGCTCATCTAGGCCAAGCATCCACTCCAGAGCCTGAGCCTGAGCTGGAACCTTCACTGGACCCATATCGTGCATCATCTTACCAGTGGGATCCGGAGGAGATGGCCAACCAGTGGTATCCTGATTACACCCCTCAGTACACCGGGGAGAGTAGCCGCGGTCCTTGGCAATAGACCAACTTAGGCCAAAAGCCTAAGCTTGGGGGAGTACGTATTTCTCACCGACTTTACATTCATGTTCACACACTATTCTAGCTGTCGGTGCTCATACTCTTTCATTGTATTATCCATGTTAGTTTAATTTTCTTTTTCTTGCTTTCTTCTTATGTGTTTGATAAACCTTAAGAAAAAACAAAAAAAATAGTTAGTTTAATTTCCATGCTTGTAGTAGTAATTAAAATGAAAACCCAAAAAGATTTCTAGTTCTTTTTCTTGCTTGTTGGGAGCTTTCCTGTGTAAATAGTTTTCTTTTCTTTTCTTTCCTTTGGGGGTCAAGAGTAGAAGACCATATTGAAAATGTTTAGTGGCTCTCATATGCATGATTGTTTATTTAACTTAGAGCCCACATTACTTTGTCTTCTCTCTTGAGTTGAATGCTTGCAGATTCCAGCTTAGTCCAATGCATGTGCACTATTATTATTATACACACTGTTCGGTCGTGCAAGTGAAAGGCAATAATGACGATATATGATGGACTGATTGAGATGAGAAAAGCTGGTATGAACTCGACCTCTCTTGTTTTTGTAAATATGATGAGTTCATTGTTCCTGATTCAGCTTATTATGAAGTAAACATATTTGCAATGACATTTAGAGATTATAGTTGCTTGTGCCATGCTTAATTAGCTATGAGTTATAATGGTTTACCTTGCGTGCCAACATGCTATTAAAATGATTGTGATGTGGTATGATGGGATGGTATCCTCCTTTGAATGAATTGAGTGACTCGACTTGGCACATGTTCACGCATGTAGTTGAAACAAATCAACATAGCCTTCACGATATTTATGTTCATGGTAGATTATATCCTACTCATGCTTGTACTCGTTGTGAATTAATTTTAATGCATGTTCATGACTGTTGTCGCTCTCTCGGTTGGTCGCTTCCCAATATTTTGCTAGCCTTCACCTGTACTAAGCGGGAATACTGCTTGTGCATCCAAACTCCTTAAACCCCAAAGTTGTTCCATATGAGTCCACCATACCTTCCTATATGCGGTATCTACCTGCCGTTCCAAGTAAATTTGTATGTGCCAAACTCCAAACCTTCAAATGAAATTCTGTTTTGTATGCTCGAGCAGCTCATGTTTCAACTAGGGTTGTCTATATCTTCCATGCAAGGTGGGTTATTCTCAAGAGGAGTGGACTCCGCTCCTCATTCATGAGAAAGGGCCGGTACCTGGGATGCCCAGTCCCATGATCCAAAAAGATCAAAGCAAATCAAAATAATTAAACAAAACTCCCCCAAGGCTGTTGCTAGTTGGAGGCACTCGTTGTTTCGAGCAAGCCATGGATTGATGCTTGTTGGTGGTGGGGGAGTATAAACTTTTACCGTCCTCTTTGGGAACCGCCTATAATGTATGTAGCATGGAAGATATCTGCTACCTCTTGAGCACTGCATTGGATTTCCCCGAAGAGGAGAGGATGATGCAGCAAAGTAGCGTAAGTATTTCCCTCAGTTTTTGAGAAACAAGGTATCAATCCAGTAGGAGACCACGCACAAGTCCCTCGTACCTACACAAAACGATAGCTCCTCGCAACCAACGCGATTAGGGGTTGTCAATCCCTTCACGGTCACTTACGAGAGTGAGATCTGATAGAGACGATGAATAATATTTTTGGTATTTTTGGTATATAGATGCAAAGTAAAAAGTAAAAGGCAAAGTAAAAAACAAAGCAAGTAACAAAGTAATGGAGATTGATATGATGAGAATAGACCTGGGGGCCATAGGTTTCACTAGTGGCTTCTCTCAAGAGCATAGATATTCTACGGTGGGTGAACAAATTACTGTTGAGCAATTGACAAAATTGAGCATAATTATGAGTATATCTAGGTATGATCATGTATATAGGCATCACGTCCAAGACAAGTAGATCGAAACGATTCTGCATCTACTACTATTACTCCACTCATCGACCGCTATCCAGCATGCATCTAGAGTATTAAGTTCAAAACAGAGTAACGCCTTAAGCAAGATGACATGATGTAGAGGGATAAATTCATGCAATATGATAAAAAACCCATCTTTTTATCCTCGATGGCAACAATACAATACGTGCCTTGCTGCCCCTTCTATCACTGGGAAAGGACACCGCAAGATTGAACCCAAAGCTAAGCACTTCTCCCATTGCAAGAACTACCAATCTAGTTGGCCAAACCAAACAGATAATTCGAAGAGACTTGCAAAGATAACTCAATCACACATAAAAGAATTCATAGAAGATTCAAATATTATTCATAGATAAGCTGGATCATAAACCCACAATTCACCGGTCTCAACAAACACACCGCAAAAAGAAGATTACTTCGAATAGATCTCCACGAGAGAGGGGGAGAACATTGTATTGAGATCCAAAAAGAGAGAAGAAGCCATCTAGCTACTAGCTATGGACCCGAAGGTCTGAAGTAAACTACTCACACTTCATCGGAGGGGCTATGGTGTTGATGTAGAAGCCCTCCGTGGTGGATGCCCCCTCTAGCGGAGCTCCAGAACAGGCCCCAAGATGGGATCTCGTGGATACAGAAGGTTGCAGCGGTGGAATTAGGTTTTTGGCTCCTGTTCTGATCGTTTGGGGGTACGTAGGTATATATAGGAGGAAGGAGTATGTCGGTGGAGCAACAGGGGGGCACAAGGCAGGGGGCGCGCCCTAGGGGGGCGCCCCCCACCCTCGTGACTGCCTCTTTTGTTCCTTGGACCAGGGTCCAAGTCTCCTGGATCACGTTCGGTGAGAAAATCACGTTCCCGAAGGTTTCATTCCGTTTGGACTCCATTTGATATTCCGTTTCTTCGAAACACCGAAATAGGCAAAAAAACAGCAATTCTAGGTTGGGCCTCCGGTTAATAGGTTAGTCCCAAAAATAATATAGAAGTGGAAAATAAAGCCCAATATAGTCCAAAACAGTAGATAAAGTAGCATGGAGCAATCAAAAATTATAGATACGTTGGAGACGTATCAGGCATCCCCAAGCTTAATTCCTGCTCGTCCTCGAGTAGGTAAATGATAAAAATGAATTTTTGATGCGGAGTGATACTTTGGCATAATTTCTATGTAAATCTTCTTAATCGTGGTATGAATATTCAGAACCGAAAGATTCAAGACAAAAGTTCATATTGGCATAAAAATAATAATACTTCAAGCATACTAACTAAGCAATTATGTCTTCTCAAAATAACATGGCCAACGAAAGTTATCCCTACAAAATCATATAGTCTGGCTATGCTCCATCTTCCCCACACAAAATATTTATATCATGCACAACCCCGATGACAAGCCAAGCAATTGTTTCATACTTTAACATTTTCAAAACTTTTTCAATCTTCACGCAATACATGAGCGTGAGCCATGGATATAACACTATATGTGGAATAGAATGGTGGTTGTGGAGAGGACAAAAAGGAGGGAAGATAGTCTCACATCAACTAGGCGTATTAATGGGCTATGGAGATGCCCATCAATAGATAACAATGTGAGTGAGTAGGGATTGCCATGCAACGAATGCACTAGAGCTATAAGTATATGAAAGCTCAACAAAAGAAACTAAGTGGGTGTGCATCCAACTCGCTTGCTCACGAAGACCTAGGGCATTTTGACGAAGCCCATCATTGGAATATACAAGCCAAGTTCTATAATGAAAAATTCCCACTAGTATATGAAAGTGACAAAATGAGAGACTCTCTATCATGAAGATCTTGGTGCTACTTTGAAGCACAAGTGTGGTAAAAGGATAGTAACATTGTCCCTTCTCTCTTTTTCTCTCATTTTTTTTATTTGGGCCTTTTCCCTTTTTTTTATGGCCTCTTTTTTTCGTCTGGAGTCTCATCCCGACTTATGGGGGAATCATAGTCTCCATCATCCTTTCCTCACTTGGGATGATGCTCTAATAATGATGATCATCACACTTTTATTTTTCTTACAACTCAACAATTACAACTCGATACTTAGAACAAAGTATGACTCTATATGAATGCCTCCGGCGGTGTACCGGTATATGCAATGAATCATGAGTGACATGTATGAAAGAATTATGAATGGTGGCTTTGCCACAAATACGATGTCAACTACATGATTATGCTAGCAATATGACAATGATGGAGCGTGCCATAATAAACGGAACGGTGGAAAGTTGCATGGCAATATATCTCGGAATGGCTATGGAAATGCCATGATAGATAGGTATGGTGGCTGTTTTTAGGAAGATATATGGTGGGTGTATGATACCAGCGAAAAGTGCGCGGTATTTGAGAGGCTAGCAATGGTGGAAGGATGGGAAAAAGTGCGTATAATCCATGGACTCAACATTAGTCATAAAGAACTCATATACTTGTTGCAAAAATCTAGAAGTTATCAAAGCAAAGTATTACGCGCATGGTCCTAGGGGGGATAGATTGGTAGGAAAAGACCATCGCCCGTCCTCGACCGCCACTCATAAGGAAGACAATCAATAAATAAATCATGCTCCGAGTTCATCACATAATGGTTCACCATACGTGCATGCTAATCACAAACTTCAACACAAGTATTCTTTAAATTCACAACTGCTCAACTAGCATGACTCTAATATCACCATCTTCATATCTCAAAACAATTATCAAGCATCAAACTTTTCTTAGTATTCAATGCACTCAAAAGAAAGTTTCACATATCTTGAATACCAAGTATATTAACATTAGGCAAATTACCATGCTATTAACGACTCTCAAAATAATCTAAGTGAAGGATGAGAGATCAATAGTTTCTTTAAAACAAATCCACCACCGTGCTCTAAAAGATCTAAGTGAAGCACTAGAGCAAAAATTATCACGCTCAAAAGATATAAGTGAAGCACTATGAGCAAAACTATCAAGCTCAAAAGATATAAGTGAAGCACATAGAGTATTCTAGCAAATTCCAAATCATGTATGGCTCTCTCAAAAGGTGTGTACAGCAAGGATGATTGTGGTAAACTAACAAGCAAAGACGCAAATAATACAAGATGCTCCAAGCAAAACACATATCATGTGGTGAATAAAAATATAGCTCCAAGTAAATTACCGATGGAAGTAGACGAAAGAGGGGATGCCTTCCGGGGCATCCCCAAGCTTTGACTTTTTGGTGTCCTTGGATTATATTGGGGGTGCCATGGGTATCCCCAAGCTTAGGCTCTTGCCACTCCTTGTTCCATAATCCATCAAAAGAATTCACCCAAAACTTGAAAACTTCACAACACAAAACTCAATAGAAATCTCGTGAGCTCCGTTAGAGAAAGAAAACAAAAGACTACTTAAAGGTACTGTAATGAACTCATTCTTTATTTATATTGGTGTTAAACCTACTGTATTCCAACTTCTCTATGGATTATAAACTATTTTACTAGCCATAGATTCATCAAAATAAGCAAACAACACACGCAAAACAGAATCTGTCAAAAACAGAACAGTCTGTAGTAATATGTAACTAACGCAAACTTCTGGAACTCTAAAAATCCTACCAAAATAGGAAGTCCTGGACAATGTGTTTATTGAACAGCAGCAGAAAGAATCAACGCAAAATCATGTTTATGTGATTTAACAAAATTATATTTGTGCGCTCAAAGTTTCTGTTTTTCAGCAGAATCAAATCAACTATCATTGTAGGTTATCCTATAGGTTCTACTTGGCACAAACACTAATTAAAACATAAAACCACATCCAAACAGAGGCTAGATGGATTATTTATTCCTAAACAGAAGCAAAAACAAAAAACAAAAATAAAATTTGGTTGCCTCCCAATAAGTGCTATCGTTTAACGCCCCTAGCTAGGCATAAAAGCGAGGATAGATCTAGGTATTGCCATCTTTGGTAGGCAATCCATAAGTGGCTCTCATGATAGATTCATATGGTAATTTTATTTTATTTCTAGGGAAGTGTTCCATGCCCTTCTTTAAGGGAAATTGGAATCTAATATTCCCTTCCTTCATATCAATAATTGCACCAATCATTCTAAGGAAAGGTCTACCAAGAATAATAGGACATGAAGTATTGCAATCTATATCAAGAACGATAAAATCTACAGGCACATAATTCCTATTTGCAACAATAAGAACATCATTAATTCTTCCCATAGGCTTTTTAATAGTGGAATCCGCGAGATGCAAGTTTAGAGAGCAATCATCAAAGTCACGAAAATCTAGCAAATCACAGGAATAGTAGAGACGCTAGCACCCAAATCACACAAAGCATGAAACTCATAACCTTTAATTTTAGTTTTAATAGTAGGTTCCCATCCATCATAGAGTTTTCTAGGGATAGAAACTTTCAACTCAAGTTTTTCTTCATAAGATTACATCAAGGCATCAACAATGTGTTCGGTAAAGGCCTTATTTTGACTATAAGCATGAGGAGAATCTGGCACGGATTGCAACAAGGAAATACAATCAATTAAAGAGCAATTTTCATAATTAAATTCCTTGAGATCCAAAATAGTGGGTTTAGCAACATCTAGGTTTTTATTTCTTTCAATCCAACTTTTATCAATTTCATCATCAAGATCTAGAAACTCCGAATTCTTAGAACGCCTTCTAGGTAAATGAAGATCATATTCAGTTTCATCAAGATTCATATTGCAAAACAAAGATTTAATGGGGGACACATCAATAACTTTTAGATCTTCATCTTGATTTTCATAGGAATTCGAATAACACGCTTTAATAAAGGCATCTTTGGAAGCACGCATCCTAGCGGTTCTTTCTTTGCACTCATCAATGGAAATTCTCATGGCTTTGAGAGACTCATTGATATCATGGTTAGGAGGAATAGATCTTAGCTTTAAAGAATCAATTTCAAGAGAAATTCTATCAACGTTCCTAGTCAAATCATCAACTTTAAGCAATTTCTCTTCAAGCAAAGCATTAAAATTCTTTTGTGAATTCATAAACTCTTTAATACTACTCTCAAATTCAGAGGGCATCTTATTAAAATTTCCATAAGAGTTGTTGTAGGAATTTCCATAATTATTAGAAGGATTACTAGGATAAGGCCTAGGATTAAAATTCCCTCTATACGCGTTGTTTCCAAAACTATTCCTACCAACAAAATTCACATCCATAGATTCATTATAATTCTCAATCAAAGTAGACAAGGGCATATCATTGGGATCAAGAGAAGTATTTTTAGTAGCAAACATCTTCATAAGTTCATCCATCTTTTCACTCAAAACATTGATTTTCTTCTATAGCATGCACTTTTTTACTAGAAGATCTTTCGGTGTGCCATTGAGAATAATTAGCCATAATATTATCAAGCAATTTTGTAGCATCTCCTAACGTAATTTCCATAAACGTGCCTCCCGCGGCCGAATCTAAAAGATTTCTAGAAGCAAAATTCAATCCGGCATAAAATTTTGTATGATCATCCATAAATTCAAACCATGAGTAGGGCAATTGCGAAGCATCAATTTCATTCTTTCCCAAGATTGGGCAACATGCTCATGATCAAGTTGTTTAAAATTCATAATATCATTCTTAAGAGCGATGATCTTAGCGGGAGGAAAATACTTAGAGATAAAAGCATCTTTGCACTTGTTCCAAGAATCAATACTATTTTTAGGCAAAGACGAAAACCAAACTTTAGCACGGTCTCTAAGTGAAAACGGAAATAAGTTCAATTTGACAATATTGTTATCCGTATCTTTCTTCTTTTGCATATCACACAAAATCAACAAAATTGTTTAGATGAGTAGCCGCATCTTCACTAGGAAGGCCGGCGAATTGATCTTTCATAACAAGATTCAGCAAAGCGGTATTGATTTCACAAGACTCGTCATTATTAAGAGGAGCAATCGGAGTACTAAGGAAATCATTATTATTGGTATTTGAGAAGTCACACAATTTGGTATTATCTTGCGCCATGGCAGCAAGTAATCCAACACACAAGCAAACAGAAAGGCAACTGGAAAAGGCAAACGGGAAAAAGAGGAGGAGATTGGGAAAGAGAGGGCGAATAAAACGGCAAGGGTGAAGTGGGGGAGAGGAAAACGAGAGGCAAATGACAAATAATGTAATGCGAGAGATAGGGATTGTGATGGGTACTTGGTATGGTTGACTCGCTCTTGCGTGAGCCTCCCCGGCAACGGTGCCAGAAATTCTTCTTGCTACCTCTTGAGCACTGCGTTGGATTTCCCCGAAGAGGAGAGGATGATGCAGCAAAGTAGCATAAGTATTTCCCTCAGTTTTTGAGAACCAAGGTATCAATCCAGTAGGAGACCATGCATAAGTCCCTCGTACCTACACAAAACGATAGCTCCTCGCAACCAACGCGATTAGGGGTTGTCAATCCCTTCATGGTCACTTATGAGAGTGAGATCTGATAGAGATGATAAATAATATTTTTGGTATTTTTGGTATATAGATGCAAAGTAAAAAGTAAAAGGCAAAGTAAAAACAAAGCAAGTAATAAAGTAATGGAGATTGATATGATGAGAATAGACCCGGGGGCCATAGGTTTCACTAGTGGCTTCTCTCAAGAGCATAGATATTCTACGGTGGGTGAACAAATTACTGTTGAGCAATTGACAGAATTGAGCATAATTATGAGTATATCTAGGTATGATCATGTATATAGGCATCACGTCCAAGACAAGTAGATCGAAACGATTCTGCATCTACTACTATTACTCCACTCATCGACCGCTATCCAGCATGCATCTAGAGTATTAAGTTCAAAACAGAGTAACGCCTTAAGCAAGATGACATGATGTAGAGGGATAAATTCATGCAATATGATAAAAAACCCATCTTGTTATCCTCGATGGCAACAATACAATACGTGCCTTGCTGCCCCTTCTGTCACTAGGAAAGGACACCGCAAGATTGAACCCACAGCTAAGCACTTCTCCCATTGCAAGAACTACCAATCTAGTTGGCCAAACCAAACGGATAATTCGAAGAGACTTGCAAAGATAACTCAATCACACATAAAAGAATTCAGAGAAGATTCAAATATTATTCGTAGATAAGCTGGATCATAAACCCACAATTCGTCGGTCTCAACAAACACACCGCAAAAAGAAGATTACATCGAATAGATCTCCACGAGAGAGGGGGAAAACATTGTATTGAGATCCAAAAAGAGAGAAGAAGCCATCTAGCTACTAGCTATGGACCCGAAGGTCTAAAGTAAACTACTCACACTTCATCGGAGGGGCTATGGTGTTGATGTAGAAGCCCTCCGTGGTGGATGCCCCCTCCGGCGGAGCTCCGAAACAGGCCCCAAGTGTTGGGGAACGTTGCAGAAAATTAAATTTTTTCCTACGGTTTCACCAAGATCCATCTATGAGTTCATCTAAGCAACGAGTCAAGGGAGTGAGTTTGCATCTACATACCACTTGTAGATCACGAGCGGGAGCTTGCAAGGGGATGGTGATGATGGAGTCGTACTCGACGTGATTCAGATCACCGATGTCCAAGTGCTGAACGGACAGCACCTCCGCGTTCAACACACGTACGGGACAGGAGACGTCTCCTTCTTCTTGATCCAGCAAGGGGGAAGGAGAGGTTGATGATGATCCAACAGCACGACGACGTGGTGGTGGATGCAGCAGAACTCCGGCACGGCTTCGCCAAGCGACTACGGGAGGAGGACGAGGTGTAGCAGGGGGAGGGAGGCGCCAAGCACAAGGGTCCGACTGCCCTTCCCCCTGCCCTCCTTTATATAGGCCCCCAGGGGGGGCGCCGGCCCTGGGAGATGGGATCTCCCAAGGGGGCGGCGGGCAAGGGGGAGGAGTGCCCCCCAAGGCATGTGGTGCGCCCCCCCCCCCCACCCTAGGGTTTCAACCCTAGGCGCAGGGGGTGGGCCTAGGGGGGCGCACCAGCCCACTATGGGCTGGCTCCCCTCCCACGTCAGCCCATGGGGCCCTTCGGGATGGGTGGCCCCACCCGATGGACCCCCGGGACCCTTCCGGTGGTCCCGGTACATTACCGGGAGACCCCGAAACTTTCCTGATGGCCGAAAAACCACTTCCTATATATTATTCTTTACCTCCAGACCATTCCGAAACTCCTCGTGACGTCCGGGATCTCATCCGGGACTCCGAACAACATTTGATATGCTGCATACTCATATTCATACAACCCTAGCGTCACCGAAGCTTAAGTGTGTAGACCCTACGGGTTCGGGAGACACCCAGACATGACCGAGACGACTCTCGGGCAATAACCAACAGCGGGGGCTGGATACCCATGTTGGCTCCCACATGCTCCTCGATGATATCATCGGTTGAACCACGATGTCGAGGATTCGATCAAACCCTGTATACAATTCCCTTTGTCAATCGGTACGTTACTTGCCCGAGACTTGATCGTCGGTATCCCAATACCTTGTTCAGTCTCGTTACCGGCAAGTCACTTTACTCGTACCGTAATGCATGATCCCGTGGCCAACACCTTGGTCACCTTGAGCTCATTATGATGATGCATTACCGAGTGGGCCCAGAGATACCTCTCCGTCATACGGAGTGACAAATCCCAGTCTCGATCCGTGTCAGCCCAACAGACACTTTCGGAGATACCTGTAGTGCACCTTTATAATCACCCAGTTACGTTGTGACATTTGGTACACCCAAATCACTCTTACGGTATCCGGGAGTTACACGATCTCATGGTCTAAGGAAGATATACTTGACATTGGCAAAGCTCTAGCAAACGAACTACACGATCTTTGTGCTATGCTTAGGATTGGGTCTTGTCCATCACATCATTCTCCTAATGATGTGATCCCGTTATCAACGACATCCAATGTCCATAGCCAGGAAACCATGACTATCTGTTGATCACAACGAGCTAGTCAACTAGAGGCTCACTAGGGACATATTGTGGTCTATGTATTCACACGTGTATTACGATTTCCGGATAATACAGTTATAGCATGAATAAAAGACAATTATCATGAACAATGAAATATAATAATACTTTTATTATTGCCTCTAGGGCATATTTCCAACAGTCTCCCACTTGCACTAGAGTCACCAATCTAGTTACATTGTGATGAATCGAACACCCATAGAGTTCTGGTGTTGATCATGTTTTGCTCGCGAGAGAGGTTTAGTCAACGTATCTGCGACATTCAGATCCGTATGTACTTTGCAAATTTCTATGTCTCCATCTTGAACATTTTCACGGATGGAGTTGAAACGACGCTTGATGTGCCTGGTCTTCTTGTGAAACCTGGGCTCCTTGGCAAGGGCAATAGCTCCAGTGCTGTCACAGAAGAGTTTGATTGGCCCCGACGCATTGGGTATGACTCCTAGGTCGGTGATGAACTCCTTCACCCAAATCGCTTCATGCGCTGCCTCCGAGGCCGCCATGTACTCCGCTTCACACGTAGATCCCGCCACGACGCTCTGCTTGCAGCTGCACCAGCTTACTGCTCCACCATTCAACATATACACGTATCCGGTTTGTGACTTAGAGTCATCCAGATCTGAGTCGAAGCTAGCGTCGACGTAACCCTTTACGACGAGCTCTTCGTCTCCTCCATAAACGAGAAACATGTCCTTTGTCCTTTTCAGGTACTTCAGGATATTCTTGACCGCTGTCCAGTGTTCCTTGCCGGGATTACTTTGGTATCTTGCTACCAAACTTACGGCAAGGTTTACATCAGGTCTGGTACACAGCATGGCATACATAATAGATCCTATGGCTGAAGCATAGGGGATGACACTCATCTCTTCTTTATCTTTTGCCGTGGTCGGTGACTGAGCCGAGCTCAATCTCACACCTTGTAACATAGGCAAGAACCCTTTCTTGGACTGATCCATTTTGAACCTTTTCAAAATCTTATCAAGGTATGTGCTTTGTGAAAGACCTATGAGGCGTCTTGATCTATCTCTATAGATCTTGATGCCTAATATATAAGCAGCTTCTCCAAGGTCCTTCATTGAAAAACATTTGTTCAAGTAGGCCTTAATGCTGTCCAGAAATTCTATATTATTTCCCATCAAGAGTATGTCATCTACATATAATATGAGAAATGCTACAGAGCTCCCACTCACTTTCTTGTAAACGCAGGCTTCTCCATAAGTCTACATAAACCCAAATGCTTTGATCATCTCATCAAAGCGAATATTCCAAATCCGAGATGCTTGCACCAACCCATAAATGGATCGCTGGAGCTTGCATACTTTGTTAGCGTTCTTAGGATCGACAAAACCTTCCGGTTACATCATATACAGTTCTTCCTTAAGATGCCCGTTAAGGAATGCCGTTTTGACGTCCATCTGCCATATCTCATAATCATAGTATGCGGCAATTGCTAACATGATTCGGACGGACTTTAGCTTCGCTACAGGAGAGAATGTCTCGTCGTAGTCAATCCCTTGAACTTGTCGATAACCCTTAGTGACAAGTAGAGCTTTATAGATGGTAACATTGCCATCCGCGTCCGTCTTCTTCTTAAAGATCCATTTGTTTTCTATCGCTCGCCGATCATCGGGCAAGTCTGTCAAAGTCCATACTTTGTTTTCATACATGGATTCTATCTCAGATTTCATGGCTTCAAGCCATTTGTTGGAATTTGGGCCCGCCATCGCTTCTTCATAGTTCGAAGGTTCACCGTTGTCTAACAACATGATTTCCAGGACAGGGTTGCCGTACCACTCCGGTGCGGAACGTGTCCTTGTGGACCTACGAAGTTCAGTAGCAACTTGATCCGAAGTACCTTGATCATCATCATTGGTTTCCTCTTCAGTTGGTGTGGGCATCACAGGAACATTTTCCTGAGCTGCACCACTTTCCCGTTCGAGAGGTAGTACTTCATCGAGTTCTACTTTCCTCCCACTTACTTCTTTCGAGAGAAACTCTTTTTCCAGAAAGCATCCGTTCTTGGCAACAAAGATCTTGCCCTCGGATCTTAAGTAGAAGGTATACCCGACAGTTTCCTTAGGGTATCCTATGAAGACGCATTTTTTCGACTTGGGTTCGAGCTTTTCAGGTTGAAGTTTCTTGACATAAGCATCGCATCCCCAAACTTTTAGAAACGACGGCTTAGGTTTCTTCCCAAACCATAATTCATATGGTGTCGTCTCAACGGATTTAGACGGTGCCCTATTTAAAGTGAATGTAGCTGTCTCTAGAGCGTATCCCCAAAATGATAGCGGTAAATCAGTAAGAGACATCATAGACCGCACCATATCCAATAGAGTGCGATTACGACGTTCGGACACACCGTTTCGCTGAGGTGTTCCAGGCGGCGTGAGTTGTGAAACGATTCCACATTTCCTTAAGTGTGTGCCAAATTCGTGACTTAAATATTCTCCTCCACAATCTGATCGTAGGAACTTTATTTTTCGGTCACGTTGATTCTCTACTTCATTCTGAAATTCCTTGAACTTTTCAAAGGTCTCAGACTTGTGTTTCATTAAGTAGACATACCCATATCTACTCAAGTCATCAGTGAGAGTGAGAACATAACGATATCCTCCGCGAGCCTCAACGCTCATTGGACCGCACACATCGGTATGTATGATTTCCAACAAGTTGGTGGCTCGCTCCATTGTTCCGGAGAACGGAGTCTTGGTCATTTTGCCCATGAGGCATGGTTCGCATGTGTCAAACGATTCATAATCAAGAGACTCTAAAAGTCCATCAGCATGGAGCTTCTTCATGCGCTTGACACCAATGTGACCAAGGCGGCAGTGCCACAAGTATGTGGGACTATCGTTATCAACTTTACATCTTTTGGCATCCACACTATGAACATGTGTAATATTACGCTCGAGATTCATTAAGAATAAACCATTGACCATCGGAGCATGACCATAAAACATATCTCTCATATAAATCGAACAACCATTATTCTTAGACTTAAATGAGTAGCCATCTCGTATTAAACGAGATCCAGATACAATGTTCATGCTCAAACTTGGCACTAAATAACAATTATTAAGGTTCAAAACTAATCCCGTAGGTAAATGTAGAGGCAGCGTGCCGACGGCGATCACATCGACTCTGGAACCATTCCCGACGCGCATCATCACCTCGTCCTTCGCCAGTCTCCGCTTATTCCGCAGCTCTTGCTGTGAGTTACAAATATGAGCAACGGCACCGATATCAAATACCCAGGAGTTACTACGAGTACTGGTAAGGTACACATCAATTACATGTATATCAAATATACCTTTGGTGTTGCCGGCCTTCTTGTCCGCTAAGTATTTGGGGCAGTTCCGCTTCCAGTGACCCTTCCCCTTGCAATAAAAGCACTCAGTCTCAGGCTTGGGTCCATTCTTTGACTTCTTCCCGGCAACTGGCTTACCGGGCGCAGCAACATCCTTGCCGTCCTTCTTGAAGTTCTTCTTGCCCTTGCCCTTCTTGAACTTAGTGGTCTTATTAACCATCAACACTTGATGTTCTTTCTTGATTTCAGCCTCTGCTGACTTCAGCATAGAAAATACTTTAGGAATGGTCTTTTCCATTCCCTGCATATTGTAGCTCATCACAAAGCTCTTGTAGCTTGGTGGGAGCGACTGAAGGATTCTGTCAATGACCGCCTCATCAGGGAGGTTAATATTCAGCTGGGTCATACGGTTGTGTAACCCAGACATCTTGAGTATGTGCTCACTGACAGAACTATTTTCCTCCATCTTACAACTGTAGAACTTGTCGGAGACGTCATATCTCTCGACCCGGGCGTGAGCTTGAAAAACTAGTCTCAGCTCCTCGAACATCTCATATGCTCCGTGATGCTCAAAACGCTTTTGGAGCCCCGGTTCTAAGCTGTAAAGCATGCCGCACTGAACGAGGGAGTAATCATCAGCACGAGTCTGCCAAGCATTCATAATGTCTTGGTTCTCTGGGACGGGAGTGTCACCTAGCGGTCCTTCTAGGACATATTGTTTCCTGGCAGCTATGAGGATGATCCTCAGGTTCCGGACCCAGTCCGTATAGTTGCTGCCATCATCTTTCAACTTGGTTTTCTCTAGGAACGCGTTGAAGTTCATGTTGACATGAGCGTTGGCCATTTGATCTACAGGACATATTTGCAAAGGTTTTTAGAGTAAGTTCATGATAATTAAGTTCATCTAATCAAAGTATTAAAATGAACTCCCACTCAGATTAGACATCCCTCTAGTCATCTAAGTGTTACACGATCCGAGTCGACAAGGCCGTGTCCGATCATCACGTGAGACGAACTAGTCATCGTCGGTGAACATTCTCATGTTGATCGTATCTTCCATACGACTCGTGTTCGACCTTTCGATCTCCTTGTTCCGAGGACATGTCTGTACATGCTAGGCTCGTCAAGTTAACCCTAAGTGTTTTTGCGTGTGTAAATCTGTCTTACACCCGTTGTATGTGAACGTAAGAATCCATCACACCCGATCATCACGTGGTGCTTAGAAGCGACGAACTTTAGCAACGGTGCACAGTTAGGGGAGAACACTTCTTGAAATTGTGTAAGGGATCATCTTATTTACTACCGTCGTCCTAAGTAAACAAGATGCATAAACATAATAAACATCACATGCAATTATATATAATAGTGACATGATATGGCCAATATCATATAGCTCCATTGATCTCCATCTTCGGGGCTCCATGGTCATCTTGTCACCGGCATGACACCATGATCTCCATCATCATGATCTCCATCATCGTGTCTTCATGAAGTTGCCACGCCAACGACTACTTCTACTTCTATGGCTAACGCGTTTAGCAATAAAGTAAAGTAAGTTACATGGCGTTCTTCAATGACACGCAGGTCATACAAAAATAAAGACAACTCCTATGGCTCCTGCCGGTTGTCATACTCATCGACATGCAAGTCGTGATTCCTATTACAAGAACATGATCTCATACATCACAATATGTCATTCATCATTCATCACAACTTCTGGCCATATCACATCACATGAACAATCGCTGCAAAAACAAGTTAGACGTCCTCTAATTGTTGTTGCATCTTTTACGTGGCTGCAATTGGGTTCTAGCAAGAACGCTTTCTTACCTACGAATAACCACAACGTGATTTTGTCAACTTGTATTTACCCTTCATAAGGACCCTTTTCATCGAATCCGCTCCAACTAAAGTGGGAGAGACAGACACCCGCCAGCCACCTTATGCAACTAGTGCATGTCAATCGGTGGAACCGGTCTCACGTAAGCGTACGTGTAAGGTTGGTCCGGGCCGCTTCATCCCACAATACCGCTGAAGCAAGAAAAGACTAGTAGTGGCAAGCAAGTTGAAAAGATCCACGCCCACAACAAAATTGTGTTCTACTCGTGCAAAGAGAACTACACGTAGACCTAGCTCATGATGCCACTGTTGGGGAACGTTGCAGAAAATTAAAATTTTTCCTACGGTTTCACCAAGATCCATCTATGAGTTCATCTAAGCAACGAGTCAAGGGAGTGAGTTTGCATCTACATACCACTTGTAGATCACGAGCGGAAGCTTGCAAGGGGATGGTGATGATGGAGTCGTACTCGACGTGATTCAGATCACCAATGTTCAAGTGCTGAACGGACAGCACCTCCGCGTTCAACACACGTACGGGACGGGAGACGTCTCCTTCTTCTTGATCCAGCAAGGGGGAAGGAGAGGTTGATGATGATCCAGCAGCACGACGGCGTGGTGGTGGATGCAGCAGAACTCCGGCAGGGCTTCGCCAAGCGACTACGGGAGGAGGACGAGGTGTAGCAGGGGGAGGGAGGCGCCAAGCACAAGGGTCCGGCTGCCCTCCCCCCTGCCCTCCTTTATATAGGCCCCCAGGGGGGCGGCCTTGGGAGATGGGATCTCCCAAGGGGGCGGCGGGCAAGGGGGAGGAGTGCCCCCCAAGGCATGTGGTGCGCCCCCCCACCTAGGGTTTCAACCCTAGGTGCAGGGGGTGGGCCTAGGGGGGCGCACCAGCCCACTATGGGCTGGCTCCCCTCCCAAATCAGCCCATGGGGCCCTCCGGGATGGGTGGCCCCACCCGATGGACCCCCGGGACCCTTCCGGTGGTCCCGGTACATTACCGGGAGACCCCGAAACTTTCCCGATGGCCGAAAAACCACTTCCTATATATTATTCTTTACCTCCAGACCATTCCGAAACTCCTCGTGACGTCCGGGATCTCATCCGGGACTCCGAACAACATTCGGTATGCTGCATACTCATATTCATACAACCCTAGCGTCACCGAACCTTAAGTGTGTAGACCCTACGGGTTCGGGAGACACGCAGACATGACCGAGACGACTCTCGGGCAATAACCAACAGCGGGGTCTGAATACCCATGTTGGCTCCCACATGCTCCTCGATGATATCATTGGTTGAACCACGATGTCGAGGATTCGATCAAACCCTGTATACAATTTCCTTTGTCAATCGGTACGTTACTTGCCCGAGACTCGATCGTCGGTATCCCAATACCTTGTTCAGTCTCGTTACCGGCAAGTCACTTTACTCGTACCGTAATGCATGATCCCGTGGCCAACACCTTGGTCACCTTGAGCTCATTATGATGATGCATTACCGAGTGGGCCCAGAGATACCTCTCTATCATACGGAGTGACAAATCCCAGTCTCGATCCGTGTCAACCCAACAGACACTTTCGGAGATACCTGTAGTGCACCTTTATAGTAACCCAGTTACGTTGTGACGTTTGGTACACCCAAAGCACTCTTACGGTATCCGGGAGTTACACGATCTCATGGTCTAAGGAAGAGATACTTGACATTGGCAAAGCTCTAGCAAACGAACTACACGATCTTTGTGCTATGCTTAGGATTGGGTCTTGTCCATCACATCGTTCTCCTAATGATGTGATCCCGTTATCAACGACATCCAATGTCCATAGCCAGGAAACCATGACTATTTGTTGATCACAACGAGCTAGTCAACTAGAGGCTCACTAGGGACATATTGTGGTCTATGTATTCACACGTGTATTACGATTTCCGGATAATACAGTTATAGCATGAATAAAAGACAATTATCATGAACAATGAAATATAATAATACTTTTATTATTGCCTCTAGGGCATATTTCCAACACCAAGATGGGATCTCGTGGATACAGAAGGTTGCGATGGTGGAATTAGGTTTTTGGCTCCTGTTCTGATCGTTTGGGGGTAGGTAGGTATATATAGGATGAAGGAGTACGTCGGTGGAGCAACAGGGGGGCCACGAGGCAGTGGGGCACGCCCTAGGGGGGGCACCCCCCACCCTCGTGACCGCCTCTTTTGTTCCTTGGAGCAGGGTCCAAGTCTCCTGGATCACGTTTGGTGAGAAAATCACGTTCCCGAAGGTTTCATTCCGTTTGGACTCCGTTTGATATTCTGTTTCTTCGAAACACTGAAATAGGCAAAATACAACAATTCTGGGCTAGGCCTCCGGTTAATAGGTTAGTCCCAAAAATTATATAAAAGTGGAAAATAAAGCCCAATATAGTCCAAAACAGTAGATAAAGTAGCATGCGGCAATCAAAAATTATAGATACGTTGGAGACGTATCAATATCGCCATCTCATAGTTGTTGCATTGACAGTGAAAGTATGCCGCTCAAAATGTTATTCATCTCTATTTTAAAATCGAGCTCTGGCACCTCTATAAATCCCTGCTTCCCTCTACGAAGGGCCTATCTATTTACTTTTATGTTGATTCATCATCCTCTTATTAAGAAGCACCCGCTGGAGAGCACACTGTCATTTGCATTCATTATTATTGGTTTATATTGGGTATGACTTGACTGGATCTCTTTTACCATGAGTTACAATGTTTAGTCAGTCCTTGATCTTTAAAGGTGCTCTGCATTTATGTTTTGCGGTCTCAGAAAGGGCTAGCGAGATACCATTTTGTTATATCATATTATGATTATTTTGAGAAAGTGTTGTCATCCGAGTTTTATTATTATTGCTCGCTAGCTGATTATGCCATTGATATAAGTAATTGTGAGACCTGAGTGTTATTGTGAGTATGGTTAGTTCATAATACTTGCTGAAAACTTGAATGCTGGCTTTACATATTTACAACAACAAGAGCAAACAGAGTTTGTAAAAGTTTTTCTTTATCACTTTTAGTTTATCAACTAAATTGCTTGAGGACAAGCAAAGGTTTAAGCTTGGGGGGAGTTGATACGTCTCCAACGTATCTACTTTTCCAAACACTTTTGCCCTTGTTTTAGACTCTAACTTGCATGATTTGAATGAAACTAACCGGACTGACGCTATTTTCAGCAGAACTGCCATGATGTTGTCTATTGTGCAGAAAACAAAAGTTCTTGTAATGACCTGAAAATCCAGGGAGATAAGTTTTGGAAAATATAAAAAAATATTGGCGAAAGAATCAAGGCCAGGGGGCCCACACCCTGTCCATGAGGGTGGGGGCGCGCCCCCCTGTCTCGTGGCCCCCCTGATGCTCCACCGACCTCAACTCCAACTCCATATATCCGTTTCACGGAGAAAAAACCAGAGAGAAAGTTTCATCGCGTTTTACAATACGGAGCCGCCGCCAAGCCCTAATCTCTCTCGGGAGGGCTGATCTGGAGTCCGTTCGGGGTTCCGGAGAGGGGGATTCGTCGCCGTCGTCATCATCAACCATCCTCCATTACCAATTTCATGATGCTCACCGTCGTGCGTGAGTAATTCCATCGTAGGCTTGCTGGACGGTGATGGGTTGGATGAGATTTACCATGTAATCAAGTTAGTTTTGTTAGGGTTTGATCCCTAGTATCCACTATGTTCTGAGATTGATGTTGCTATGACTTTGCTATGCTTAATGCTTGTCACTAGGGCTCGAGTGCCATGATTCAGATCTGAACCTATTATGTTTTCATGAATATATGTGAGTTCTTGATCCTATCTTGCAAGTCTATAATCACCTATTATGTGTTATGATCCGACAACCCCGAAGTGACAATAATCGGGATACTTCTCGGTGATGACCATAGTTTCAGGAGTTCATGTATTCACTATGTGCTAATGCTTTGTTCCGGTTCTCTATTAAAAGGAGGCTTTAATATCCCTTAGTTTCCACTAGGACCCTGCTGCCACGGGAGGGTAGGACAAAAGATGTCATGCAAGTTCTTTTCCATAAGCACATATGACTATATTCGGAATACATGCCTACATTACATTGATGAATTGGAGCTAGTTATGTGTCGCCCTATGTTATAGCTATTACATGAGGAATCGCATCCGACATAATTATCCATCACTGATCCAATGCCTACGAGCTTTTCACATATTGTGTTTCGCTTATTTACTTTTCCGTTGCTACTGTTACAACTACTACAAAACTATTATCTTTACTTTTGCCACTGTTACCATTACTATCATACTACTTTGCTACTAAATACTTTGCTGCAGATACTAAGTTATCCAGGTGTGGTCGAATTGACAACTCAACTGCTAATACTTAAGAATATTCTTTGGCTCCCCTTGTGTTGAATCAATAAATTTGGGTTGAATACTCTACCCTCGAAAGCTGTTGCGATCCCCTACACTTGAGGGTTATCTCTCAACTTCACACCTTGTAACACAGGCAAGAACCCTTTATTTGACTAATCCATTTTGAACTTCTTCAAAACTTTATGAAGGTATGTGCTTTGTGAAAGTCCTATCAAGCGTCTTGATCTATCTCTATAGATCTTGATGCCCAATATATAAGCAGCTTCATCGGGGTCTTTCATTGAAAAACTCTTATTCAAGTATCCTTTTATGCTATTCAGAAATTCTACATCATTTCTAATCAACAATATGTCATCCACATATAATATTAGAAATGCTATAGAGCTCCCACTCACTTTCTTGTAAATACAGGCTTCTCGAAAAGTCTGTATAAAACCATATGCTTTGATCACCTCATCAAAGCATATATTCCAACTCTGAGATGCTTGCACCAGTCCATAAATGGATCGCTGGAGCTTACACACTTTGTTAGCACCTTTAGGATTGACAAAACCTTGTGGTTTCATCATATACAATTCTTCTTTAAGAAATCCATTAAGGAATGCAGTTTTGACATCCATTTGCCAGATTTCATAATCATAAAATGCGGCAATTGCTAACATGATTCGGACAGACTTAAGCATCGCTATAGGTGAGAACATCTCATCATAGTCAACTCCTTGAACTTGTCGAAAACCCTTTGCAACAAGTCGAGCTTTATAGACAGTAACATTACTGTCAACGTCAGTCTTCTTCTTGAATATCCATTTATTTTCTATGGGTTGTCGATCATCGGGGAGATCCACCAAAGTCCACACTTTGTTCTCATGCATGGATCCTATCTCAGATTTCATGGCCTCAAGCCATTTATCGGAATCTGGGCTCATCATAGCTTCTTCATAGTTCGTAGGTTCGTCATTGTCAAGTAACATGACATCCAGAACAGGATTACCGTACCACTCTGGTGCGGATCGTGCTCTGCCAGACCTAAGAGGTTCTGTAGCAACTTGATCTGTAGTTTCATGATCTTTATCATTAGCTTCCTTTCTAGTTGGTGTAGGCATCATGGGAACTGATTTCTCGGATGAGCTACTTTCCAAGTTGAGAGCAGGTACAATTAGAGAAAAGGAAAATCTCTAAATGGGTGGATTTGGTGGGGGGCTGTGAGAAATAGTGGGCCTAGCCATGAGCAGTCTATGAAATCTCAAATAGAGGCCCATGAATAAAATAACAACTGGTGGCCCTAAAGTTTAGTACCACCCTGGAAGTTGAGGAGGTGCGAGACCTCTTTATATAGTGGGTTCTCTCCACCATATTAAGTGATGCGTTGAGGAGAGAGATATAAGACCACAACGCATACTCACTTGTCTGGCCGAGCACGAGCAGGGCCGGGGCGACACGTGCGGGACATGCGCGTGAATGGTACACCAAAATCCGGTATGTTGCCTTGCAGGGGGCACATCTTCCTTTTGCCATTTTATTTTTTTGTGTCTTGTCAGTCAAGTTCATTAGTTCTTGTCCGATAAGTATACAACTTAGAAACCAAGTCAGTTTGAGATCGTGATCGCAACAAGATACCACCTCTGGTTCTATTATATATATTCCTACCAGGCGCGGCCAAAGACACATCAAAAAACACCTAGGGTTTTGCATCATCTCGCAATTTGCGCCGCCACTATAGTCTACTCCATCTTGAATGCTGGGGTGCATCGGCATGCGAGAGAACAGGTCTCCGGAACCATTTGTCCTTGCGATCTTGCATTGGGAGAGGACGAATTAGGGTTTGGGAAGCATTCTGTGCGTCTACTCAGGTTCGTAATCATGCGTCGTCTTCCATCTAAGTTGGACGGTGTTACTCTTCGTCGTCTCCAACACCATCCGCAACAAGTTGTCGCCAACATCATCATCAACAATGTCACTCCCGCGACAGCTAATGAAAAGTACGTCCATCATGATTTGTTGCTTGATTGTTGCATGCTACTTTTTGTTCTAGTCATGAAATATCTACTGGAATTAATCATGAATTTGCATAATATTCCAACAGATGGCTGCAGCGGCGGCTGAACCAGATGGCGGTGACTGACAGACGCCATCTCAAACGGCTGCCCGCATGGCACGCACGAGAGCGGAGGAAGTGGTGTGGCACCGGCAGTGCCTAGCCGACAGGAAGGCGACGCGACACAGAGGGAGATGGTGCGACTATGGTCGTGGATGGAAGAGTTGGCGACAGGGGCTGACAACACCATGGCTAGCTCAAGCAGTAGCCCCAACAGCGTGCCTGAGGGCAGGGGAGCCGGAGCGTCGGCCCCGATGACCGGCGGTGAGGTGGGGAAGGAAGGTGGCGCAACAACCCGGCGATCTCTGGTGTCATTCCGGTCATCCGACGACTGATGGACTCAAGCGTTGACGCGTGAACCTTAAGGAAGCTGTCTTCCACCGACGTCAACTATGGATAGGGAGAGTTGCAACTCTTCCTCTATTTGAGAAGAGAGATGGGGTGTTTTTTGGTGAGATCTATTTTTTTGAATTTAAAAAAAACAGTGGAGCAGGTTTTTTTGCCTCAACTCTTCTTATACTTTTCTTTGACAAAAAGTATTTCATTTATTCATCTGTGAGAACCAAAGTATCACATATAATAAAAGAAACCACCTCAACCGGAGGTGACTCCATCCAGGTACCGGGGATAGAAAATCTAGCTAACTTAGCTATTTCATGGGTAACTTGATTGCTCTCCCTATTACAATGAGTGAACAAAAATGATTACAATCCTGAGTCATGTAGTAGCAATCATCAAAATAGCTCCCACCACTGAACTCGATCTTCCTTCTTGCAAGGCCGAAACTACATCGACATTATCGGATTCCAGCTCTAGCTTGTTACATCCGACGGTTCTAGCCAAGTTTAGCCCAAATCTAACCGTTGTCACCTCTGCGGTGAAGGCATCGAAACAGAAGCTCATTTTCTCATTGGCCGCGGTTATAAACTTCCTATTATGATCACATATAATAGCCCCAACAGCCCCTTCTAGTTGATCCTCATCGAATCCATCATCAACATTCAATTTTGTATAATCCGTCCTGGATTTCGTCCAAGTAGTTTTGCGTATTTTTGCTTTTGGACTGCAAGCGATAACAAAGTTTGCGACCAACCCTCTGATCGCTAGGTGGATTTGCACTGCACTTTGTGTTTGTTCACCGTGGGCAAGGTACCTTCATGCATACCACAAGTACCAAGCAACAGTCGCCATTGTTTCTCGCAAGTTTTGCAGACATAGGACATGCACGTCCTATTCTCAGAGACACAACAAATGCTCCAAAATTGTTTCTCCGACTAGATATGATATGCATGCTTTTTTAGCAATATCATAAAACCCTAGCAATTTCCATGTTGTCGCGTCCTCGTGGCATTCAAAGAGCAGGTGCTTCAAACTATCAGGACCAAGGTTGCAAGCTGAGCAATGCACCTTTACCTTCAAGTGTTTAGCAACTAATATTGCCCGATAAGGAATGGCACTATAGTACTCTCCATATGAACATCTTGATCTTAGCTGGGCATGCTAATCTCCACACCGAATCCTAAATATCATTGTCGGTGGAAGCTCTTGCGTTGGGTTGAATCTTATGGCCATACTGAAACTCCCACTCTTCATGATAGGCTGATTGGACCGAAAAAATCCCAGTTCTCGAGCAGCTCCATGCCACAAGATCAGTCATATCATATAAAGGTAGAGGGGTAGCCAAGATTCTATGAGTGTCTATCAGCCAAAATGTTGCGTCACGATCTGTTCATCCTAGTCTCTTGAACCCAGATCTATGAGATCAGATACACGTGAAAGAAGATTATTCCCATGGACAGTTAGAATCTTTTGGAGGCTGACTGAGGTATCCATGGATCATTCTAGATGATAACGTTCTGACTGTTCCCAATTCTCCAAATATATCCCATCCTCAATGTCTCCACTCCTGCCATGACACTCTGCCATGTGAACGATGTTTTTCTGTTCAAAGTAGCATTCATCACGTCTCCCTCCGAAAAATACTTTGCTTTTAAAATTACTACACATAAAGATTCCAGATTGTCAATCAGTCGCATGCCTATTTAGCTAACAATGCGAGGTTGAAACAATGGATATCCCTAAACCCCATGCCTTCTTGCTTTTTTGGTATACACATCTTCCACCACGTGAACCACTTCATCTTTTTCTCTCTTGCATCATCACCCCACCAAAAACTAGATATCACATCTAATTTTCCTTTGCAAATTCTTTTGGAAATTTTAAAGACCGACATCGAGTAAGTTGGTATAGCTTGAGCAAAAGATTTTAACAGGATCTCTTTACCTCCTGAAGATAAGCACTTCTCCTTCCAGCCCATCAGTCACTGAATAAGGCGGTTAATCAATATTGAATACTATCACTTTTATCAAGGCCTAGGGTTGTTGGCAGCCCCAAGTATTTATCATTCAATGCTTCTGACATTATATTAAGTGTAGTATACACCGTTGCCTTCATATTCACTTTGGTGCTAGGGCTGGAAAACAATACTTGATTTGTCCACACTGACAATCTGTCTTGATGTTGAGCAATATCTACCAAGTAGAGATTTCAAGCAAGCAACATTACTCTCATTTGTCTTCATTAAAATAATAGAATCATCAACAAACAAAGGATTCGTAACTGCGGGTGCGTCATGACAAACCTTTGCTCCCTCCAGCTCTCTAGTTTGTCCAGCCGAGGAAGTGAGCAATGCCCTATTCTCCATCGGGGACTTCAAGGCACCCAGCCCGGATGGCATTCATGCCCTTTTTTACAAAAGGTTATGTCCTATGCTAGGTGATGACTTGGTGTTGGAGGTCCTACAGGCAGTGAATAGTCGAGTAATGTCACAAGGATGAAATAATACCACAGTTATCATGATTCCTAAAGTACAAACTCCAGAAAGGGTAACACAATTTAGACCCATCAGCTTGTGTAATGTGATGTACAAAGTGATATCTAAAATGATAGCGACCATAACATCCTTCTCCTAGATATAAGTAGTCCTACACAAAATGCTTTCATTCCAGGAAGACTTATTACAGATAACATCCTAATTGCTTATGAAATCTTAGACACAATTAATCAGAAGAAGGTGGGGAAGGAAGGATGGTGCGTGGTGAAGCTGGATATGCATAAGGCCTATGACATAGTCGAGTGCGTGTTTCTGGAAGCAATGTTCTTGAAGTTGGGTTTTCATGCCGATTGGGTTCATCTGATTATGACTTGTGTGTATCGATGGAATACAAGGTAAGATTTAATTCATCAGAAACTATCATACCTTCTAGAAGGCTTCGATTGGGTGACCCTTTATCATCATATCTATTCATGTAGTGTATGGAACGACTTACAACTTTTCATGTACTTTTTAAATAAAGAGGGACTGATGGAGATGATCTCTTTTCGTCGGAAGAACACTATATCTTTTATATGAAAATTACCCCCCACTAACTATTTCTCTTAACATGCAAGCATATGCCACATTATCGCACAACATGCATAAGAAAATGTTCATCTCACTACCATATGTCTCTTAACATGCAAACATGCCACTTGATCATGACATGCATGAAAAAAAGACCCATTTCAACATGCAAACATACATGAGAATTTTCATTCTATTATGCTACATATATTTAATAAACATTTTACGACTATATAGTAATCAAACATAATAAATTATATGTATTTTTAGTTTTAACTTTTTTATATTATTACTTCAAATATTCATGTTTCATACAATGAATCACATTACAATATGTTGCAAAATATCTCGCAACAACATGCAGAGGTATCGTCAATTTTTTTTTTTTTTTGAGGGGAAGAGGTATCGTCTAGTTGAAGACGTGACATGCGAGGTATCGTCTAGTTGAAGACGTGACTCGTGACAAGTAAACTAGAATACGTAAACTTCCAGGGAAGACGGACATGTAAACAGTAACCTAAGCCGGGAGGCGGGTTTACGTTCCCGTACTCTTCCTGTCGTCTTCCCAACTGGCCCCTCCGAGTCTCCGGCCATCCCATCCTAGAAACAAGCGCCGAGGCCACAACCACCGCGCGGCCACACCTCCGGCGATCCATGTCCGGCGGTGGGTGCAGCATCCGCGCAATCTGGATCCTCACGCCAAACGACGCGGTTGCCTTCTCCAGGTACGCACGCCCGACACCGACCCCACCTCGCGAACCCCCGAGATGAAATCCGGGGATTCTCGCGCCAGGATTCGGTCCTTCTGGTCCAGGAACTCACCTCCCCCCTTCCTTCAGGCGGTTTGCAGTGGTGGAGAAGCGGTGGCGGGTCGCGTGGGAGGCGGAGGGGGCGGGGAAGGGCGCGGAGATGCCGCTGCCGGCGGACTACGAGGTCGCCGCCGCGTTTGCCAACCGCCGGAGAAGGTTTGGCCGTTGTTTCTTGGTTCTTGTACTAGCTTTCTCCGGAGAATTGGTGTGGTCGAGTAAAAATTAGATACTATGTTACTCGTCCTGGAAGTGAATTATGATTTAGATGCAGAATCGTTACTTAGCAATGCCTGTTTCTTCTGAACAAAGGATAAATGTATCCGAGATAGGTATTCATATTAGTTCAGAAGTTCATCCACTGATGAAACTATAACTCGATCAGCACATGTTATGGTATGTTCATGGCTTATAAAATAGTTGCAATAAACACTTAAATATGACATTGTGCAGGGAAGGCACGGCCCGTGGCTCTGGTATCCGCACAAGCTTATCATCTATTGGATCGGATTCCTGGGTCGATGATCCAATCACTCGTCACATTATATCCCTTCAGATTGACAAAGAGGAAGGGGGTGGGTTTATGCTGTGGCCAGTAGTTCTTCAGAAACGTGGAAGCTATTATGTCCTTGTGCTGCCTCTGGTGGATCCTCAGTCATTTAATGCGTTTGAGAGCCTACTGAAAAGACCTGATTGCGGGAGTTCAGCAAAAGAGAATGGCAATCTTTCTTCCATTCTGCTCAATCTTCCGTGCATAACAGGGTAATGTAAGTTTGCTTACCTTATTTATGTGTGTTCTTTGTTGTTTCATTCTTTACACTAGCAACCCCATTTTTCAACTCATATATTTTAATATTTTTGAGTTTTATACTACTATCAATCAATTAACGATCATGTTCACTAGTTGGACTCTCATACTTCATGTTCCATGATAGGGCCTTTATGGTTGCGAATGTTATTGGCGACATAATTACTGGTGATGTTGCTGAACCAGAGGTGATCGTTAGTTCAGGCCCCTCTGTTGGTGGACTGTTAGATTCATTGACTGGAAGCATAGGCATTACAGCCCGGTCAAAACCTATCGCTGCGCCTGTTGCAGCCCCAGTTGCATCAGTTTCCTCGCCTGTAGGTGCTGCTCAGTCAGACTCTTTAAAAGGTGGTATAAGACCTTTTGACAAGGAATTACTACGAAGCTTCATCATTGGTGCCATGCCTTTTGGTGAGTATCATGTCGAATATAACACTTTGTGCTGTTCTATCATCTAGCTTCATGGATCTTTTTATTGATTAACCAACGAAGCTAACAGTATATTTTTGCAGGCACACCTCAGGATCTTAATTATGGCAATGTTTCTTCGATTAGAACAACTGGGTATTCAGCTGATCCTCTTCCGACAGACCAGAAGCAACCTGCCTGGAAACCTTACCTATATAAAGGGAGGCAACGGACTCTCTTTTCTAGCCTGGAGACTATAAACGCTGCACTATATGACCGTGATGATGTGCCAGATTTCCTTTCTGTTTCGGGTCAACTAACCTGTAGGGCTGAACTCGAAGGGTTACCTGATGTTTCTTTGCCACTGACTGGGTTAAAAACTGCCCGTGTGGAGGTATCATCATTCCACCACTGTGTTCAAGCTTCAGAGCCTACTGGTGATAAGCAATCTCTGCTATTTCAACCACCACTAGGAAATTTCGTTTTGATGCACTATCAAGCTCCATGCAACATCAATCCACCTGTGAAAGGGTTCTACCAGTTGTCTATGGTATCTGAGAATGAAGGTGCTTTTCTATTTAAGCTGAGACTGATGGAGGGTTACAAGTCCCCGTTTCTTATGGAATTTTGCATGGTTACAATGCCATTTCCTCGAAGAAGAGTTGCATCATATGACGGAAATCCATCAGTTGGGACGGTTTCAATGACAGAACATTTAATTGAGTGGAGAATTGTTTCAAGTGGCCGGGGCCTCAGTGGTAGGAGCATTGAAGCTACCTTCTCTGGTACTGTTAAATTTCATCCTAGAACAACGCAACGAGTAAATTCATCATTTCGGTCGGTCGTGACCACTGCATTTGCTGAAGATAGTGATTGTGAGGAAGATAACGCTAAGAATGGTGCCAACTTGGATGACTACCTCATGGAAAAAATGAACAAAGACCTTCAAGCAGTTGACTTGGAAGAGCCATTGTCTTGGCAGGCTTATAATTATGCTAAGGTTTGCCTCTACCGAAACATAATGTTGTTGGAATTTGTCAAGTCATTCTTTCATGATGTTATTTTGAATATGAGATCATTGGGAACAATCATATCGGTCACTGTATTTCTGACAAGCCTGGCCACTCTTCTTCGTATTGCTTTCTCAGCATATAGTACTAGCTCTCAGTTGTTCTGTTCTGTTGGTTGATATAGGATCATGCAGCTGTTCATTTTGCATGACATTCTGTTATTCATATTTGTACCTGGGATCATAGAGTATAATCTGGATTCTGGAACAACCACTGTATCATATTTGTTCTTCCTTATGCACACCCGTGAAGTCTTTTAGTATCCATACAGCAGCGCACATGTACTTCTCATTTGAACTTGTTTTTCAATATTAATTGATTATGAAATATTCTCCAGGTGTCTTTTAAGATAGTTGGTGGTACCCTGTCTGGTCTTATAATCGACCCAAGATCTGTAAGTTACCCACAACCTTTCTTGGTCACCATCTTCACTCACTCAGTCAAGTAGCTTACTGTTGTTATCCAATGTTGATGCCCTCATGCCAGCTTAGCTTTTTTAGCCATTGTTCTTCACAAATTTTAATCGATATCCACACATATATTTTGTCCATGTTCTTATGTTTTAGTGCTTGATAGGTGGTACATATTACAGTTTCCTTACTACCATGCTGAAGAGATTGCTAAAGAATCACACCCTTTCATGTCCTGACCTCCATTATGAAATAGTTATTTTCTCCTTGTTGTAGCATTTCCTCCCATTCTTTATTCAAATAATTGGGTCACCATTAAACATCATGTTTCCTGTACTATATTCTGCAGGTAACCGTTTACCCTTCTGTCAAAGCCCCAGTAGAATACTCAATGCAGGTGACTTCCTTATCTCATTCCCTCGAACTTTGGTTCTATAAATAGTCAATGCACTGAAAAACCTGTTATTTTTCTGAATTTTCTCAACATTTCAATAATTGCCCTAAGAGAACTGTACAAACTACAGGAAGAATCGTACAGTGCATGCGTGGGTTTGCATATGCAAAAGTATTACTCCCTCTGTTCACAAATGACGTTTTGACAGTTTAACTGCCAAAACGTCATTTGTGAACAGAGGGTGTACTTTGCTTTGTTAGTGCTGAACTAACTATAAGCATTTTGATCTGATGCGAAGCACCATCCTAGCTTCTGTTGCACACAGTATTTATAAAGTCGTGTTTGTTATTTGTAAGTCGCCTGAAACAATTCGGGACATGGATGTGCAGCCCTAAGCCTGAGACAGGGACAGCCGGTTGGCCGTGGCATCGCCAGTGCAGCAGTGGCCTGGTGGAGGAGGCAGTTTGGGTAGGCTGGGGCGGCGAGGCACACGCGGCAGCGTGTGTGGGTGGGGTCTGGGAGGGGGTTCAGGCCTGTGCAGGACTCTGGCTTCCCTCTAGAATAACTAGTTGATGCCTAGTTGCCTTTTCCCTCTTCATCCCTGCTTATCCCCACTTCCTCTGTGGAACATGATCTTTTCATCTGTAAAATTCACACCTTGAACATAAAATATAATTTATGCTAGACTAACATCACAAAAGATTTGTTCCACAAATACACATTTGATCTGTTTATCCAAACAGATAAATTGTACTTGAATTACCGTGTTATCCCTAATCGGTTATGAGACCCCTGTACGGACCATCAATACAAGATACTCTTTGATAACATTGCTCTCCTTTGGCAGGCCTCTTCTGGAGACTACATACTATGGAATACCTTAGGAAAATGTCCTTCCGCAGCTTTGCCAAAAGAATTATGATTGGCAGTGTTCATGGCCAGGCACAGTTTTTTGGTCCCACCAGAGCTGTGATGGAAGTTTTCTCTTATAGTTCTTATAATTCAGGAAATAGTGTTTCAAGTGGGAAACAACAAATCTGTACATCATTTTTGTCAGACAAGTTTGGTATGCTGATCTTAGATTTCATGGCTCTATGAGATCTCGAATCCATGCTCTTCTCTTATTAGCAATAATTTTTCTATACCCCCTGGATTCTTTCCATTGTATCCGAATTTGACGCTCGTTGTAATGCTATTTTTATGATCACCGCTCAAATTCATGGTGCGTTGAGAAGCTGGAGACGGTGCCAGACATGACCCGGATTTCCTTCTTTGTCCCGTCAAAATATGTTACCGCTGCATAGTTTTTCTTCCATCCACTAGCAGTATGTGTAAATGGGGTGCAGCATCTTTTCTAGGTTCAGTGAATCGAGACACTGATCTGTTGGTCATGTCATGCATGATGCCATCGAGATGGGGGCGGTCGAATATTCGGAATTGTCTTGACAAGCTAGTCTAACATAAAGCTGCATGGTCCTAATCACGAATATAGAGTCGAGATGATCAATTTTCAACAAAAAGGAGAAACCTTTTAGGTCAATTATCCCCCTTTTCAGTTTATAATCTCTTTCAAAAAGGGTGACATGGGTATCTTTCTAAAATCATTTTACTGTTTCATTGTACCACAAATTGGAGGTGAGGAAAGTGGTATAGCTCACCACCGTTCTTTTTTTGTGAAAAAGGTAAACTTTTCCGTTTCCTGTTTCTGTACCCTACAATACAAGATTTCCTCTATGGTTTTCTCACACTATTTTGAGTTTTTTTAGGTTTGTGTCCTGCTCAGGGAGACGAGGCGGCGATGGCTCTCTGAAGATGGAATAAGATTCTTCCCGCCTTGTCCCCGTTTCGGTGGTGTTTCTAGCATCGTCGGAGGGCGTGTGGAGATTTGTCTTCGGCGGATTTCGTGGGATTCGGTTGGTGTTTGTTTTCGGTGGATTCACGTGGATCTTGTCTTCATTCGTCTGTGTTCGTGTGTCCACATGTTGGATTTTTCCGATCTACGCTTCTCTTCATCGGCAGCGGTTGCTATTCTGCCGCGTTTGTCTTATGGGGCTTTAACACGACGACTTTCCGACTGTCTACTAAAACAAGGTTTGCCCGGCTCCGATGAGGCAGGGCGAAGACGGTGGCGAGCCTTCGGCTCGCTTCAGTGCTAGTAGTCATCGCTAAGTGGTCAACAGACCTAGATGTATTTTTTAATTCTTTTTTGTACTATCTTGACAGTTGATAAATACTCCCTCCGTCCCATAATGTAAGACACTTTTTGACATTATGAGACGGAGGGAGTAGATTGGAAGTTATTCTCGCAATTTTTTTTTTTGCAAGATTTCCTGTATGGTTCTCAATCATACTATTAACAAAGAAAACCTAATGGAACTGCATTGCGATATAATTTTGCAAGACAAAAAAGTGTGGTACTACTACTAAAAAACATGACAATCTAACTAAATTTACTTGATATTTAGCGTTATTTTATTTTATTTTTTATAGTCAGTATAGTACTGTACTAGTAGAATGGTTTGGATTCGCTTTGGTCCATGGCCACAGAATCCATCATCAGTTTTCCAACCGGAGGACTTCTTTCAAAAAAATGTTTGAGGCTGCTGCCCAAGCAGAGAAAGTGACCGGCACACTTTACAGAGACCAAACCTGACCCTGCCGCCTTCGCCGCCCCCTCCATTTTCCTAGAAATCGCAAACCCCACCACACCGATAACCTAAGCTTCAAATTCAGAATATACCACCTCAAACTACGCAGAAATTCTTCACGCGCCCAATACCCACCACTGCCGGCGATGAACACCACCGAGGGAAAGCCGGGCGCCGCTGCGGTGGAGGAGATGGCGCGGGAGGCGGCGGCGTGGTGCGCTATGCACGGGCTCGTCGTCGGGGACCGCGCGGACCCGGTAAGGTTCTCGCCTCCTCGGTTCAAACTTCCATGGCTCTTCTTGGATCGGCCGGCCAAGCTCAGGACCGCAATCTTTGAATGAGCAATCTTTGAGTGAGCTTTGATGCGATGAGCAGAGCTCGGAATATCCATCGTCCATGACCAAGCATTCATTGTTGCTGCCTGTCCTCTTGCAGAGATCAGGAACAGTTCCTGGGGTTGGGTTGGTCCACGCTCCAATCTCCCTGCTCCCGTCGCGTCTCCCGGAGTCCTTCTGGAGCCAGGCGTGCGAGCTGGCCCCGCTTTTCAACGAGCTCGTGGATCGTGTTAGCTTGGATGGGGATTTCTTGCAGGATTCCTTGTCCAAGTGAGTTCCGTTGCCATGTTAACCTCTCCACGTTTTCATTCACAGCCTCTGCCTGCAAGTTGACCAGGATAAAAGAAGCGTACCAGCTCACAAAATTATGTCAATTATTCTTGTAGATATGCCTTGAACTTTTTTAGAGGCTGTATATCGACGAATCAGATTGTTGATAATTTGATAAGGATTTTAATGGAGCTCTTTGGCTGATAGCCTGCCTGATACATTCATACTTGTACTTTCAGAACAAGGCAGGTTGATGATTTCACTTCTAGGCTCTTAGATATTCACAGGAAGATGATGGATGCAAACAAGGAGGAGGTTATTCACCTCACCTCTACTACTCAGTCAACTTCTATACCTGAACATTAATAGATCCATCTAGTCTCTTGGTCCCTATTTTGGTTGATGTCCTTACTGTATGGTACTGACAAATGCTACTTTTTTCACTAGAATATTCGACTGGGGCTGCACCGATCAGATTATATGCTGGATTCAGAAACCAATTCTCTTCTCCAAATAGAGCTCAACACTATTTCAGTATCTTTTCCTGGGCTTTGTTCTATAGTGACTGAGCTTCACAGGTAAAGTAGAACATGCTTTGGTATTACATTGCTATGCTTGTGTGTATTTACACTGTACCTTTACTTGAGAAATCTGGTTAGGTAATTGTACACATGGTTTTTATGTCCAAAAAATTATTTCTACACTTCTAAATGATGCTGCATTGCAATTGTGATGTTAAATGATATGTCTTCTATGTTTACGTAGAGATAAGTAAGAATTCCTTCCTGCGTTCCAAATTATTTGATGTTCTAGCTTTGTCCTAAGCCAAAGATCTCTACATTTGACTAAGTCTTACTAATGGATACTATGAAGTTTTGTACTTTGTACCTATAGGGTATTTCTAATCAGATTTATTATTAAGTCATCAGTATGTGTAGTAAATCAACTGATCACTAACTGCTATGCAGGACCTTGATCAATCAGTATGGAAATTTATTATGTCTAGATGCCAAAAGGGTTCCTGGAAATGATGCAAGCCGTCAATTTGCTAAAGCATTGGCCAAAGCATGGGATGAGTTTAATGTTGACAGGTTTGGTACGCTCTAGCTGAATCATGCATATTATAGCTAACCAATTGAGTATTAACTGACACACTTTTTCATGAAATGTTCAGTGCTGTAGTTATGATGATTGTTCAGCCCGAAGAAAGAAATATGTATGACCAATACTGGATTGTCAAATATTTGAGGGAATCATATCCTTTTGTGATCTGCTTTGGCACTTCTCTTAATGATGAAAATTATATATGATTTTCTATAAAAGTTCTTGCTTAGCAAAAGATGCCATGACTCAGTTGCTTAAAGTTTGCTTTGTTAAAACGTTCTTCCTGCCAATGCAGTTGCCATCTTGATACGGGGAAAACCATAGGAATGGCCCGATCTTCACTATTTGGAGATGGATCTGGGTGAAACACAAAGAACAACTGTGGAAAACTTTTGAGAAAACACTCACATAGACAAGATTCACCACCAAAG
This sequence comes from Triticum dicoccoides, assembly GCF_002162155.2. Lineage (NCBI taxonomy): Eukaryota > Viridiplantae > Streptophyta > Magnoliopsida > Poales > Poaceae > Triticum > Triticum dicoccoides. The sequence continues at coordinate 148,693,740 of NC_041389.1, read as the reverse complement.
TACTCAAATCTCATGCCAAAACGAGACGCACGTCAAGATCCAAGCAGCAACAAAAGGAAAAGATAACTAGGGTAGTTCTTCCAAATCTCTAGGAGAGATGGGTCTTGAGAGATAGTTATTCCCCAATCCAAAGGATATGGATGTCTTGATAATCCAAGAGGATTCTTCTCCTGAAAGAGCTCTTGATCTCCAAGGGAGAGGGTAGATTGAGCAAAGCTCTCTCAAGATTTAGTCTATACTTTGCTAACCCTAGATCTTAGAGAAGTACGGGTATTTATAGCCTAGGCATGAAGGGGTATGGGGAGGGGAGATACACGGACCTTACCCAAAATCTGTACAGACAGAACTACTGGACAGTTAGGTCAGAGTGGACGGGACAGTCTGGTGGTGCAATTCTTCAGAGGCTTCAGCGCCGACCGGACAGTCTGGTCGGTTTGGAGGGTTGAGGGCGAGGTGCGAGCGCCAACTAGACAGACTGTCTGGTTGGTTGGACAGGACAGTCTGCTCGACCTCTGGTCGCTCCAGAGGGTTGAGGCCGAGGCGCCAGCGCTCTCCTGACTGTCCGGTAGTGCGGATTTTGCACTGGTTTTCTTCCTTCTCTTCGTCTTTGAGTCTCCGCTCCTCGCTTGGGACTTGGGCTTCCTTCCTTGCTTCTCCAGGTTCATGCCTTCATATCTAAGCATACATAGCATTCCGGATTAAGCTAGAAGCCATGTCTCATCCAAATACATAGGGACCTCAAGTAGGAGTGAAGTCACCTCAGTTTGATGGCACCCGGGCGAGCTCTTGTCATCGGTCCACTTGGATTTTGTGGGGTTGATGATGGGTTCACGGTGATGTCCATGGGATGCTCCGCATGCCATCTTTGGTCCACCTTCCCAGTCTATAGCTCAATCTTGTCATATGGCAATTGTACTTTTGGTTATTTGCTTGTCTCCAGGATCTTCTTCCCAGTCCAGATGCTAAAATGTTACATCAAGTCTCAACATCAAATTTGTGTTCCCTTGACAATTTGTTACACATGGCGTAACAACTATTAGGAAAACCTTGTCAGAGGTGGAGGCTGAAGGCCAGGTTCTCCCTGATGGAACTCTTGTTGTGTATGTATTCAGTGATTGGCTTATTGTTTGTGGCTTGACAGTTGGCAGTTTAGCGATTGCTGCAGTCTTGCAGAATGTTCATTAAAGTATTTTTGGAAAATGCAGAAATGACAGGAAGGTCGCTGTGGTGTATTTTAGAGCTGGCTATACACCAAACGATTATCCTTCAGAAGCAGTACGTGTATACATTGTTTCCACCCTTCAACACAGCATTTTTTGTGACAGTTCCTCTGATTGAAAACCAAATTACCATAGAAGTGTTTTCTTTGAGATAATATGGCTTCATTTTAAATTATTTGAATACTGTTAAGCTTCATGCACTAGCCAACGCAACCAAAAGTCCGAACTGATGGAAAGGGCTAGGCAATCCACATATACACTTCAACACCCCCTATCACGCGTGACGTGGGAAGTCAACACATGAATAGACTCAGAGGTACGGAAGAGGCCTATATGTGGACACAGAGGATAAATTACGAAAGCCAGGACTTGAACACAAGACCTTAGGCTCTGATACCATATTAAGCTTCATGCACTAGCCATCACAACCAAAAGTCCGAACTAATAGAAAGGGCTAGTCAATCCACATATACACTTCAACAAATACTTCTACATTCCCTCGTATATATTGATTTCACTAGTCGTTAATAGGGTCAACACTGAAGCAAAATTTGTGTATGTCTTGTGGATGTATAGCAATTGTTTTTGTTATTAATCCCCATGGCATATTTCTTGTATATTCTAGGAATGGAGTGCAAGGCTTTTGATGGAACAATCATCTGCTGTGAAGTGTCCTTCAATATCATATCATTTAGTCGGGACCAAGAAGATTCAACAAGAACTAGCAAAACCTAACGTGCTTGAAAGGTGATTCAGTTTTTGAGTACCAATGACTTGAATATTCCAATGATGTGAACTGCATATGGACACGTTGTAGTATTGTCGCTGTACTTCTGCCATTAGTGATCAGATCAATTATCAGTCTTTGGTAGACATTAAAAGCCTATCTGACCATAATTTGTTCCCTCCACAGGTTTCTTGAAAATAAGGAGGAAATCGCCAAGCTCCGTCAATGCTTTGCAGGGCTATGGAGCTTGGATGATGAAGAGGTTGTCAAATCTGCGATTGAAAACCCTGACTTGTTTGTCTTGAAGCCTCAACGTGAAGGCGGAGGTTTGTTTTATGCAGTAACATATGAATATTATTTTGCTCATTAGTTGTTTTCTTAGGAGTTTTTCTCATTATTTGTTGATATGCTATTCATGCACAGGGAACAACATATACGGTCTTGATGTGCGAGAGGCTCTGATCAGACTCAAGAAGGAAGGAGGAGATGCTCTCTCAGCCTACATACTGATGCAAAGAATCTTTCCCAAAGCATCTCTCGCTAGTCTGGTCCGTGGTGGTGTTTGCCATGAGGCCCTCACAGTATCTGAGCTTGGGATGTATGGAGCCTACCTGCGGTATAATAAGTGCTTGAAACACAGAAGTCCAAACACTAGCGCTCCTCATAAGATGGTGCTTCCTCTGACAAACAGGTCATGACTCTGATTTCAGGAACAAAGATAAGGTGATCATCAATGACAAGTGTGGTTACTTGATGCGAACAAAAGTTTCTTCTTCGGATGAAGGCGGTGTTGCTGCGGGATTTGCTGTTTTGGACAGCTTATACCTGACCGACAAGGTGATACACGGTGGTTCACATTAGTTTGTGCACATACATTTCATAACAATAAAACTATATTCTGTTTGAAGTGCATTGGCTGTAGGTAATTGGTCCTGTGACCTGTCTGATATTTTTGGGGAAATCTGGAAAAAATATATAAAGAAAAACATCTGTTACATTCCAGCCTCTCCATGGATTGGTGCAAACAGCCAGGAAAATCTAAATGACTTGATAATTTCGGAAGCGACTTATCAAACTCAAAGCTTCATAAATATCCTATCTATAATGTGTAGGCTTATTTGGCACCAAACCAGTATGTTACATACTCCCTCCGTTCCTAAATGTAAGTCTTTGTAGAGATTCCACTATAAACTGCATACGGATGTATATAGATGCATTTTAAGTTTAGATTCATTCATTTTGCTCCGTATATAGTCCACCTAGTGAAATCTCTACAAAGACTTATACTCCCTCCGTCCGGAAATACTTGTCATCAAAATAAATAAAAGGGATGTATCTAGACGTATTTTAGTTCGAGATACATCTCTTTTATCCATTTTGATGACAAGTATTTTCGGACGGAGGGAGTATTTAGGAACGGAGGGAGTAGTTATTTGAAACATGTTCTTCGTATGTACTGCTGTAGGCAGTGTTAAAGACGCATCCCATCAGTGATTAAACATTAAATACATGATTTTCTTCCTTGGTCGTGGATGTGCACTGAGTTCTTTCAGTTTGGCTTAGAAATGATGTTATTTCAAAAAAAGTTTGGCTTAGAAATGTTTGGCTTTCCTTTTTTTTCTACATGGGTAGTCGTTGATGGAAGGTTTGCTTCTTGCAGTGATATCACCTCAGGAATAGCAGCTACAAATCCGAACCAGCATTGACCTACCATGGATTTAGCATTCTGTTGCATCGGTCGCAATAAATGAGATGAACAAAGTTGCTGCACAATTTGCAGACGTCAGCCATTAACATACAGCACACTGTGTGAAGAATAAATATGTCATGTATAGATGACGTGTGTATGTATGAAAAAATAATCCCCGTGAAAAAACGGATTACAAATTCTTGTTTCGTGGATCACTACACCCTTGATTCGGGGCCAGGCAGTTGTGTTATACTGTTAATGTGAATTTTCAGCGTTGCCATTTCTGTTGGTCGATCATATACGAAGAAGTTAAGAATTCTGTGAGATGCAACTTTTTTGAGTGTAAAAAAGACCATATGGGCATGATCATCATGGAAAATTCTCCGCTCTGCTGTCGTATGCTTTGGATGCTATCATGCACCAGTCAGGGATGTTGTCGAAATCAAGTAGTCGAGCACATCTATAACATCTTGATTCTCGGAATGTTTAAGAAAACTTTTACCAAAAGTTAGGGCGAAAAAATTCATTTGTTTTATTTGGTAACAAAGATTAAATTGGACTTACATAATTTGGAGGATTTAATTTGATCTAATGCAAACTTAAATTTATATTGAGTTTGATCTTCTCTTTTAGTTGGGGTTTGGTTTTCTCCCTTCAACATATTAAATTATGCGCATATGTGTATTTTGGAACTTCTTTTGAATTTGTTAGCTTCTATTCCTTTTCTAAATTTTCCTAAGAAGAAAAATCTATTTAATTTCGTTTCCCAAACTCTAGGCAATTTCCAATGCCTTTTTTTAGGTGTAACTAGGGATTTATTCAAAGCTTAAAATGTTTGGAATACAAATAATGTCTGGGACAGTCCCTAGCCACACATGGCGGCCCACGTCAAGAGACGACGCGACCTTAGCTAATCTATCAGCCCCAGTATTACACTCCCTGGGCTCATGGCGGAAGGTAACATGCTCAAAGTCTCTTCTTCTACTCCCTCCGTTCCAAAATAGATGACTTGACTTTGTATTACCTTTAGTACAAAGTCGAGTCATCTATTTTGAAACGGAGGGAGTACTTGATATTTCATGGGATTGGCGCGTAAACAGTGACTGCACCTCTGCTAATGTTTGTGACCACTTCACCGCTATCGGATGCAATTAACAGCTGCTGAACATGTAAATCCTGCCCCAGTGCGAGCGCCTCATTGCATGCCCATGCTTCCACGCTGGCTGGGTCTGAAAGTCCATCAAAGATGACGGCTGATGCACCTAGGTAGCATCCATTCTTATCTCTGCAAATTGCTGCTGCAGCACCTTTGTCTCCATGACGAGATAGACCTCCATCCACATTCATTTTCACCTCTAGACCTTCCGGAGGAAGCCACAACCTCAGCCTGTGCCGTGGCGTTGCACCTCCAGTTGATCGCTTTGCTGCAGCAGTCGTGATCTCCAAATCCTGCAGGTAACGGTTTATGAAACACATTGTAGACAAAGGACTCTGGAACTCATTGTCATGTATCGCCTTCCTTCTAGCCCACCATGTAGACCACATCGTTATGAGCACACGGGCCAAGTCATGCTGTGATAAGGAATCGAATAGCCAGAAAAGCCACTGTCTAGCATCTTCAGTTTTGTTTGATATGACATGCTCAAGTATCTCTTCCTCTCCCAACGACCAAACACATTGTGCCATGCGACAGTTTAGAAGTGAATGACGCCAAGTATCCTCTGTCACCGAGCATATCGAATAGGCTGGTGATGTGGCCATGTTCCGCTCTTGTTGTTCCAGTCGGCAAAGAAGTATGGGCCAGTCTCTAAACAAAAACACGCACCTTGGATGGCACTTGCACTTCCCACAGCCTTGACCAATCATTCTTTACCGCTGCTTGATTTGGAATGCTCACCCGGTTTTCCAACCAATCTTCCCGCTGGAACTTGATTCCCAATAACATTCGATAAGCCGATCGCACGGAAAATATTCCCCTCCGTTCATAGTGCCATGCCCAGAAATCGCTATGGGATCTCGTACTCAAAGGAATATTCAGAATAGCATCTATTTCTGGTGTGATAAAGTGCTCATCTAACACTTGTCTGTCCCAAGTTCTGGTTGTTTGGTCAATCAGTTCGGACACTATTGAGGTGGGTTTTGCTGACCGAGCACAGATAGGGCGAAGTTTATAATCCCTTGGAAGCCAATTATCGAGCCATATATGTGTGTCCGCACCAGTACCAATCCGTTTGACTAGTCCCATGGCTAGAACGTCTCTTCCTTCCCTTATAGAGCGCCAAATCTGAGAGGGGTTAGACCCAAGTGCCGCTTCCAGGAAATCCACATCCGGGAAGTACCTTGATTTTAGCACACGGGCGCTCAAGGAGTTCAGATCTTGCAATATTGTCCAAGCTTGCCTAGCTAGCAAGGCCAAATTGAACAACTCAATGTCACGGAAGCCCATCTCGCCCGTATACTTCGGTTTTGACATCGTCTTCCACAGGACCCATGCAGTCTTCCGCTCACCTCTTCTGCTTCCCCACCAGAATTTCCTCAAAAGTCCATTAATATGATTACACAGACCTCGGGGAAGCTTGAAACAGGACATCGAATATGTAGGTATAGACTGAGCCACCGATTTAACAAGGACCTCTTTCCCTCCAGCGGATAAGCACTTCTCCATCCACCCCTACACATGCTTCTGGACCCTATCCTTCAAATATCTGAAACATCCCTCTTTTGATTTCTCAACATCAGTTGGTAAGCCCAGATACTTCTCTGACAATGATTCGTTTTGTACTGCCAATGCATTTTTGATTTCACACCTTAAACTGTCTGCAACCCCTTTATTGAAATAAATTGAGGATTTATCTGCATTTATACGCTGACCAGAAGCGTCACAATATAAGTGTAGCAGGTCCCGAACTTGCTCTGCTTCAGCGTTTGAGGCTTCGGAAAAAAGTAAACCGTCATCTGCGAACAGAAGATGATTAACCTCCGAAGCCGACGGTGCCACCTTAATACCCCGTATACCATTCTTTAGTAAACATGACAAACCCTCCGCCGCAATAAAGAACAAGTAAGGGGATATTGGCCCCTCCTGGCGAACACCACGAGATGGCCTGAAACCATCCAAACTACCTCCATTGAATAACACCGAGAAAGAAACCGATGAAACGCACCTCATTATTGTATTCGTGAACCGTTGATGATTCCCAACTTCAGCATAACTGCCTTCAAATAAGACCACTCTAATCGATCATAAGCCTTCATCATGTCCAATTTTAGAGCACAAAACTTGTTACTCTTCACTCGCCTGGTTTTCATATAAGGCAAACTCTCGTAGGCTGTTATGAAATTATCCGTGATAAGTCGTCCAGGAACGAACGCAGACTGCTCTTCTGAGATCACCACTGGGAGAATCATTTTCAGCCTATTTGCTAAGACCTTTGACGCGATCTTGTAGATCACATTGCAAAGGCTTATTGGCCGAAATTGTCCTAATAATTTTGGACTTGCAAGTTTAGGGATCAAAACGATGAACGTACAGTTAATCTCCTCTGGTGAATCAACTCCATCGAGCACTCTAATGATCATACATGTGATCTCGTCACCACACAAATCCCAATGCCTCTAAAAGAAGTGCGCCGGAAACCCATCAGATCCCGGAGCTTTTGTGGGGAACATTTGGAATAATGCTTCTTTTACCTCCTCTTTACTGCATGGTCTGTTCAAGCGGACATTCATCTCGGCATCCACTCTTGGTGGAATATGAGAAAGCACTTCATCCATACCAATGGTTCCCTCCGACGTGTAGAGATTAGCATAGAACTCAGTGGCCATTTGCGCCAACTCCCCAGGATCGGTACAGATTGTACCATCAGATTTCTGGAGTTGCGTTATCCTATTTTTTGCCCTCCGGGCACTTGCCTTTTTCTGGAAAAATTGTGTATTCCTGTCGCCTTCCGCGAGCCACTGTATCCGGTATCTATATCTCATCATGATCTCCTCCACTAGTGAAATTTCAATCATGCGGTCCTGGACTCGTTTTTCCTCTTCACTTGGTCCGACCCGACCAGGGGAAACACGTAAAGTTGCCAACTGTTGCCGTAGCAAGCGCAACTCCTGCCTGACCGATCCAAAGGACCGCCGTCCCAATTGTGCCAGAGCTGAAGCAAAAGAGTTCAGCTTAGAAGCTAGCTCAACGACTGATTGTGATGGTTGGTTCGTATGCCATGCTTCCTCCACCACTTGATTAAAATCTTCCTTATTTTCCCACATGCATTCGTAACGAAAGGGCCTCTTTAGCACATGCCTCGTATTAGTAGTTTCCAACTCTATTTTCAGCAAGATAGGGTAATGGCCTGATTTAGTAGCTGTGAGGTGCTCAAGAGATGCAAAAGGGAACAGTGCAGACCAGCTGGGACTGGCTAAAGCACGGTCCAAACAGACTCTGCAAAACTCGCCACCTCTAACTCTTTTTTCCCACGTCCAGTCCAGTCCTTTATAACCCAGGTCGGCAAGCTCGCACACATCAACCGCCTCCCTAAATCCTGCTATTTGTCCGCTGTCACGGGTATTGGGACCCATGTGTTCCTCCGTGCGCGATACCTCGTTAAAATCTTCGATGCATACCCATGGGAGTGTGCTCTCCCCTCGCAGCCGCTTCATCATCTGCCAAGTATTATACCTCAGGCTTCTATTGGCCTCTCCATAAAAACAAGATAAATGCCATGCATCCGCACCCGGCTGTGAGACCCATGAGTCTATGTGATACTGCGAAAAGTTCTTTATTACCAGATTAACATTGTCTTTCCAAAAAACACATAAACCTCCACTATGACTACTACTCAGAACAGCAAAACTACTAGAAAAACCTAAAGAGCTAGACAGTCAGATGTAGGGTAGAACCCTAGAGGCCGATCTTTCACGTTTGGAGCGGATCCCTATGAAGAACACGAAGAACACGAGGAGGGGAACGAGGGAAAAACACGAGAGAACACTCAACCAACAAGAATAAAGTCACACATGCGCTAGATCATTGAAACACAAGGTGATACAAGATCCGAATCCAACAAGGGATGATACATAGGGTAACTGGTTCTTCTCCGAGAGGAGGTGTTGAAGAGGGTCTTCTCCAAAAGGAGGTCTTGAATCCAACAAGGATCTTCTCCGAAGAGGCGTCGGTCCCTCGCGAAGGAGTAGATCTGGATGGATGAGCAAGGCTCTATCTAAAAAATATGAGCTATCACAATGCTAACCCTAGAAAGGATGAGGGGAAGGTCTATTTATAGTCTAAGCCCGCGAAGGGGTAAGGAGGGGGCGAAACGAGTACAGGGGCTTCGGCCCGGAAACACTGCACGTAGGCAGGGTGGTAGTACCGGACCCATGGGCGGTAGTACTGCTTTTCAGCGGTAGTACCGCTTGGAGGGGCGATAGTACCGCTCTGGCGCCGTTCGATCACAGGAGTTTGTCGGTTCGGCGGATGAAGGGCGGATGTCGAGCGGTAGTGCCGCTTGGCTGGGTTCAGCGGTAGTACCGCTCTTGGGCGGTAGTACCGCCCGTTCCAGACTGTGCATCTCCTTCTTTTGCTCTTGATGTCCACCTTGAACCGTAGCTTCTTCCAGGTTGGTTCCTTGGTACCTAAGCACACAAAGCATCTTCGTCTGAGGTAGTAGCCATGTCTCAAGTGGGTCAAAGGGAAGTTCAACAAGGAGAGAGTTAACCCCGGATTGAATAGCACGTGCTCGAGCTCTTGTCATGGGTCCACTTGGAGCTTGTGTAGTAGAAGTAGTGTCCATGGGGATGACCGTAGGATGCTCCGCATCATCTCCCCTCCCTTGGGAAAGATCTGACCTCGGAACGAAATACTCATCACCATGGTACCGGGAGAGATCGTCGACATTGAAGATGTCGCTCATGGAGTGCTTGTCGTGTGGGATGTCGATATTGTAGGCGTTGTTGTTGTAGCGTTCAAGCACCTTGAAGGGTCCATCGGCTCGTGGTAGAAGTTTGGACTTGCGTTCATTGGGGAAGTGCTCCTTGCGAAGGTGTAGCCACACGAGATCTCCAATGTTGAATATCATGGGTTGCTTGTTGATGTTGAGCTTGGTCGCGAGTCGTTGTACTTGTCGCTCGATGGTGTGCCTTGTATCTGCATGCATCTTCTTGAGGCAGCTTGCTCGTGCACTCGTGTCCATGTTGGTTCTCTCTTGTAGTGGAAGAGGTAGAATGTCCAAAGGGGACAATGGGCCGAAGCCGTAGATGACCTCGAAGGGGGACTTGCCGATAGTCGAATGTCTTGCGCGGTTGTAGGCGTACTCGGCGATAGGTAGACACTCCTCGCACTCCTTGATGTTCCTCTTGATCAACACGCGAAGTAGAGTGGAGAGTGTATGGTTTGTCACCTCCGTTTGGCCGTCAGTTTGGGGATGGTATGCCGAAGAGAACAAGAGCTTGATTCCGAGTTTGGTGCATAGAGTTTTCCAAAAGTAACTCAAGAACTTGACGTCGCGGTTCGAGACGATCGTCTTGGGCACTCCATGTAGACGCAAGATTTCCCTACAAAAGATATTGGCAATATGTGAAGCATCGTCTATCTTGTTGCATGTTATAAAATGAGCCATTTTAGAGAATCGGTCCACAACAACAAACACGGAATCTTTTCCATTTTGGGTCCTTATCAAACCAAGTACAAAATCCATGCTAATGTCTTCCCAAGGTTGATAAGGAATAGGAAGAGGCATGTAAAGAACATGGGATCGAGCTTTATACTTAGCTTTGCAACATGTAGAGCATCGGTTGGTGAAGCGTGAGACGTCGCGGAACATCTTGGGCCAAAAGTAGTTCTTGGAGAGCGTGGTGAATGTCTTATCACGTCCAAAGTGTCCCATGAGTCCGCCTCCATGAGCAAACGAAGAGAAGACTCAGGAATGCAAAGTTTGTTAGCTCTCATAAGGTAATCATCCTTGATGTAATATCGTTCCCAAGATGTATGCGTCAAACACTTAGCATAAGGAGTAGCAAAGGAAGGATCATTTGCATACAAGTCTTTTATGTGCTCAAAGCCAATAACATTCAACTCAAGTTTAGTGACAAGCGTGCATATGCGCGAAAGGGCATCTGCCACTATGTTTTCCTTACCCTTGATGTACTTGATGACATAGGGAAAAGACTCTATAAATTCACTCCATTTGGCATGCCGCTTGTTCAACTTAGTTTGGCCTTTTAAGTACTTAAGCGTTTCATGATCGGTATGTATGACAAACTCATGCGGTCTAAGATAATGTTCCCAAACATGTAGCACACATAGTAAAGCATACAATTCTTTGTCATAGATGGGATAGTTAAGTTGAGCACAGGAGAGTTTTTCACTAAAATATGCAATAGCTCATTTTTCTTGCATCAAAACTCCGGCAATTCCGGTACCACTTGCATCGCAATGAACCTCAAAAGTTTTGTCAAAGTTGGGTAAAGCAAGAATCAGAGCATGTGTAAGCAAAGATTTGAGCTCATCAAAAGCGGTAGATTGCAAAGGTCCCCAAGCAAAATGTGCATTTTTCTTACTCAAGGCATGCAAAGGTGCGACGATGGTGCTAAAGTCTTTTACAAAGCGATGATAGAAACCCGCAAGGCCAAGAAAGCTACGCACTTGTTGCAAATTGGTGGGTTGGGGCCAAGTTTTAATTGCTTCAATTTTAGATTCATCAACATGGACACCCTTGGAAGAAACAACGAAACCCAAGAAAACAAGCTTGTCAACACCAAATGTGCACTTTTTCATGTTGGCATAAAGACGTTCCTTGCGAAGAGTTTGCAAAACAACCCTAACATGATTTAGATGCTCTTTCATGGATTTGCTAAAAACTAGTATGTCATCGTAGTAAACCACAACAAACACTCCTATGTAAGGACGAAGCACAGAATGCATAAGACGCATGAAAGTACCGGGAGCTTCCGATAAACCCATAGGCATAACCAACCACTCGTACAAGCCGAATTTGGTTTTGAAAGCAGTTTTCCATTCATCATCTTCTTGTATGCGGATTTGATAATAGCCACTCTTAAGATCAATTTTTGAGAAAATGGTGGCGCCGCTTAGTTCATCTAGCATATCATCTAGGCGAGGAACGGGATGCCTATAACGAACGGTGATAACATTGATGGGTCTACAATCTGAGCACATGTGAAAACTACCATCTTGCTTGGGCACAAGTATAACCGGAACGACACAAGGGCTTAAGCTTTCACGTACCTGTCCGTTGTCGATGAGTTTCTTAGTTTCTTCGGGGTTGACACGGTAGGGAGCTTTGTTAGGTAGAAGTGCTCCGGGGATGAGGTCGATTCGGTGCTCAATGCCTCGTAGTGGAGGGAGACCCGGAGGTAGCTCATCGGGGAAAACATCTTGGAATTCCCACAAAGAGAAGACAACACTAAAGGTAGATCGTGAGAGGTGTTAGTTTTTGGTGCCTTGTCCTTGCAAACGAGGACAAAGTGCATAACACTCGATGGGTTCTCACACACGTCTCTCATCTCACTTTTGGTGGCAAATAGGATGAAGTTTTTCTTGTCGCTCATCGTGGAGGCACTCGGTTTTGGCTTGTGGCTCTCACTCTCTTTTGGGTGGATCACTTTCTCACTCTTTTCTCCACGATGGGTGGCTTGCTTGTCGATGATCACTTGACTAGGAGACATAGGTCGTAGCACATATTCCTTCCCTTTCATCTTGAAGCTATAGTGATTGGGACGCCGCGGTCAAATTGCCACGATCGACCAAGAAGGAGGTGGCAAACAGACATCAGGACGACATCACACTCCAAAGTGTCTTCATATGCTCCAATTTTGAAGGAGACTTGGACCGTTGATGAAGCCATGTACCTAGGGTAGGGTCATGGACCTGTCCAAGGTACCCTCCCCAGGGACATCTTTAGAAGAAACCACCTTTCAGTCGACCTGGAAGGATTCCACTCGACGGACTCGAAGACACTCGACCATGAAGCCTCACTCGACCACCAGGAGATCAAGAGTCACTCTGCACCCAAACGGTCTGTTATTAAGTAGTCTTTATGGTCATGATAGCGCTTTATGTAGGGCATTACCAGTAATGCCAGGCCTTAATGTATTTTAAACCCCACATAACTGAGGGCCGGAGGGGTATGGCAGAGTCTATATAAGCCACCCCTCTCCTCAGTGTAAAGGGTTCGCACCCCTGTAACTCATACGCATATAATCCAGTCGACCGCCTCCGGGCTCCGAGACGTAGGGCTGTTACTTCCTCCGAGAAGGGCCTAAACTCGTAAATCCCTTGCGTATACAACTACTCCATAGCTAGGATCTTGCCTCTCCATACCTACCCCCTATTCTACTGTCAGGCTTAGAACCACGACAGTTGGCGCCCACCGTGGGGCAGGTGTCTTAGCGACTTATTGGAGAAGTTGCGATTGTTCCGATCACCTTCATCATGGTTTCTGGCGGAGTTTTGGTTGAGGGCCGCGAGATCCGTCTCGGCGCGCTCACGTTCATTGCCGACGACTCCGCTTGGCTCCAGGAGGCTCCACTCGACATCGATGCGCTACCAGTCCGCGGGGCGACACACTTTCGCGCATGTGTCCGTGGCGTCCTGCTGCGGCAACCGTCGTCCCCGTATCGGTCGACCCCTGCGTCGTCCTCCCTCCCTGCCTCCCGCCAGGGCAAGCGCTCCACTCGGTCGAGGCTTCAGCGGTGGGTGAGGCACGCAGCGGCCCGCCAGTCGGCCACCCCCCAAGTCGCGGCGATCGAGCCCGACGAATCTCTCTACAACCTGTTCGATCTGTCGACTGGATCCGTAGAGACTGCATCCGAGTGCGACAGTAGTGATCCAGCGGCGGAGGTCCTGATGGTCAATGGACCGCATAGTCCTCCCAGCTTCCCCCGCACCGACGGAGGGGACGGCGGAGGCGACCCAGCGCAGGTCCACGAGGAGTATCAACCCGAGCCACTCACTTCGCTGCAAAGGGAAGATCTTCGCCGCCGGAACATGGATGCTCTACATACTCCTATCGTAGGAGAAACCCCCGAGGCTCGCACCCTAGAGGACACGTGTTTGGCCAACTTGGCTGAGCGCACTCGACTGGAGAACCTCCAACGAGTACTCGACGAGCGTGCGCGGTAACGAGTGCCAGACTCCAGTCGACGTCAGCTCTTTCCACCATCGTCTCAGGTATATCGAACTCCGATTCAGAATCTAGCAGCTGTAGCCCGTATAGCAGAGTCGATTCAACCCTCTCAGTCAGAGGCTGGCAGAGGCTTGATGCAGATCAGAGATTTACTCCGGGCAGCAGGAGATCAAAATTCAGCTGTATCGCAATCGCATAATAGGATTCACAGCAGATCCGTCGCTGCGAATACAGTCCAGTCGGCCCATAGCCCAAGATCGCCCCCACGGCGTGAGGGACGTGGAGGTCAACGTGATCAGTATGATGGCCGATTCGATCGCGATGATTGGCGTCGAGTGCCCACTCCTCCCCCAAGGGGTGGGTCGTACGCCCCTCGACAGCAAGATGACAGACGCTAACACAGTGTTGGATGAAGGGTTCCAGTCGACCCCAGAGAACCAGGCTTTGATGCGAGATCCATTATCGTTTAGGGTTTGGTCGACCGGAACAGAGCTGTGACGCCCCCGATTCAATCGTACACTAATCATGCACGCAAATGTGTACGATCAAGATCAGGGACTCACGGGAAGATATCACAACACAACTCTACAAATAAAAAAAAGTCATACAAGCATCATAATACAAGCCAGGGGCCTCGAGGGCTCGAATACAAGTGCTCGATCATAGACGAGTCAGCGGAAGCAACAATATCTGAGTACAGACATAAGTTAAACAAGTTTGCCTTAAGAAGGCTAGCACAAACTGAGATACAGATCGAAAGAGGCGCAGGCCTCCTGCCTGGGATCCTCCTAACTACTCCAGGTCGTCGTCAGCGGGCAGCACGTAGTAGTAGGCACCTCCAGTGTAGTAGGGGTCGTCGTCGACGGTGGCGTCTGGCTCCTGGACTCCAGCATCTGGTTGCAACAACCAGAAAGGAAGGAAAAGGGGAAAAAGGGGGGAGAAAGCAACCGTGAGTACTCATCCAAAGTACTCGCAAGCAAGGAACTACACTACATATGCATGGGTATATGTGTAAAGGGCCATATCAGTGGACTGAACTGCAGAATGCCAGAATAAGAGGGGGATAGCTAGTCTTATCGAAGACTACACTTCTGGTCACCTTCGTCTTGCAACAGGCAGAAGAGGGTAGGTCGAAGTCCTCCAAGTATCATCTCCAAGTAACATCTCATAGCATAATCCTACCCGGCGATCCCCTCCTCATATCCCTGAGGTAGAGCGACCACCGGTTGTATCTGGCACTTGGAAGGATGTGTTTTATTAAGTATCCGGTTCTAGTTGTCATAAGGTCAAGGTACAACTCCAAGTCGTCCTGTTACCGAAGATCACGGCTATTCGAATAGATTAACTTCCCTGCAGGGGTGCACCACATAACCCAACACGCTCGATCCCATTTGGCCGGACACACTTTCCTGGGTCATGCCCGGCCTCGGAAGATCAACACGTCGCAGCCCCACCTAGGCTCAACAGAGAGGCCAGCACGCCGGTCTAAACCTAAGCGCGCAGGGGTCTGGGCCCATCGCCCTGAGCACACCTGCACGTTGCGTACGCGGCCGGTGAGCAGACCTAGCAACCTCCATTACAAAGGAAGTTGCGTTAACGCAGTCCAACCCGGCGCGCGCCGCTCAGTCGCTGACGTCACGAAGTGCTTCGGCTGATACCACGACGTCGGGATACCCATAACTACTCCCACGTAGATGGTTAGTGCGTATAGGCTCGTAGCCAGACTCAGATCAAATACCAAGATCTCGTTAAGCGTGTTAAGTGTCCGCGAACGCCGAACAGGGCCAGGCCCACCTCTCTCCTAGGCGGTCTCAACCTGCCCTGTCGCTCCGCCACAAAGATCCACACAGAGGGCCGTCGGGACAAAGGTCCTTTCAGCCCCCAATCTGTGAATCACTCGCGGGTACTCTTCGAGCTGACCCGACTTTAGTCACCATCTGTATAGTATGTATGTATGTATAGTATATACCCGTGATCACCTCCCGAGTGATCACGGCCTAATAGTATAGCAAGGCAGACTGACAAGAATGTAGGGCCAATGATGATAAACTAGCATCCTATACTAAGCATTTAGGATTGCAGGTAGGGTATCAACGACTGTAGCAACAATGACAGGCTATGCATCAGAATAGGATTAACGGAAAGCGGTAACATGCTACACTACTCTAATGCAAGCAGTATAGAGTAGAATAGGCGATATCTGGTGATCAAGGGGGGGGGGCTTGCCTGGTTGCTCTGGCAAGAGAGAGGGGTCGTCAACTCCGTAGTCGAACTGGGCAGCAGCAACGTCGGTCTCGGTGTCTAGCGGAAGAAGAGGGGAGAAGAAACAATAAATATAATGCAAACAAATGCATAACGATGCATGACAAGGCAAGTAACGGTGCTAGGGGTGCCCTAACGCGGTATTAGGTGATACCGGTGAAGGGGGAAAACATCCGGGAAAGTATCCTCGGCGTTTCGCGTTTTCGGGCAGAGGGGCCGGAGGGGGAAAGTTGCAAGTTGGATAGGTTAGGAATGTGTGGCGGACGAACGGGCTGCGTATCCGGAATTGTCTCGTCGTTCTGAGCAACTTTCATGTTGAAAATATTTTAATCCGAGTTACGGATTAAAAGATATGATTTTCTAAAGTTTTAAATCATTTTTAGAATTTATTTAATTTATTTAATTCAACATTATCCAAAACAGTGTTTGCTGACGTCATCATGACGTCAGCATGACGTCAGCAGTCAACAGAGGTGTTGACTGGTCAAACTGACGTGTGGGTCCAGTGGGACCCACCTGTCATCCTCTGATTAGGTTAATTAGGGTTTAATTAACTAATTACTGTTTAATTAAACTAATTAGTCAATTAGGTTAATCTAATTATGATTAACTAATCTTAATTAATTTTTTTAATAAATTAATAAATTAATTAATATTTTAATTCTGTTAATTTTTATTTATTTATTTATTTATTTTTAAAATTCTTTTTCTTTTTATCAGGGGCGTGGGGGGGCCACTGGGCAGTGGCCCAAGGGCCAACCCGGGTGCGGGCGTGCGGTTACCGGGCACAGGGGCTCGCGGGTGCGAGCGTTCGTGCCCGTGGCCACATCCAGGCGCGGCAAGGAGAAGGCCCCTGGGGCGCAGCGGGGCGTCGCCAAAGCGACGCCGGGAGCGGGGCGAGGTACGAGCGGGCGCGGCCAAGGGAGCGGGCGGCGCACACGAAAAGGGGCGCGAGAGGAAGGTCAGCGTGGCCGTGGGCGAAGTGGCAGAGGCGACGGCGTAGCGGGGAGGCGCAACCCAGTGCGGGAAGTGC
>NC_041389.1:148670469-148676136 GCF_002162155.2 Triticum dicoccoides | reverse complement strand
GAGTGGCCGGCTGGGCCCTTGCCCAGTTGGGCCGGTGGCCGAATGGGCCGGCCTGTTGGGTCGGCTGGCCCGGGGGTTCTTTTCCTTTTCTTCTTTTAGTTTTAGTTTTCTGTTTTCTGTTATTATTTCTTTTCTGTTTTAATTTATTTAAAAGTATTTAGGCATTTTATAAAAATGTGTTTACTGCACTATAATTACCTATGCCATTTTTGGCACAGACCGAACATTTTTGTTATGATGTTTGAAAACTTTTGATGTTTGACAATAGTTAAATTTTTAATTTGAAAAGTTTCGAACCGACGCGAGATTAGCAACAGTAAACGAGGTGACATGGCATCATTAGCTGAGGTTCACTGTAGCTTAAATACCCGGGCGTCACAATTCTCCTCCACTACAAGAAATCTCGTCCCGAGATTTAGGAGCGGGAGTAAGGGGGAATGGATTTGGTTACGAAATTTCAACGAATCTTCTCGGTCTTGGTTGCTCTTCTTGATGTGGTAGATCCATAGCGTTGATGTCTTCATTCCTATGCATCAATACATCATGATGAGGTTGTCGTCCTTCCTTCAGGAACTCCATCGTACTTACGAAAATTATAAGGGTTAACTTCGGAAAAACAGGCCTCTACAAGGTTGCTTAGCCTGTAGATAACAATAGAGAAGGTGGCGGAAAGTAACTCTCGAACTAAAACTTAAGAATGTATCGTGAGCAAGGTAAGACGGTACAACAAGGAGTTCCAAGCGGATAGACAATCGTTCGATGCCGGAAAAGAGTGCGAAAGGGGTTCAAAGCATCAAGATTAAGTATTGCATCTGATACCGGAACAGATCACTTGGAAGGTGGCTCGCGAATTACACACGGAGCCAAGCGTGAGTATTGACTTTGGGAAAGGGGGTATAGGAGGGTCAGGTTTCGATCCTGGGACCTGTGGGTTAAAAGTAGGAAAGGCAGTGACGTCTTGCACAATCATGTAAGCAAGGCATGTTAGAGGATAGCCTGACAGTTATGTCGGCAACAATGTCGGTACCAAGGGCGAGGGACAAAGAGAACCATCTTCCTGCTCGTTGAACGAGGCGGACCAATAGGCAAAGTTCTCGTCCATCGGTGGTTACCGGAATGTCATCACCAAAATAACAATGTCTTTCTGACAGAATTGTACACCAAGGTGTTTACAAAAGGAGGAGAATATTACTGCTTAGATCTCATAGATCACAAGAAAGGTTAAACCAAACAATGGAAAGGAAGATATGATTATCGGATTTAACCAGATCAATGGAAAGGAAAAATGTGTTTAAACACATTTTCCAGGGGTATATCCTTCCCAAGGACAAGCAGATGATATCCATGAAAGGATAGTATGTAGAAAACCATTTTAGGTAAGGGGAGAAAAATTTCATGACAATACCCATACAATGGTGTTTGGATAATTGATAAAGAGAATTTAGCATTGTGCTTCAAATGTTCTTGGAGATGAACGGAGTACCACAGACATGCTTCAGGTAGCAATGATATGGTGTTTCAATCAAGGGCCCGACTTCGGCTACACCAATGATCCATCAGGAGTAACTTATAAAATAAGTCCTACCACTTCCGCCAGGAGGAATGGTTATCCTTGCAAAAGAAATCATAATGATAGGTCCTCCAGCCAGGGGGGGGGGGGTGCTAGGCATGACATCATGTTACCGGGCCATCAAAGGACAAACAACATAACTCCTGGAAAGTTGTCCCAACCATCATATCTGACCGAGATTCAGATCCAATTGGTGTCATGATGCCTCAGACTCAGGATGTCCGAGAAGAAAAGGCGCAACACAAATCATTGAAATGGCATTGCAAGATTCTCGGGAAATGAACTATGGGAGCGGGTTCCTGAAACAATAGTTCATCATTAAACCAAGGAGAGGTGAGGAGGTGGCTGATTGACTCAGCGACAATTCATTGAGATTTTCAAAAGATGGATTTCCACAATAATGTGAACAAGAAGATGACATTTGTCAGATCATATGGTATAGTGATGTGTGCTCGAGGAAAACATACACAATTAAACATTGGTTGAAAGGTGCACCCGAAATATGGGTTGGGTTGCACGACCAATGTCAGAATGGTGATTCAATAGTCAATAGTCTAAGAATGAACTTTCGACCATTAACTTCAAAAAAATAGGGTTGCTAGAAGGAAAGAATCCAAACAACACCGTTCACTTGTTGGAATTAACACGGGGACCAAGAAAGAATGGTGATGGTGAGAAGTATTTCTATGTCAAGAATTCTCAAGAGGTGGAACAAATCTCAGAACATTCTTGACATAAAGGATGGTAATACTCCAAGTTAAAGAAGAACAATTGCTGGATAGCAAGGAACTCAAGGTATAACACCAAACATGAACAAGCTTGTGTTGGTGGGAGGGCAATAAAGTGGTCGACGATAATACAATTCATCGAGGGTAAGGATGGTATTTCTCATCATGAATTCAATTGATATCCTGGATGAGCTCAGAATGTTGATGATCACGGCACCTTAGTTGCGAGAGTTCATGAAGATGTAATCGATCGGTAACGACATCAAGTCAAGTAATGATGAAGTGAAAGGTTATTGGAACCAAGGGTACGACACAAACTCGAAACCAAGCTTGTTGTTCAAGGCGAAAAGATATGACGATGAGGATCGATGTAAGGTTAGTTCATCATCGAAAATTGGTGCTCCGAGAATAAGGACTAGGTAGCACAGTTAGAATCGTCACGACAATGTTATAGCCAAACAGGCTAGGAATGGCGTGATCGGGTACAAACTCATACTTATAGAAGCTTACTGAAGAGTTGTTGAACCGAAGAGCGGACTCGGTTCAGTTATCGGTGTCTTTGAGTGTTCAATAACTCAGAGCCCGCGAAAAATTGGAATCAGTGGGAAGGTAGCACTTGATGAAGAACTCATAAAAAGTTATGCAGTTCCATGATAATCTCGAGATACCAGGGGGGTAATACTCGACACAAGATCAAAGTAAAGGTTGGACTAGTGTATTGATCCATAGAAGACAATTGTTTTAACTTGTCCGAGAAATGAGATCAAAGAAGAACAATCATGGTCGGAACCACGGTTGCAAAAGGCCAGATCCTAGATATAAGATGAACTTATACCAAAGGAATAATTTAATTAAGAGAAGCTTTAATGATAAGATCTACATCGTGTCCATGGGCATGAACACAAGTTCAAGGTCGACTCCCACTTCTCCAATGCATAACCTTTCATTCACTTCTCACGTTCGATGAAGTTGCAGTGTTGAAATTTTATCTGGTGAAGCACCAGAAGAGTATGACTCGTGAAAACTTTCGGGTTCACACGGTTTAGAGGAGGCATATGTTCAACCCATAGGGGCTTCTTAGAAACCTATACCACAAGTTTCAAGAGCAAATAACACAAGCCCGAAAGCAGAGCATGGTCGGCCAAGCAGAGGATACAACTTAACAAAGGCATTATGTATCAGGGGAAGAACTCACAAGGTGATCAAATGTGAAGGACACTGTCGGATAACGATCCAACAAAGGACTTGATGGTCCACAAAGGATCCGATACGAGTATCGGTACTCAACTAGAGGAAGAAGAATGCAAGGAGATCAGATTATAGAAACAACTAACTAACTCAATTGTCAAATGCAAGGGAATTATGATTTCCAAATCAAGGGATCAGAAGCAATGCTCTGATTAGGGATGGATAAGTTGAATAGCTTTAGGGTACAATCAACGACAATTGGATTGGTCGAGAACCAATTCCAGTTAAAAGAATGGAAGCTCAGCCGGAAAGGTAATTTATAAGGATCAATGATGATTGCGTGTATTCGCAACATATTGAGTCAACAGACTCAAAATGATAATGACAAGGAATGTCAATAAGATTTCTATACTTATGGGATTAATCATAATGAAAGCAAACAAGAAATTCCAGAGCAATAGGTTGCTGAGGATTTTTGGAATATCGGGTGGTATTTCGAAGACTTTTGTGTAACACATGAACAACTGGGGATGAGTGGATACTCGATAAGGGCGAGAAATTATCCGTAGGGGTAATCAGGTGGAAAGGAACTGCAAGGCAGTAGGCACAAAGTATTCTCGGATCAATAGAGAGAATTTTAGGGTATCTTCCAATGACAAGATCAACTAGGAACAAAAGTAAGAACGACAGATGTATGTATTTATCCATAGGGATATTTTGGTGGTAGGGAATTGCAAAAGCAACGGACACAAATTCTCGGGTTACAGCGAAGAGTATTTTCAGGGTCTTCACGTGCAGCAGACGATCATCAATAATAAAGGGCCCTCCGGTGAAAGTGATAACGAGATCCTAATGTTAGATTTAGCAAAATCCATTTAACCCGAATAGAAGAGAGTTCAGAATCCCAGAGTAAAGATCGAGGAGTAAAAGATCCTAATACCACCCAATGGCGACGTGGGCCCGTAAGGCACACAGCCATGTTAGTAAAAGTTTTGTAAAGTCTAGACTCGACTTCGGCCAAGGAGTTGGAAGGGGGATTCCTACAGGCAGTTGGCTCTGATACCAACTTGTGACGCCCCCGATTCAATCGTACACTAATCATGCACGCAAATGTGTACGATCAAGATCAGGGACTCACGGGAAGATATCACAACACAACTCTACAAATAAAAAAAAGTCATACAAGCATCATAATACAAGCCAGGGGCCTCGAGGGCTCGAATACAAGTGCTCGATCATAGACGAGTCAGCGGAAGCAACAATATCTGAGTACAGACATAAGTTAAACAAGTTTGCCTTAAGAAGGCTAGCACAAACTGGGATACAGATCGAAAGAGGCGCAGGCCTCCTGCCTGGGATCCTCCTAACTACTCCAGGTCGTCGTCAGCGGGCAGCACGTAGTAGTAGGCACCTCCAGTGTAGTAGGGGTCGTCGTCGACGGTGGCGTCTGGCTCCTGGACTTCAGCATCTGGTTGCGACAACCAGAAAGGAAGGAAAAGGGGAAAAAGGGGGGAGAAAGCAACCGTGAGTACTCATCCAAAGTACTCGCAAGCAAGGAACTACACTACATATGCATGGGTATATGTGTAAAGGGCCATATCAGTGGACTGAACTGCAGAATGCCAGAATAAGAGGGGGATAGCTAGTCTTATCGAAGACTACGCTTCTGGTCACCTTCGTCTTGCAACAGGCAGAAGAGGGTAGGTCGAAGTCCTCCAAGTATCATCTCCAAGTAACATCTCATAGCATAATCCTACCCGGCGATCCCCTCCTCATATCCCTGAGGTAGAGCGACCACCGGTTGTATCTGGCACTTGGAAGGATGTGTTTTATTAAGTATCCGGTTCTAGTTGTCATAAGGTCAAGGTACAACTCCAAGTCGTCCTGTTACCGAAGATCACGGCTATTCGAATAGATTAACTTCCCTGCAGGGGTGCACCACATAACCCAACACGCTCGATCCCATTTGGCCGGACACACTTTCCTGGGTCATGCCCGGCCTCGGAAGATCAACACGTCGCAGCCCCACCTAGGCTCAACAGAGAGGCCAGCACGCCGGTCTAAACCTAAGCGCGCAGGGGTCTGGGCCCATCGCCCTGAGCACACCTGCACGTTGCGTACGCGGCCGGTGAGCAGACCTAGCAACCTCCATTACAAAGGAAGTTGCGTTAACGCAGTCCA
>NC_041389.1:148629820-148669054 GCF_002162155.2 Triticum dicoccoides | reverse complement strand
TTGTGGGGGTGTCGGTGGAGTGGGCGGGGGTGGTGTAGTGGATAAGGTGGGGGGGGGGAGTGGCCGGCTGGGCCCTTGCCCAGTTGGGCCGGTGGCCGAATGGGCCGGCCTGTTGGGTCGGCTGGCCCGGGGGTTCTTTTCCTTTTCTTCTTTTAGTTTTAGTTTTCTGTTTTCTGTTATTATTTCTTTTCTGTTTTAATTCATTTAAAAGTATTTAGGCATTTTATAAAAATGTGTTTACTGCACTATAATTACCTATGCCATTTTTGGCACAGACCGAACATTTTTGTTATGATGTTTGAAAACTTTTGATGTTTGACAATAGTTAAATTTTTAATTTGAAAAGTTTCGAACCGACGCGAGATTAGCAACAGTAAACGAGGTGACATGGCATCATTAGCTGAGGTTCACTGTAGCTTAAATACCCGGGCGTCACAAGAGCTCACCGAGAAGGCCATGATAGAGATGTGCCCACCAGCAGCAGAGTTCATGTCTCAGGACCAGAGTGTTTTAGCAGAGCCATCAGGGCCGCGGTGATTCCTCCCAACTTCAGGTTGGCGACTGGAGTTAGTAAGTTCACTGGTGAGTCCAAGCCCGATACTTGGCTTGAGGACTACCGAGTGGCTATTCAGATTGGCGGTGGCAATGATGAGGTGGCCATGAAACACCTACCTCTTATGTTGGAGGGCTCGGCCAGAGCATGGCTGAATCAGTTGGCGCCTAGCAGCATTTACACTTGGGAAGATCTTGCCCGAGTGTTTGTCAGGACATTTGAAGGAACTTGCAAGCGACCAACAGGGTTGACAGAGCTGCAGGTTTGCGTGCAAAAGTCGAATGAGACCCTGAGGGATTACATCCAGAGGTGGATCACATTGCATCACACGGTGGAGAATGTATCTGATCACCAAGCAGTCTGTGCCTTCAAGGAAGGCGTTAAGAACAGGGAGTTAAGTTTGAAGTTCGGTCGGACCGGAGACATGACTCTGAGTCGAATGATGGAGATTGCCACCAAATGTGCTAATGGTGAAGAAGAGGATCGGCTCCGGAGTGGCAAGTACAAGCTGTCCGCTCATGAAACCGGAGGAGGGAACTCCAGTCGGAAGCAGAAGCGGAAAGCCGAGCCAGCTGCTCCTGGAGAAGCCTTGGCCATGACTCAGGGCAAGTTTAAAGGGAAGCCCAAAGGATCTTGGAACCCCAAGAAGGTGAAGGACAAGGAAGGAAACGACGTGATGGATTTGCCATGCCACATCCACACGAAGAAAGACGAGGAGGGTAACTTCATTTACCCGAAACATACCACTCGCTAGTGCCGACTCTTAATCCAGCAGTTTCAGGGGAAACAACCCAAGGATAAGGAAAAGGAGTCGAACAAGGTTGAGGACAAAGAGGACAGTGATGGAGGATACCCCCATGTCAATTCCACCCTGATGATTTTTGCTGATGTTGAGAGCAAAAGTCGATTGAAAGTTATCAACCGTGAGGTGAATATGGTTGCTCCGACTACACCCAGTTATCTGAAATGGTCTCAGACCGCCATCATGTTCGACCAGTCTGATCATCCGACACACATAGCCACCCCTGGGAGGCAAGCTTTGGTGGTTGACCCAGTCGTCGAAGGCACTCGACTGACTAAGGTTCTGATGGATGGTGGCAGCGGCCTGAATATATTGTATGCAGAGACGCTGAAGGGAATGGGCATTCCGATGTCCAGACTCAGTTCCAGCAACATGAGTTTCCATGGAGTCATTCCTGGGAAGAAGGCTGAGTCACTCGGCCAAATTGCTCTTGATGTGGTTTTCGGCGATTCAAAGCATTTCCGCAAAGAAAAGTTAACATTTGAAGTTGTGGATTTCTAGAGTGCTTATCATGCTATTTTAGGCAGGCCAGCTTATGCACGATTCATGGCTCGACCATGTTACGTGTACCTCAAATTGAAGATGCCTGGTCCCAAGGGTGTGATCACCATCACTGGCAATCGGAAAAAGGCAGAAGAGTGCTTTTAGAAGGGCTCAAAGATTGCCGATGCTTAGATAACAGTGGTGGAGCTGCAGGAATACCAGAAAAATGCGGATCCGAGTGATTTATTGCAGGCCAAGAAGCCCGCCACAGAGTCAGCGTTCCAGTCGTCTGGTGAGACGAAGCCCGTTCACATTCACCCGACCGACCCCAGTGCTGCTCCGACTCATATCTCCACAATGCTCGACTCTAAATAGGAAGAAGCGCTCATCCAGTTCCTCCGTGAGAACTGGGACATCTTCGCATGGAAGCCTGCTGACATGCCGGGTGTTCCCAGGGGGCTGGCTAAGCATCGTCTACGAGTCGACTCAAAGGTGAAACCTGTCAAAGAACATCTTCGATGGTCCGCCGTCTAGAAGAGAAAGGCCATTGGCGAGGAGGTGGCTCGGCTCCTGGCAGCAGAGTTTTTCCGAGAAATTTACCACTCTGAGTGGCTCGCCAATGTCGTCATGGTCCCCAAGAAGGACAAGTCACTTCGCATGTGCATTGATTTCAAACATATCAATCGGGCCTGCCCAAAAGATCATTTTCCTCTTCCCTGCATCGACCAAATAGTCGACTCGACTGCGGGATGTGAGCGCCTGTCTTTTTTAGACGCTTATTCCGGTTACCATCAGATCCGTCTGTATGGACCCGACGAGATCAAAACAGCTTTCATCACTCCATTCGGGTGCTTCTGCTATGTCACCATGCCATTCGGCCTCAAGAATGCCGGAGCCACGTTCATGAGGATGATTCAGAAGTGTTTACTCACTCAGATCAGTCGGAACGTGGAAGCATACATGGATGATATTGTGGTTAAATCACGGAAGGGTTCGACCTGTTGACTGACCTCGCTGAAACATTTGCCAATCTCAGGAGGTATGATATCAAGCTTAATCCATCAAAGTGCACATTAGGCGTTCCTGGCGGAAAGTTACTCGGTTTTCTCGTTTCCGAACGAGGAATCGACGCCAACCCAGAAAAAGTTGGCACTATACTCCGAATGAAACGCCCCGTGCATGTGCATGATGTCCAGAATCTTACTGGATGCTTGGCCGCGTTAAGTCGATTCATCTCTCGCCTCGGTGAAAAGGCATTGCCTCTTTACCGACTGATGAAGAAGTCAGACAAGTTCAAGTGGACTCCAGAAGCTGATGCAACATTTGCAGAGCTAAAAGCTCTGCTCTCCACCCAGCCGGTGCTTGCTGCTCCAATCAGCAAAGAGCCTTTGTTGCTTTACATTGCAGCCACAGGACAAGTCGTCAGTATAGTACTTACGGTCGAGCAGGAAGAAGAAGGGAAAGCCTTCAAAGTTCAGCGCCCAGTATATTATTTTTCTGAATTGTTGACCCCATCGAAGCAAAGATACCCTCATTATCAGAAGCTTGTATATGGGATTTACATGACCACGAAGAAGGTTGCTCATTATTTCTCTGATCATTCCATTACAGTCGTCAGTGATGCCCCATTGTTAGAGATTCTGCACAACAGAGATGCAACTGGTCGAGTGGCAAAATGGGCGATTGAACTCCTTCCCCTTGATATCAAGTTTGAGGCAAAGAAAGCCATTAAGTCCCAAGCAGTAGTAGATTTCATCATCGAGTGGATTGAACAGCAACTACCGGCTCAAGTTCACTCGGAGCACTGGACCATGTTCTTTGACGGTTCTAAGATGTTGAATGGTTCCGGTGCTGGGGTAGTATTGGTTTCCCCCCGAGGAGATAAGCTCAGATATGTGCTCCAGATCCACTTTAATTCCTCCAACAATGAAGCAGAATACGAAGCACTTTTGTATGGGTTGCGCATGGCCATTTCACTCGGCGTTCGTCGCCTTATGGTTTATGGCGACTCAGATTTGGTGGTCAATCAGGTGATGAAGGAGTGGGACGTCAGAAGCCCAGCCATGACTGGTTACTGCAATGCGATAAGAAAGCTTGAGAAGAAATTTGAAGGGTTAGAGCTCCATCATATACCCCGACTGAAGAATCAAGCGGCTGATGATTTGGCAAAGATAGGTTCCAAGAGAGAAGCCATTCCCAGTAATGTGTTTTTGGAACACATCCATACTCCATCAGTTCAAGAGGATCCTTTTACCGAAGAAGCTCCACAGCCAAGAAGTGTCACAGATCCGACTGAAGTTGAGGTTCCAGCGGTGGTCGACCTGATCATGGAAGCTTTGGTCATCACTCCCAACTGGACAGAGCCGTACATCGCGTATATCCTAAGAAAAGAGCTCCCAGAGAACAAAGAAGAGGCTCGACAGATCGTCCGTCGATCCAAAGCCTTTACCGTGATAAAGGGACAATAGTACAGAGAAAGCGCGACTGGAATCGGTCAGAAATGTATAACGCCAGAAGAAGGTCGGATAATCCTTGACGATATCCACTCAGGGACCTGTGGCCATCATGCGTCCTCTCGGACCATTGTGGCTAAAGCATACTGAGTGGGATTTTACTGGCCAAGAGCAAATGAAATGGCAAAGGAGATAGTCGACAAGTGTGAAGGATGTCAATTTTACTCCAATATGTCACACAAGCCCGCCTCAGCCTTGAAGACCATTCCACTCGTCTGGACTTTCGCTGTATGGGGATTGGATATGGTTGGACCACTGAGAACAGGCAGAAGCGGCTTCACCCATGTGCTGGTGGCAGTCGACAAGTTCACTAAGTGGATTGAAGCTAAACCCATCAAGAATCTTGATGCTGGCACTGCTGTCAGCTTCATCAGGGAGTTGATATTCATATATGGAGTTCCACATAGCATCATCACTGATAATGGGTCAAACTTCGATTCCGAGGAATTCAGAGCCTTTTGCACATCTCAGGGCACACGAGTCGACTATGCTTCAGTCGCTCACCCCCAATCGAATGGACAGGCAGAACGAGCAAATGGTTTAATTCTCAAAGGGTTGAAACCCCGACTGATGCGCGATCTCAAGCACGCGGCTGGTGCATGGGTCGACAAACTTCCGTCAGTACTTTGGGGATTAAGGACCACACCTAATCGATCGACTGGGAGAACTCCGTTCTTCTTGGTCTACAGAGCTAAAGCAATCTTGTCGAGTGACCTGCTTCACAACGCACCCCGAATCGAACTCTACACTGAAGATGAAGCAAAGCAAGCCCGACAGGACGCAGTCGACCTTCTAGAATAAGAAAGAGAGATGGCCATGATCCGATCGATGATTTATCAGCAAGACTTACGTTGCTTCCATGCCAAAAACGTGAAGAGTCGAGCCTTCCAAGAAGGAGATTTGGTTCTCCGAGTGGATCGGCAGAAGCCACACAAGCTTGCTCCTACTTGGGAAGGTCCCTTCATCGTCACCAAAGTTCTCCACAACGGGGCGTACCGCCTTTACAATGTCGGTCACCAGATTGACGAGCCCCGAGCTTGGACTGCTCCGCCCCTTTTATACTTAAGTATTCACTCGGATGAGATGTAATAAAAGTACTTCTGTAGTTTATTTATCAAAGACAAGAGTGTTATAATTTTCCCAGTGATTGTTGTTACTTTTGTTTCCATGAGCAGTCCTCCAGTGTGTGGCTTAGCTGCGAATCCGTTTCGCCTAAGTTTGTAAAAAAAATCCTTGCCGAGTGGTGAGCCAGTCTCCCACTCGGGGGCTTAGCTGCGAATCCATTTCGCCTAAGTACTTTCAAATCCTACTGAGTGGTGAGCCAGCCTCCCACTCGGGGGCTTAGCTGCAGTCCAAGTACTCGCCTAAGTTTAACAAAATCCTGCTAAGTGGTGAGCCAGCCTCCCACTCGGAGGCTTAGCTTTAGTCCAAGTACTCGCCTAAGTTTAACAAAATCATGCCGAGTGGTGAGCCAGCCTCCCACTCGGGGGCTTAGCTGCAGCCCAGTGCTCGCCTAAGTACAAATACAATGTGCGCTCCGCAAGGAGGACGAGGTGCAGGTCGACTGCTACCTTCTCCTTCCGAGCTACACCACAAATACAATGTGCGCTCCGCAAGGAGGACGAGGTGCAGGTCGACTGCTACCTTCTCCTTCCGAGCTACGCCACAAATACAATGTGCGCTCCGCAAGGAGGACGAGGCGCAAGTCGACTGCTACCTTCTCCTTCCGAGCTACGCCACAAATACAATATGCGCCCCGCAAGGAGGACGAGGTGCAGGTCGATTGTTACATTATCCTTCGGAGGTACGTCACAAAAAATCCTACCGAGTGAAGAGCAAATTTTCCACTCGGGGGCTTAGCTGCAGCCCAGTGCTCGCCTAAGTTTTTGAAAATCCTATCGAGTGGAGAGCAAACCTCCCACTCGGGGGCTTAGCTGCAGCCCAGTGCTCGCCTAAGTTTTTGAAAATCCTACCGAGTGGAGAGCAAACCTCCCACTCGGGGGCTTAGCTGCAGCCCAGTGCTCGCCTAAGTTTTTGAAAATCCTACCGAGTGGAGAGCAAACCTCCCACTCGGGGGCTTAGCTGCAGCCCAGTGCTCGCCTAAGTTTTTGAAAATCCTACCGAGTGGAGAGCAAACCTCCCACTCGGGGGCTTAGCTGCAGCCCAGTGCTAGCCTATGTATGAGATTCATTCCGCTCCGCAAGGATGAGGACGTGCAAGTCGACTGCTACCTTCCCCTTCAGAGCTCCGCCACAAATACAATGTGCACTCCATCCTGATCCGCAAGGACGCAAGTCGACTGCAATCTGTGCTTCATTCCTACCTGCAAGAGTGCATCACAAGCACTAGCATATATTCCGAGCGAAGAACAATGTTCGTTCAAAGACAAATGTAAACATATTCAACGGCAAACCCAAGTTCAGATAGCATCCTACGGATCCAGAAGTGCTCAGGAACCAAGCCTGTTAAAGTTTACCGGTTACAAAAACCACTCGGCATTCCGAGGCAAATTTAAGGCATCAAGCATAGAAGTTTTTTACTCCTCCTGTGCAGGACTGGAAGGCGTGACGAACTCGTCCAGGTCGATTCCATCTGCAATCCGAGTGACAGCAGCAATGAAGGTCTCCATGAAAGATCGGAAGTCATGCTTCTTGGTATTGGCCACCTTGAGAGACGCCAGCTTGTCCTCTCGCGCGTGCTTGCAGTGAACACGGACCAGAGACAGAGCAACATCAGCACCACACCTGGCAGAAGACTTCTTCCATTCTTGCACTCGACTTGGAACTTCATTCAGTCGAGTCATCGGAGACTCGAGGTCATTCTGAAGTGTTTCCCCCGGCCAGAGTGTTGTGTCGATGCGCGACGTTGCAACCTTCAGTCTAGCAAGATAGTCGACCACAACAGCAACACGAGACTCCAGTCGGAGCACGTTCATGGCGGCTTCATCCTTCACAGGAGAGTTGATGGGATCCAGGCTTGTCTCCACTCGACCAGTCTCTTCCTTAAAGTTTTGGCAGAACTCTGTAGACACAACCCAAAGATAAGCCAACAGTTTTGTGGTAAGTCCATAATTACAAGCCAGTTGGATACAAAGGATTACCTTCAAGCATGAGGAATAACTTCTTGGCGAGCCCTCCCAGATAAACCTCTAGATCATTCTTCTTTCCCGCCAGTTCGCTAGCCTTGTCGCTCAGGGCTATCTTGTCATTCTTCAGTCGACTGACCTCCTTGTTGGCCGCGTCGAGAGCAGCTTTCAGATTGGTATTCTCCTCTTCAAGTTTGCTGATTGAAGCCAGCTTTTCTTCTACGAGTTTCGTCTTGTCCGAAGCCGCTTTCTGCGCCTCGGCGAGGTCAAGGTCCTTCTTCTTCAGAGCATCCTTCAGTTTATCTGCAAAATTATAGTGAGATCAGTCTCAGGAATGGACAAGAAATAAGGGCAGTCGTCAAGGTTCTCACCAAACATACCTTTTGCCTCCTCCTTCGCCTTCGTGAAGTTCTCCTGGACAAGCTTCAGATGAAGTTCGAGCTGGATATGCTTGTTCTCCAACTCAGTATAACGAGCCACAAGCTCGCAAGATTTCTGCGAAAGATTAATTGCCAGACATCAAAGATAGGTCACTTCCGAGTGACTAAGAGAAAAATCGTAGCATTTCTAAGACTACAGCCGAATCAAAATATTCAACTGTAGTCCCAGGGACTACACCCAGTGGGTGCACTCAGCGGGCCCCCACTGGTTCTATCGGCTCGGGTCGATCAGTCGACCAACAGAGACAAAAAGGCTATCTGCCAGCAGTTAGCCACAGTTTCAAAAAAAGACCATAGTCGATTGCCAGCAGTCGACCACGGTTTCGGGGACTACACCCAGTGGGTGCACTCAGCATGCCCCCACTGGTTCCATGATTCCATTCGACCAGATCGAGTGGAGAAAGTAAAGAGAAAAAGTTCAAGGTATAAAGACTATAGTCGACTGCCAGTAGTCCACCATAGTCTCGGGGACTACACCCAGTGGGTGCACTCAGTGTGCCCCCACCAATCCAGATATTCAATCGACACACCCAGTGGGTGTATAGATACTAAGATCTTCAGAAAGAAAAGTTTTCAGGTACCATATCCTAACAGAATAAGCGGTGATCAACTAACCTGGACATTGCTCTGAAGGGCTGAACTTGCATCATAAGCCGCTTGGCTGGCGTCTCGGATCGCCTTCACCTACTCCATCATGACCCTCGCCTGGCGTATAGCTTCTTTAGCAGCGCCTGCTTGGTCCTCTGGGACGTGGTGGGTGGAGAAAAGGGAATGCGGATCAGCACTCGACGACGAAGGGCGAGCACTCGTCAGCGGCACAGCAAAGGACACGGTAGTCCGAGTGACGTTGTCCCCCTCCGGAACCAGCATCTCAGGTGCTGATACAACCTGATCAGTCTTGCTAGCAGATGTCTTCCTGTTCCTCCTCTGCCTCAATGGCTCCTCATCGTCATCATCAGGGAGATCAATGATGATATTAGGTGGAGCTACAGAAAAGATTCAAAGTTAAAAATGAAGATCCTATCGACCGAAAGCGAAACTACAGAGATCATACCAGGGTTGGAAGTGATAGCATCCTCCATTTCTTGATCTTCATGTCTGGTCGAGGTCTCAGAAGTAGCAGCACTGCAATTGCAGAAATCAGTCGGTCAGCGAATGAGTCGACCGAGAGTGTATCCATGTTAAACAAGAAAACACAAGTTATGCCATTACCCGGAAATAGTGGGAATCACCATCTTCATCTTCGGCAGGGCCTTCGTCGGTTTTGATGATGCCGCTCGGAGTTGCTTCGACGCTTTCTCAGTCGGCGCCAGAGAGGTCGTCTGAGGACATTTGGTCGACTTCCCAACAGGCACGGCCGCCTTGCCGCGCTCGACTGCAGGGTCATGGACGAGCTTGGATCGTCTTTCAGTACGGGGAGGCTCGACTTCCTCCTCTTCCTCCTCCTCTTCCTCATCAGAGCCGGCATCTTCTTCACCCTCCTCACCATCAGATTCCCACTCCTCCTGACTTTCACACCCGCTCCCTTCCTCCTCTCCAGTCTGTTCTTGCGCCCTGTTGGGCATCGAATACATCTCGGTAGTGATCTGGAAGACAACAAACAAGACAAAAGTCAGTCGATCGAATTGTAGCGAAACAGAATGAAGGAAACAGGATCATGGTCGGAGATACATGATCAGACCTTGTCTGGTTCGTATGACTGGTCGAGTGGCAGGATCCTCCTAGCTCCACGGGGGTTATCTTTGTTCCCTGTGATGGCAGTCATCCACCTCTCCAGTGTGGCATCGTCGACCTCCTCCGGGTGCACCCGAGTGGTGTCTTCGGTACCAGAATACATCCACATTGGATGGCCTCAATATTGAAGTGGCTGAATGCACCGTCGAAGGAAAACCTCCAGAAGATCCATGCCAGTCACACCGTCGCGGATGAGCTGGAATACACGCTCTACCAACACCTTAAACTGAGCATTCTCCTCCAGGACCACCTTCAGAGAGGACGGCTTGTTCACTCGGTCCACGGAGAAAGGAGGGAGTCCAGTCGACTGCCCTGGCATCGGCTGGTCTTGGCAGTAGAACCAGGTCGACTGCCACCCTCGGACTGACTCGGAAAGGATCATGGCTAGAAAAGCACTTTTACTCCTCATCTGAACCCCAAGACCCCCACACATCTGGATTACTTGGGTTTTCTCGTCATCAGATTAGCCTTTTTCACCGTTTGAGAGCGACAGGTGAAAATGTGTTTGAAAAGGCCCCAATGCGGCTGACAACCCAAGAAGTTCTCACACAAGGACACGAAAGCGGCGAGATAGACAATAGAGTTGGGTGTGAAGTGGTGGAGTTGTGCCCCAAAGAAGTTCAGAAATCCCCGAAAGAAAGGATTCGGCAGTAGAGAAAACCCGTGGTCGACGTGAGTAGCTAAGAGGATGCACTCACCCTCCCGAGGCTGCGGCTGCCACTCCTTCCCCGGAAGCCTCGCTGATCCATGAGGGATCAGTCCTTCATTGGCCAGGTCATCGAGGTCCTTCTGGCGGATGGTCGAGTGGATCCAGTCTCCCTGGATCCAGCCTTGCGGCAAACTGGCCCGCGATGAGGATCCACCTCGACTGGTCGCCCTCCCCTTCGCCTTCGCCGTCGCCTTCTTCGCCTGCTCCAAAGCCGCCGTCTTCTCCTTCACCATTGTTGCCGGCGAAGCAGACGTAGAGAAACAACGCTGGGACAGTGGCGAACGCAATAGGTGAATCTGAGGAAGAGTGAGGGGAAAATGAGGGTGCACTATTCAAAAAACCCCCGTCCGGCGCCTTATATGAAGTCTCTTCTGAGTGGCTGACTGGTAGGCCCGGACGATCCTATCAAATCCCGTAACAGTCGCACACGCGATACATGGCGAAAAAGGTGGTGCGAAGATCGAGGCGTCCCTATCTTATCCCATCCGAGTACCACGGCCTCCTCGCTTCGCGCGCTTCCCGAAATTTGTATCCCGCTAAATCCGCGAACAACAGAGCAACTTGTCAGACCGCAGATTTCCTCCGATCCGTCGCTCGGAAATCTCCAAGCTCATAAAGGTCACTCGACAGATACAAAGAATGGATCAAGGCAATTGAAAAAGAAGTTGATGCCATCACTAAAAGTCATTGATCCACAACAAGACACTCATAGCACGAAAAACAGGTCGGAAGAATTCTCAACTCCTTCCTCACTCAAACCTCGATCCATTCGGGGGCTAATGATGAAGCCATGTACCTAGGGTAGGGTCATGGACATGTCCAAGGTACCCTCCCCAGGGACATCTTTAGAAGAAACTACCTTTCAGTCGACCTGGAAGGATTCCACTCGATGGACTCGAAGACACTTGACCATGAAGCCTCACTCGACCACCAGGAGATCAAGAGTCACTCTGCACCCAAACGGTCTGTTATTAAGTAGTCTTTATGGTCATGATAGCACTTTATGTAGGGCGTTACCAGTAACGCCAGGCCTTAATGTATTTTAAACCCCGCATAACTGAGGGTCGGAGGGGTCTGGCAGAGTCTATATAAGCCACCCCTCTCCTCAGTGTAAAGGGTTCACACCCCTATAACTCATACGCATATAATCCAGTCGACCGCCTCTGGGCTCCGAGAAGTAGGGCTGTTACTTCCTCCGAGAAGGGCCTGAACTCGTAAATCCCTTGCATATACAACTACTCCATAGCTAGGATCTTTCCTCTCCATACCTACCCCCCTATTCTACTGCCAGGCTTAGAACCACGACAACCGTATGCTCAACTTTTATAGTGCCAGAATCGCTTAGCCAATGGACCTTGTATGGGTGCGGGTGCTTCATCTTGACCTATTGGAGCTTGGAGCATAGTTCTTCACTTGCCAAGTTGTGACAACTACCTCCGTCGATGATGACCTTCACATACCTTCCATTGATGCCGGCCTTTGTGTGGAAGATGTGGCATCTTTGGTCTTTGTCTTGTTGATGTTGAAGAGTCAAGACTTTGGAGACAATGAGAGCGGGGCTCAAATCCTCATCACAAAAGACTTGATCATCGTCATTTTCGTTCACGCGTCGGTGCATGGCCACTTGCTCAAGGGCTTCCATTCCTCTTCACTCATGGAGTCATAGGTTCCGTCGTCGTTGCGGATCATGGTGCACTTGTTTGTACATTGGAAGGCCTTGTGGCCTCGTCCGCCGCAAGTGCAACACTTGAAGGAGCTTGTCTTGACGGTCTCATCAGTTAGAGTAGATGATGAAGCGCGCGGCTTGAAGTTGCTTGTAGTAGGAGGACGACTTGATGTTGTCGGAGCTTTCTTGTAACTTGACTTGTCATCGTTGCTTGTAGATGGCTTGGTTGAGGTAGAAGTTGTTGGAGTCGTTGAAGCTTGGTTGTTGGAGAAGCCGTAGGTCTTAGATGAGTACTTGGCATACTTGAAGTCATCTTGCACTTGACGTTTCGCTTTGATAGCTTGATGCATGAGTTCGATGAGGTTGGAGTAAGGTTGGAAGTCGGCAATCTTCTTGATGGGATGATTGAGGCCATTCAAGAAGCGTGCCATAGTTTTCTCATCATCTTCTGTGACATTGGCTCGTATCATGGCTATCTCCATTTCCTTGTAGTATTCCTCAACATTCTTGGTTCCTTGCTTGAGTAGTTGGAGCTTCTTGAAGAGATCGCGGTTGTAGTAGGTGGGCACAAAATGTGCTCGCATGACATCTTTCATTTGAGCCCAAGTGGTGATTGGTGGTTCACCTCTTGCTTCACGACACTCAAGGACTTGTTCCCACCATATGAGCACATAGTCTTGGAATTCAAGGGATGCCATAGCGATCTTCTTCACTTCCTCATAGTTGTGCAAACGAAAGATTTTGTCGACCTTCAATGCCCATGATAGGTACTCTTCGGGATCATTGCTTCCATTGAACTTGGGCATGGTGAACTTTAGCTTGCCGCAACGTTGCTCTTCATTGTGTTGTGGTAGAGGGTGATGATGACGCCCTTGACGTGGGGGATAATCAACCTCATGTTGCTCTTGGCGTGGAGGATGTCCATGGTCAACTTGCTCTTGTTGAACTTGAGGTTGTGTAGGAGCTTGTCGAGCTTGAGGAGGAGGGTGAGGGACTTGACGTTGCACTCTTGGTTGGTAGTTCCGCTCTTGGATTTCTTCTCAAAGTGCTTCCTCTTGATTGCGCCTATCGCGGTTGCCTTTGTCGATGGCTCGACTTGATTCTTGAAGGGCACATTGCGCCTCAAGAGCTTGTGCTTCACATTGTTGTTGTTGAAGACATTGAGCCTCGGCGTCGTGCTCATCTTGATATTGTCGCGCTCGCTCTTCCTCTTGGTGATGTTGACGTTGTCGTTCTTAAGCTTGTGCAAGAGGAACTTGGTTTGGTTGATGACGATGTGCTTGCTCGTCGACTTGCTCTTGCGAATGATTGTCGTGTAGAGGATTGCGAGAGGCATGACGGTCTTGACGCGCGGCTCGTCGAAGAGTGTTTGATGTCGGTGTACTTGAGCCGGAGAAGGTGTCGTCGGTGTGTCGACTTGAGCGGCTCCGTCTTGAGTATGAAGAAGTGGAAGGATGGCGGTTCACCAACAAGGCACGAATCTAGTCCATTCTTGCATAATTCTCTTGCTTGTGAGCGTCGAGCTTGTTGTCGAAGTAGTCTCTTGTTCGTTGCTCAGAGAGTCGCAAGTCCGCGGCGAGATTGTCGATGCGGTCGCTCATTGCTTGTTGCTCTTGATGCAACGCTCATTGTGCACCAAAGAGGTGGCTCTTAGTGACGTATGATGACATGTCGTCGTCTTGCTCGATGAAAAGTGGGTTGGTATAAGAACTTGGCCTATCCATCATTCCAAGCAAAAATGTGAGTGGGAGAAAGAGAAGAACTTATACCAAATGTACCTTGACCGATGTTGAAGATGGATCAAGGATCACTAAAATGTAGTAAATGAAATAGCACAATTGGTACCAATTCTTGTCGGTTCTCACACCTACACAAGTAAAAGCTTATGGTGGAGCTCGGTTAGGATGGTGGCACAAAATTGGATGCAATTGTTAGTTAGACTCAAAGATGTTGAAAAAGATTTGCAAATTCGCAAAAGCAACAAGTAGACCAAGCAAGTAGTGGCACACGGAAACACACATGCAAATAGATAAGTGGGATTGTGCAAACCAAAAATGAGCCAAAATGTGGAGTCCACGAAAATGCTCTTGTTACACAATACTAGAGAGATGCTAGCACGATTGCACTATAGGCGGATACGGAGCTTGTGCACAACCTACGAAGCAAAAATGCAACAACCTCTATCCCAAGTATGCTATATGTATGGTATTTCGGTGATATGATCAAAGATGATCGGATATGACAATATTAATGTAGTGTGATGCTATGGTTCTTGCTTATAAGCTCTTTGCTTATCTTTCTCTTTTTGCTTAAAAGCTTGTTTGGCTCTTTCACTTTTGAGATCTTTTCTCATGCAAAACTTCACGAACCAAGATAGCAATTGTGTATGCGATGACAACTTTGTGACACAAGAGATGATATCAAGATATGCACCATGATGATATGTTATGTATGCTTATGGAGAGTATGATCACTAATGTGCACAAGTCATATTGCTGACAATACTCAACGGCTAGTCTCGATGGGTAAGCAACGCAAAAGTAAGTCTATGGTGGTTATCAATGCAATGGCAAGGAAAATAGACAAATATGTCGTCGAGGTTACCACCAAGGTAATCTTTTGTAAGCACAGATGGTTGTTGACGATGTCGAGTCCTTGGCGAAGATGAGCAGTGCTGATTTTGATGTTGAGCCGTATCTATATAGCCGAAACACAATAGTACACAGGAATCACAACTCGAATTCTCAAAACCAAAGACGAGAAAGTGGTAGCGGAAATCGATGGTGGTTATGCGGATGATATGGTGGAAGGCCTAGGCAAAGATGCCAATGTTTGGGAAATTTGATTGTGTCAAAAGGTGTGGGAGCCTATCTAGGTGGATGGGGGATGTCAATAGCTTCTCAACGAGCTAAAGAACGCGAAAATCAGACTCCGGATGTGGAAGTTATGGGGAAAATGGTGAAGTGCTGGCGGCTGACTCGGGGTGGAGCGGTAGTGCCGCTTGGCGGGAGGGTACCACTTGTGGAGGTCAGCGATAGTATTGCTTGGAGGGCGGTAGTACCGCTCGTGTCGGGAAAATTCGCAGATCGAAATCTGGGTGATTTTGGGGCGGAAAAGGATGATTTTGGTGGCAAAATTGGATGGATTTCGTGGATGGAAAGGGGTGAAACTTGGGGAGATTTTAGATCCACTCGAAACCAAGCAAATCCACGGATCAAAATCAACAAAACATCATCAAAACCAACAAATCACAAAAATTGGGGGCTATTTTTGGTGGGGATTTTCGGATTTAGGACGAAATCAACAAAATCAAGCTAGAAAACAAAGTTCTCAAAAAAAATCAAGCTAGAAAACAAAGGGTAGGGGCTCCAAAAGCGTGATCAACGTGGCTCATGATACCAAGATGATATAGGGTAGAACCCTAGAGGCTGATCTTTCATGTTTGGAGCAGATCCCTATGAAGAATGCGAAGAACACGAGGAGGGGAATGAGGGAAAAACACGAGAGAACACTCAACCAACAAGAATAAAGTCACACATGCGCTAGATCATCGACACACAAGGTGATACAAGATCCGAATCCAACAAGGGACGATACATAGGGTAACCGGTTCTTCTCCGAGAG
The DNA here is from genome assembly GCF_002162155.2 of Triticum dicoccoides. Taxonomy (NCBI): domain Eukaryota; kingdom Viridiplantae; phylum Streptophyta; class Magnoliopsida; order Poales; family Poaceae; genus Triticum; species Triticum dicoccoides. Next base: position 148,653,445 of record NC_041389.1, on the reverse strand, counting down.
GAGGTCTTGAAGAGGGTCTTCTCTGAAAGGAGGTCTTGAGTCCAACAAGGATCTTCTCCGAAGAGGTGTCGGTCCCTCACGAAGGAGTAGATCCGGATGGATGAGCAAGGCTCTATATCAAAATATGAGCTATCACAATGCTAACCCTAGAAAGGATGAGGGGAAGGTCTATTTATAGTCTAAGCCCTCGAAGGGGTAAGGAGGGGGCGAAACGAGTACAGGGGCTTCGGCCCGGAAACACTGCACGTAGGCAGGGTGGTAGTACTGGACCCATGGGCGGTAGTATCGCTTTTCAGCGGTAGTACCGCTTGGAGGGGAGGTAGTACCGCTCTGGCGCTGTTCGATCACAGGAATTTGTCGGGTTTGGCGGAAGAAGGGCGGATGTCGAGCGGTAGTGCATCTTGGCTGGGTTCAGCGGTAGTATCGCTCTTGGGCGGTAGTACCACCCGTTCCAGACTGTGCAGCTCCTCCTTTTGCTCTTGATGTCCACGTCGAACCGTAGCTTCTTCTAGGTTGGTTCCTTGGTACCTAAGCACACAAAGCATCTCCATCTGAGGTAGTAGCCATGTCTCAAGTGGGTCAAAGGGAAGTTCAACAAGGAGAGAGTTAACCTCGAATTGAATAGCACGTGCTCGAGCTCTTGTCATGGGTCCACTTGGAGCTTGTGTAGTCGAAGTAGTGTCCATGGGGATGACCGTAGGATGATCCGCATCACAATCCTTCAACTCGATCCTTAGCAACCTGAGTTTCAACGGTGCATAGAATCGACAACGCACACGCCTCAACGATATCGCGGAGCTCCCTAACTGTCGCGGGATCGCCAATCCCACGGCAGTTCCAGCACATAGTCCTCATAACGCCTGGCGGCCCTCCTCTAGGGAGGCCGCCTCATCTTGTTCCATGCCCACTTCCTCTCCTCCTCCCTGTTTCCTTCTCTTCACCACTTGCACTTTTCCTGGTGTAGAAGTCACGTCCTTGCTTGTGCTTGGAGAGGTGCCTTCAACCATTAACACCGAGTCTGCAACTTTACCAGCTAGATGAGGCATAGCTTGACCCCATACACTCACTGTTCCATCTGCAGCCACCAGTCTCTTGCGGGCATTCTTCTCCCCTGCTTCATGAAATTCTTGGGACGAGATGTCCATGGCAACTGATCCGCCACCCCTCCCCAAGTTTGCAGCACTTCGCATTTGCCCCCTCCCTGCACCTCCATCACATCCTCTTCCCGATCTACCTCCTCTCTCTCTCCTCTTCCTCCCATCCTCCCACGATCCACCATGTCTCCCCCGCCCCTTCCAATGAACGGCCGGTCATTTGGCGGCTCTGGTTCCCATATCAACCACTCTCCCCATTTGAAGCTCATAGGGTCATGCACACCATCACCGCACTCTTCAGCAAGGTGCCCCATAAGTCCGCAAACATAGCAGAAATCAGGAAGTTTCTCATAGAATACCTTGTACCGCTTATTGCCTTTTAGTGTTATAGGCACAAAGCGCACCAATGTCTTGTTAACATCTAGATACACCCTAGCTCGGAGAGTACTGGCTGGTTTAATCCTTCCTTCATTGACAATTACTGTGAACGACGACTCTCCAACCTTGCCCGCCACCTTTTCAGCCAGTTCCTTCTTCCTGGTTAGGCCATCAGGCAGCCCCTTGATTCTTGCCCAAACTGGGATTTTGTTCAATTTTAACTCAGAAACATCCGAGAAATCATCGTACTCTTGTATCACCACTGGAGCTTTCCGAAACAGCCATGGGCCACCCTCCATGATCCTCTTCCAGTCACCCAAACAGTGGCATTGCACCAAAAAAAGGTTAGGCCCCTTTATGCTAAACGTGACCCCCTGCGCAGATGGCTAAAAGGGTGAGTAGTGTGCACCCAACATAAGCCCAGCCAGCGAACATCCTGGATGAGCTCTTCTACCTCGCCGGAGAAGTCGAGATCTTTCTCCTCCTCTCCATGGAGGGTCATCCCTACAAAGCTATCTTCCAAGTCAGGTGCCGGCCCCAAGTAATCTTCAAAATCTTCCTCATCCTCTCCTGATCTTGACGGATCTCCTCTGCCAGTACCTTCCTTGGTCACCTCCGTCGGAGATACTTCCTTCCCCCCATATTTTGTCCCCCATCCCGATCTGATTCTGGGGAGTCTAGATCGACTACCATCGCCCCCTTGGCCTTGACTTTTATCTCCTTCTCCTGTCTTCCCCCCTCGCGCTGCATAGATCGATTCACCATGCAAACCTCTTGTCGCACTCGGTAGTAGTAGATCTCCCCGCCGGCCGTGGAAACCCGGCCGCCGGCGAGAGAGTTACGTGGACTCTGGTCGCTGCCAGAGGATGGTGTGGAACCCTAGATCACTAGGGGTAACTGCCTGTCAATTTCCAATGCCTAATCCCTCTCTTTTCTTTACTCCACCGAATGGGTCAAGCCCATCTCTTTTTTGTCTCCTTTATCTTTCCCTTCCTTTCTCCTGGACGGCAGCCCAACCACCTGTTGACGCTTGAAAATGGCATGATCGCAAAGAGTGACTTGAGGATATAATAAGATGATGTTAAAATTATGAGTTCATGTTACCACTGGATGACTCTCTTCAAGCCGATCAAAATAAATATAGAGATGGTCCAAAATGAAGCTCGGATGCAAAAGTTATGCCAATCTTAGAGATGCTCGTATTGACACCACATTAAAGAATGGCATGTAACCTAATTAATACGGCTTTGGATGGAAAAAGTTACAACTGTAAAGTTCTTCGCGTCATTGAAACGGACGATTCTGATATAAGAATCGTCCTCATCCTAGGTCGCATGCAAAAGTTATAGGCAAAACCATGCGCTGCAGCAGTGTTTGGCCGGATCATCCGGGCCGGGGTCCGGATCATCCGGGAAATTGAAGCACCGAAAACAACAGAAGGTTTATGATGAAGCCGGATGATCTGGGTCCTGTCCAGGATGATCCGAGAGGAGGCCGGACAATCCGGGTAGAAATCCGGATGTCCGGACAACTTTTTCTGCTACAGACTTTAGAAAACAGCCCGAAACACCCTCAAGATGACTTCAGATCGAAAAGTGTTCAACATGAAAGTTGTGCGTATCGTCGAGATGGTTGATTTTGATATAAAAAAGTCCAAATCCGAGGTCGTATGTGGATTCTAGAGCCAAAACAGTGAGCTGCTGTTAGAAAACTGGACTAGGCCGGATCATCCGGGCCTAGAGCCGGACATCCAGGCCGGAGGTCGTGAGAAGTCCGAATTTGGTTAGATTTTGATGATTTGGCCGGCAAGGCAAGTCCTTTTCTTGTACAGGAAGTCCATCCACCTCTTATATAGATAAGAGGTGATGGCCGATTGAACAACAACACACAATCGAACAAATCTATCTACACCTTTTACCTTTACTTTTCCTTCTCCCTTGTTCTTCTTCTTCCTCGTTCTTTGTCTGTTCTTCTTGTTGCAGGGTGGCGAACCTCGAGGACCTAGGGGCGATCAGGTCGACCTAGGGCAGCCCATAGCCGTCGCGCGCCCTGACGGGATCCCTCCCGGGCGTGTGGGGTTTCGGGTACTCAAAAGCACCCGCCGGATTGCTTGCGTAACGCGCTTTCGGACGGGTCTCCTTCGACGTGATTTGCGGTGCATCACCCTTGGCGTTGGAGGTACATGGTGACGTGTTCGTGTGCGAACATACTTTTTGGCGACTCCACTGGGGACGAAGCTTTGAACGGTCTCCGGCCCGTTCTTGCTACGAAAAGATCGTCATCTAGGGTTTGCAATCTACAAAGGTAATATGAACACCCAATTCCCCTTTGTAGATGCAAATAATTCATATGTTGTTGCTAGATCACCTAATGAGCATAATGTATCGGCTAGCCCTAGTTTTATCAGTCATGCATCTAATTATGCGCAAGAGCCGATGCAAAATAATCTTCATGCTTCAAATTCTTATGATTTTAGCAACGTACAACATATGTATCCTAACTCTCATGCATCGGCAACCCCACATATCCATATGCCGATGAACAACATGATGAGTTTGGTTAATCAATTTGAAACACCTCATGTTAAACTTCCCAATAGCATACAAGAAAGTGTTTCACCCTTTTATTCATCGACAACTAATCTGCAATATGTAAATCCAACATTGCCGATGGATGGGAGAATTGGCCATGCTACTACTAGATATTCGGTCAGTTACTCTCAACCATCATATGCTACACCTCATGTTAGTAATTTTTCGGCACTGTATACAATTGTAGATGCTCATAATTCAGCTCCACACCTTCATGGTCATAGCTGAATAAGTGAAAACTTTCCAGGAGTGCACATGCCATCATTTAATATTGTAGCCTATGATGCATCCTCTACGCAATTGCATAATTTCGGCAACACCTCATTGCCGAAAGAATTTAAAAATATTGCGGAGCCATCCTTTACAGAATGGGAAGTGGCTACGTTAAAAAGGGATATAGCCCGAAATAACAAAATTAGTGCTCTTTACCTTGAAGAACATGATAAGTGGCTAGTTCTTGATTATAATGCAATAAGAGCTAGAGTTTTGCAAGAAGATGAATCTTTGCCAATTGATAGAATTGGCGGGCAAAAATATGGTTCTACAACGATGGATACGCCTTCACCTAGTACTATATCATATTATACACCCCTACACAATTGCAACGTTTCGGCAACACCCTTGTGTCATTGCCGAAAGAATCTAAAAGCATTGGGGGGCAATCATATCCGAAGTGGGATGAAGTTGAGAAAAGGCTTAAAGCCAATTTTGCCGCTCGCCGCCAGAAACAAACAGAAAAAGAATTGGCTCAGATAAAAGAATCATTGCCAATTGGTAGTATCAATGAAAAGAAGGATGATTCGGAACATGAAGGTGCTTCGGTTCAAAAAGCCGAATCAAGTAGTGTATATTTCGAATCCATCAAATCCAAAGAGGCAAGCATTATTGAGAAAGGGCATGGCAGGCATAGCAAAACAACCATGCTTGATTTTTCCGAAGTCAATGGAACCTACTTCCTTCCCTATGAGTTCCGTGCCATAAAAATTAAAAAGCCTCAAGGACAAGAACAAGTAGCCGAACAAAGTTCGACTGACATGGATCTTCAAAGCAATGATGCACGAAATCAAGAAAAAGATGATGATAAGGTGTTGGGGAGCCATCCAAAAGACTGAGCAATATGTTCTTCAAGTCGCACCACCATCATGCTCTCCCAACATATTTGAAGAGGTATGGCTGTCAAGTAATTTACCTGTTTTCAGATTTGGTCACAACTTTATTGTTGATGCATCTATTAGACAAATCCTCATAAGTAATTTTGAAAGACCAATGAAGAAGGGTAATTTACTTGTTAGCAATAAAATTGTTATTGAGCATATCGGTCAACCCATTGCGCCATTTATAAAGACCGATAATGACTTGTTGTTGCAGCCAGGGCTTTCCCCATTGCTTTATCTAAAGTTCATATCTAATTGGGTAGCTTTGCTTATTTACTACTCCCTCCGTTCCTTTATGTAAGGTGTATTATTTTGGGCATGGTGATCAAGGCGCACAATTATAAAAGTGTTAGGACAAAAGTACCCTTGGAAAATTCTTGGTTAGTGGTAAGTAAATCAATGATTCCAGGAAAGCAAGATATGCATGCAATCGTGAGAGACATAGTTTCCTTCTTTTGATATAGGGAGAGATACAGGAAATCATGAGGGAGATACATTCCTGTTTTTGGAGGGATAAAAAGGGAATTAAGAGGATTTAGAAGAAATGCACCTTACATTATGAAATTTTATCAAAAAACAAATACACCTTATATAAAGGAACGGAGGGAGTACTTGGCTTGCATTTGGTCTCAATTGAGACATGTATGCTCTAACTATTTTTGTTTCAGAAATTTAAAGCCAAGGTTAAATTCTTTTGAGAAAACCGATGCTATTATGATATCTTATTAAAAGACATCGGATATAGAGTGCAAAACACATTGCATAGCCGAATGGGGAGATTCCAAATCTGAACCATTCGTTTGCTTACCTCCAAAGCCGTTCGCACACCAAGGTCGGCTAGAAAACAAAAAGTATACCTTCAATTCAAACATGTCTGATCAAATCTTTGATTTGTTGTTGAAAAATAATTACATTAGAATTCTTGATCACTGCATCAAGCCATCAAACCTAGGACGAATGTATTGTAGGTTGCATCATTCTTTCAAACATAATTTTGAGGATTGCAATATGTTTCGTCAAATAGTTAAATCGGCCATTAAAAAGGACGCTTGAAATTTGTTGAGACACCAAGAGATGACCAGTCTATTCTGATTGGTACTAATGGCAAAATGTTTGTGCATCGGCTGCTTCAAGCCGATCCATTTAATAAGAAGGTAAAAACTGCAGGTGACGGGATCAAGCTTTCAAGAAGAGAAGTTGTTGAAGAGCATAATGAATACCATCTTGAGGCCGAGAATTCCGACGAAGCTACAATGAAGACGCCAAGGACTGGGGGTCATCAAGCAAATCCAATGTTTGATGAAAGCGAACCGAAAGAGAACAAAGGCCGAAATAGGCGCAAGTGTAAGAGATCAAAAAACACCTTCGTTGAACTATTGGATAAATATTAAAAGAAGAGTGAAGAGAAGAATACTTATCGGCCGAATCATGCAAAGAAACCAAGATCACCCCCAAGGCGCAAATATAAGGATCAGTATTGGCAAAGTGAGAATTTTTATGCAACATATTCATATCCTTATTTTGGGCCGCCAATGCGAATGTCGTGGATGCCTCCCTATGCTCATGTAGATCCATATCCATCATGGGTCAGGTATGATACAAGGGCACATTCTCCATCTTATTTTCGACCATCTCACCAATATTATGCAGCTCCGAGAAAAACAACATTTGAAAAATCACATGTCAACGACCGTTTCAATTATAAGGAATCGGTCCGGAGCTCAAGAAAGAAGAAAGAGGTGGTTGAGCAAGTCTACCGCGTCAAAAGAGATGGTCGTAAGAGTGCCACTTCAGATATGATCTCAAATGAAAAAGAGCCAATTAAAGTGTTGACATTGGATACAAAAGGTAACGAGGCAAGTCAATCAAGTGCCAAATCTGAAGAGAAGAAGTTGAGAGTGCACAAGGTAAAACAAGAATTGCCATTGCTTCAAACAAAGTCGCAGCCGGGGTGCCCACTCGGCTTATCATATTGACAAAAAAGAAATTAAAAAAACTTAGTGCACAAGAACTTGAGGAAAGGAATATGGCATGGGTTCCCAAAGGAAGTGCTCAAAATAAGAATTATGTGCAAGCTTCCATTACAAGAAGTGCAACAAAGGTGAAGAAGGAAAAGAGTGAAAACTATGAAGGACCAAGCCGAAGGTTTCAGCATCTTTGGTCCACACATTATCCATATTCTTCAACTATGCCATTAACGCCTATGCCATGGAATTCGTCATCAGGTATGATTGGTAACCCTTAATGGGCTTATTTTAATCCATGGATGCAATATAATTTCTTACATCATGAAAGGGTATTCCCAAATCACTATAGATTTGATTAGTTACAAGTTTGTTGCTAATCCAAAGGGCCGAAATACTTGATTTGTCATTTCATTTGTTTGTTTTGGTCATATGTGCTTTGAACGAAGTTTACATGGTAATCGCCGATATTTATCTATCATCCTAAGAGTATATCAATGCATGGCCGATGTAGTAATCGTCCTTAGTTCGATTGGAGAGCGAGACAAGATACGTGCTCATGGAAATTTATATTTGAATGGAGTTGAGACATCGTGACAGATGTCATTGAATACATGCTGCATAGACCAATTCTTAGTTGCAGAATTGGCTAGTGGGCTTATACTTTGTTTGGATATGATTTGGCTTATGCATCTTTGAGATCTACAAGAGGCCAAATAACAGCTGATTTTATTACTGAACATCGGATTAGTGACATGCATAATATTTATATTAGCCTTGTCTCTCTAGTACTATGGAGATTATGTTTTGATGGTTCAATTCGTAGCAATGGCCAAAGTGTTGGTGTTGTTTATATATCTCCTTATGGTACTATTTTTGAAGCCTTATGCCGCTTAGAATATTTTTATGCACGATTAATCAAAGACGAATATGCATTATTATTCTGATTGAATCTTTTACTTGCTATAGGTGCTATACATATTGAGGCTTTCGGTGATTCGTTATGAGTAGTGCAACAAATATCCAAGGGTTATCAATGTTATGACGAATCACTTATAATTTATCTTGAGGCACGTCTAGATGTAATATCCTCCTTGGGTTGCTTTGAAATTATTCCCACATTTAGACATGAAAATTCAAAAGAGTTGGCACAACAAAGCATCCGACTACTATGTTACTCATGGTGCATTGTATCTCTATCAATAGCCGATGCTTAGTCTCGTCAGAATAGGTAAGGCTGAATCGAAGTCCACCACTTCGACCACTAATGAATTTTTCTTATGCAGGCAAAAAGTAAGGATTGGAGAAAGTTTATTGTTGATTATCTGTAAAATCCTATCAAAAGGATGAATAATATGGTTCCGAGGATGACCTTGAGATACATATCTGTGGAACTTTATCATTGGATTGTTAATGAAGTTGAGAAGGTTTCACCAAAGTTTGCATCAAGGATTCAAACAAATAATGACCGATATATATTTATCGCCCTAAGCACATGCAAAGTGGTCGATGGAGTGTTGACATCGTCCTTAGAACCAACACAGTACAAGTTATTTTTCGGCACGCTAGCTTTGCCAATAAACAGGGGGGCATGTGTTGACGCTCGGAAATGGCATGATCGCAAAAGAGTGACTTGAAGCTATAATGAGATGATGTTAAAATTATGAGTTCATGTCACCACTGGATGGCTCTCTTCAAGCGATCGAAATAAATATAGAGATGGTCCAAAATGAAGCTCGGATGCAAAAGTATTCCAATCTTAGAGATGCTCGTATTGATACCACATTAAAGAATGGCATGTAACCTAATTAAGAGGGATTCGGATGGAAATTTTACAACTGCAAAGTTCTTTGTATCGTTGAAACGGACGATTTTGATATAAGAATCGTCCTCATCCGAGGTCGTATGCAAAAGTTATAGGCAAAACCGTGTGCTGCAACAGTGTTTGGCCGGATCATCTGGGCTGGGCTCCGGGTCATATGGGAAATTGAAGCACCAAAAACAACAGAAGGTTTATTATGAAGCCGGATGATCTGGGTCCGGTCCCGGATGATCAGGGAGGAGGCCGGACAATCCGGGTAGAAATCCGGACGTCCGAACAGCTTTTTCTGCTACAGACTTTAGAAAACAGCCTGAAACACCCTCAAGATTACTTCAGATCGAAAATTATTCAACATAAAAGTTGTGCGTCTCGTCGAGATGGTTGATTCTGATATAAAGAACGACCAAATCCGAGGTCGTATGTGGATTCTAAAGTCAAAACAGTGAGCTGCTGTCAGAAAACTGGACTAGGCCGGATCATCCGGGCCTAGAGCCGGACATCCGGGCCGGAGGTCGCGAGAAGTCCGAGTTTGGTTAGATTTTGATGATTTGGACGGTAAGGCAAGTCCTTTTCTTGTACGAGAAGTCCATCCGCCTCTTATATAGGTAAGAGGTGACAGCCGATTGAACAACAACACACAATCGAACAAATCTATCTACACTTTTTACCTTTACTTTTCCTTCTCCCTTGTTCTTCTTCTTCCTCATTCTTCGTCTGTTCTTCTTGTTGCAGGGCAGCGAACCTCGAGGCCATAGGGGCGATCAGGTCGATCTAGGGCAGACCATAGCTGCCGCGCGCCCTGATGGGGTCCCTCCCGGGCGTGTGGGGTTTCGGGTGCTCAAAAGCGCCCGCCGGATTGCTTGCGTACCGCGCTTCCAGACGGGTCTCCTTCGACCTGAGCTGCAGTGCATCACCCTTGGCGTTGGAGGTACACGGTGACGTGTTCGTGTGTGAACACCACCCCTCTATTTTTCCTGGTCTCTATTTTCCTCATGGGCCTAGCTGAACTGGCCCACCTCTCCCACCAAGCCAACACCTCCTCTCCTTCCTGTAACATGTAAGTTCACAACTCACCTAATAAGAGGAGGAAACCTCAACAGCCACGATTCATTCTCTCCTTTTAATTCCATATAAACCCATCGGTTTCCAAAACTGAGAGGCCTTATTGTGCGCCTCCACCTCCTCTTCCAGTACGTTAGCAACCCTGCCCTCTCCCTTCCTCTTCCTCTCTAGAAACTCGCTCCAAAGAATGGTGCTCCATGGACACCGATGCTCGATCCCGATGATACGGATCATCTTCGTACGAACCCTCGTGCCAGAAGATTCTCCTCCATGCCACAACTCCATTCAGAGAAGAAAGGATTCGATCCGGTGACCACACGCGTTGATAAACAAACGTTGAATGGAAGAACAAAATGTACAAATATATGTTTGATGGTTGCCATGCTAGAACTTGTTCAAATGTTGAATGCATGTTTTATTGTATGATTTCCATGTGCTATAACTTTGCTGGTATTTATGATTGATGGTGCATATTGTTAGACTTTGCTTGGTAGAGTTACATGCTAGTTGTGTATGATTCCATATTGCTTGATCAATACCATTCCAAGATGTTGTGACAAATGTAACTAGATGATAGTGCATGTATCAATTCATGTTATAGAACATTCCTGCTTACGTAGCTTATGTCTTTACAAGTGTAAGTTGTACTTGATTGAAATGCATGTTGTCTCTGTTATTCATGCTATGATATTTCATTGCTTGATTTGGTTGATGCCATGATCTAGCTGTTTACTTGCCTACAGGCTTAGTATGCTTCCTTGGTGAAAGGATCGATATGTTTGACTAGAGGGGGGGGGGAGGAGTGAATAGGCAACTGAAAGTGCTATTAATCGACTAGAGGGGGGTGAATAGGCGATTTTTATGGAAGTCTTCAAAACAAGGTGGCTTTGAAGACAAACAGATAAACTGAGCCTAATTAGTAAGCAGCGGAATGAAAACTACACTAGGCAAGCATTAGTCAAACATACAAAACAATGAAAGCACGAAGACTAACTGCAACTAGGTAGACATGATCAGAAAGGAAGATAGTACGAAGTTAAACAAATATTAGTCCTCAAGGAGTGAAGTCAAACAGATCAGACTGGCAAGCAATGACTTCACGAAGACAACTGTAAAGTAAGGAGAGTAGAGGATAGAACCAGTAGCTTGACGAAGACAAGGATTTGGTAGACCAGTTCCAGTTGCTGTGACAACTGTATGTCTGGTTAGGGAGGCTGAGATTTAACTCGGAAGACCGTGTCTTCACCTTATTCCCCTTGAGCTAAGGACACCCAGTCCTCACCCAATCACTCTGGTAAATCTTCGAGGTAGACTTCCAAACCTTCATAGACTTTGTTCACCGGCAATCGACAACGACTCTTAGATGCTCAGAACGCGACGCCTAACCGGCTGGAGGATTCATAGTCCTCAAGTGTAACAAGTATTTAGATCACTCGGACAGAAAGACTTCAGTGATGCCTAACACTCTTTGGCTCTGGGTGTTTTGGGCTTTGTCCTCGCAAGGATTTCTCTCTCAAATGCTTCGGAGGTGGGCTGCTCTCAAACGACAAAAGTCGTGCACTAACTCTAAGCAGCCACCAATTTATGGTGTAGGGGGTGGGCTATTTATAGCCAGGAGGCAACCCGACCTGATATGTCCGAAATGACCCTGGGTCACTAAGGAACTGACATGTGTCCAACGGTTATATTTCAAACACACGCGACAACTTGGCTTGGGCTACAAGCAAAGCTGACTCATCCAGCTCTGGATAAGATTTGCGCTCGTTGTCTTCGCTCGAAGACATAGGATTTGGTTGAGCATCACACCAGTCACTCTGACTTTATTCACTTGGACCCCACTTAACAGTGCGGTGGTTCTTATGACTCAATAAAGAAGAAAAGGAAACTACAAAACAACTATGTCTTCGCACTCCATAGTCTTCAAGTGAATAGATTCATGTGTCATAATCTTCGTCGTGAATGTCTTCACGAACCACCATTTTCTTCAATGTCTTCACATATTTTTAGGGGTCATCTCTGGTAGGTAAACCGAATCAATGAGGGACACTACCTGTGTTACCCTGCAATTCTCACAAACACATTAGTCCCTCAACCACGTTTGCCATCACTACTCCAAAACCAACTAGGGGTGGCACCAGATGCACTTACAATCTCCCCCTTTTGGTGATTGATGACAAACTGGTTGAAGTTTTCAACGGGGATAATAGTATGTGAAAGTTCAGTATTGTGAGTATTGTCTTCATACATATGACGAGGCTCCCCCTGAAGATGTGCATATAAATAGTTTGCTTTTGAATGCAAATGCACATGGTAGGTTTTGCTTTGTGGAGGCCATCTTCAAAGTGTGAAGACAATTCATCATGCATATAAAAAGATAATGAAGATAATGATATGCATAATGGAAAATGGACGTCTGCCGAATGACTTCATGCAAAATTTATCATCGCATCACAAAAGTGGCAGCAAAAGTAGCAGACGACCATCAAGTTTAAGTGTTACAACTCAAAAGCCAAAAGTTTCAGAACGAGAGTTGTAAGAACTTAGCAAAAAATTAAGCAACCACCCATATGGACCCGCTTGAAGACTATCAACTCATATGCTTCCCCCCCTTTTGTCAGTAATGACCAAAAAGGTTTGAAGACATAGAGTATCTACTCGTTCCTAGGTGGAGACGAAGTTGGAGCAGTAGGGTCGACGTTGGAGTTTGGTGGTGCAGACGGGCCTTGTGCAGCAGCATCATGCAATGCAGTTAGAACCGGCAAAGTGGCGTCATCTTATTCATCAACGACTCTCGCAACAACAGTTGCAGCCGAAGATGAGCATTCAGAATCTTCAATGGAGGGTGTGCGACGCCAACTTGCATTTTGAGGAGGCCTGGAGTCAAACTTAAAATTTTCAGTGAAGCCATCCGCACGAAGATCATCTTCAGCGCAGAGCAGGGTGAGACTCTTCTAGGAACGATGACATGCTTCATGGGCTACAAACGAGTTCTTGATGGCCAAGTTGCGAATGCGATTGACATCCACCAAGATACTTTGCATCTAACACTTCAGCCAGTCATGATGTTTTTCCTACTTTTGATGTAAAGCCACCAGAAGCTCATGATCATTAAGTACACGAGGACGCTTCTGAGGCCTTTGAGCAATGGTGCTTGTAGTGGCTTCAGTATTTGCATGGTGCAGTAGGCGCAGGTTGCCAGCCAATGGATAAGAAGGAGTTGTAGCATTTGGCACATGAACACCATCAATGGGCTATGTGAAGCTCTGGAACTTAGCATTCTGAAGGTGGAGGGGCTTCTTGGTAGGCTCAGGGTAGTTGAATTCAATAGACATATCAACATTAGGAAAAAAGATAATGTGATTGCAAGCTGATGGCCGATAGTCAACAGTTGAATGACGCTTAATCAAGAGCATCACCCATGGAGCATAAAACTTTAGACCAGACAGATCAATCCCGGAGCCAGCAAGTTGTCTAATGAAGAAATCCTGGGTGTTGAATCTGATGCCATTGATGATATAAAATACCAACGTCTTCATGACGCCTTCAAGTTTGGCTTCAAAAGAATGGCCTTTGATGGGCCAGAGAGTATGCCTCATAATGTGATATACTGTGCGAGACAGATACTCAAGGTCCTTAACAAATAATTCCTTTAGATATTCAGCGTCTTGGGGCAAAGGCTTCATCAGGCTAAGCATTTGGCTCATGTTCGGCTCTGGCTTCTGAAATATGATTTGCAGTTCATTCTAATAAAGCGAACAACCAGGTCCGTATAACTCACCAGGAGTGGGCAGGGAAGTGAGCTCGATGATATCCTGAGCTTTGGCTTCGTGATGCACATCACCTGTCATCCACTCAAGGATCCAAGTTTTCGGATCCCTGTTGTAGCCTCGAATATGTAAGGTGGCATAGAACTACAGGAGGAGCTCTTCATTCCAGTGCTCTTTATCAGTCACGAACGCCAGAAGGCTAACATCCCTAAAGCAGTCAAGGGCTTCTTCCAGACATGGCAGCCCAGCCATAGCATCACAATCCAAACGCGTGTGCGGAAAAATCTGGTCTTGATTGTACAGAATGCAAGAGTAATAGCTTTGCTATTGATGGCTCCAAAATCTATCAGAGGAGATCTTTGGCTTCTTGTAAGGGTTCTTGGCACTGTCAAAGAATGTATTGTCCTCTTTGAAACCGAGCATGCTGAATGAGCCTTGTGTAGTGACAGCACTTGGAAGCCTTGGCAGACGCGGCTTTGGCTTCTGAACTTGAGGCCTTCGCTCCACATGATAATCATATTGGGGTCCTGGAGCAGCTGGAGGAATCATAATTGGCCAACGGACAATGAAAAGCTGACCTTCACGATTGAAGGCCCTTTCCATGGTGTGAGGCCGCGATGGAGGAACAGCACCATCAGTGATGATTGGCGTCACAGTGGCTTCAACATTTTCATTGGCTTTAGGCTCCACATTGTCTTCAGCCAAGACAGGGTCATTGGCTTCAGTAGCATTGTTGGTGGTAGCCTCATTGTTTTCAACCTCCATCTGGTCAACGACCGGAGGGTCAGACACGATCACATTCTCTTCAAGAATGACTTGATCAATAACAGGGGGTGTGGCTTCTCTTTCTTCTCTTCTTTCTTCTTCGGCTGATGCAGCCGGAATGTCTTCAGCAACTTTAGCTTGAGACGCTTGTACAGTCGCAGAAGGATTCTCTTCAGGGAACACTTGACGTGCCACTGAGCTGGATTGTTGTGAATCTTCTTCTGGAATGATGGAAATGGAGATAGATGGTCTGAGATCTTTGTGAAGCCTGCAAAACGCTGGCGACGCCTTTGGAGATGGAGTGGTCTCCATGTAATTGTGATCATCAAGCACCGGATAGGTGACTTGAGCTGGTGGAGTACGAGGTGTCTCATCTTGAACTGGGGTGTCGTCTTGTTGGCGCTCAGCCCATGAGTCATCTTGAGCAATTGGCGTTAATGGATGACCAATGCTAATGTATTCACTGCTCGTAGGAGCAGGCGATGATACCAATTGGGGCTCGAGCTGAGGAAGGACTTCATCATCAAATACATTGTCTTCATGACCAATGTCTTCATCTGCGTTGGGGTCAACAGCTGGAACTTCTTCAGATTCTGGTGCCTCTGTGGGAGCAGGCTCATGAACAACAAGATGACGCTTGCGATTAGTAGAGGCAGGGTATGTAACAGAAATGGGTTCAATAACGAGGGGCTCTGGGGTAGCATCACGCTCTTTCCTTGAAGACTTAGAGCCCTTTGTCTTCAACTTTTTCTTGGAGGGAGCATCATCAGATGTATCCTTGTGCTTCCTCTTCCTGGCTTCTGCTTCAGCCTGCCTAGTCTTCTTGAGTTCAGAAGCAGCAGAGGGGACCTTTGGCTTCGAGCCAGTCATGCTGGTAGGGAAGACAATGCTGGGTTGTCCCTGCCTTGTAGCATTAGGATTAGCTTCAGCAGGCTTCTTATTCTTCTTAGCAGCCATTCTGGGATCAAAGCCAGGACGCCCACGAGCTTTCCTTTTTTAGCTTCATTGTGTGCTTGCATACATTTCTGAGAATAAGACTTCATGCGTTCTCGAGAGCCTTTAGCTTCTTCACGCTTCTTATGAAATTCAGTTTTGAGGTCATGCAGCAACTTCTTGAAAATTTGCACATCTTCCACACTAAGCTTGTGCATATTCTTCTTGAAATGCGCCTTCTCATAATCAATCTTGTTTTTGAGCTCAACGATTCTCTGAGCCAGGGCCAGCTCATTAGGAATAGCTCCGTGGAACGTGACGCTGATGCCCACTAGCAGCTACAGACTGCCAATGCTGATGTTCTGGTCGTCAAACCACTCATCAATGAAATTATTCAAGATGTCAACATCAAAGAGGGGCAGACCACTGAAGATCTCCGCCTCTTGCTTGCTCTTGATCAGCATCTCTAGAGCTTCACCAAGATCTTCATCGCATGACAGATCGATTGGACAAAAATGCTCGACTGTGGCACAATTAGTTCAAATTCTTTCAGAAGCGAATGCTTTGGAATATTCCATTCTTGTAGCAGCCACCGCTTTGGATCCTGCTCCTCTGCAATTTCTGGCCCCATATTCAGGGTGTGGTGTCTTCCTCGTTGCATAGAACGACAACAGGAGTGAGGGGTTGCCCAGCAGCCTTCTTGGGTAATGGCTTCTTGGTCCTCTTGGACACACAAGACAAATCTTCGGACTGCACACTGGATTCGGGAGGTGTAGTTTTCAGTGACTTCTTGGTTGAAGCTTTTGGAGCAGCAGAGGCAGATGGCTTTGAAGCTTTTGCCTTCTTCTGCTTAGGTGGTGATGGTGAATCATTAGAGTCTGCTTCTTCAGCAGATTGCTCCACAACAGCTCTCTGGGCAGCAATATGAGACAAAAGCCCGTTGAAGTTGGCGAAGGGGCCAATCATGTTTTCATTGGCTTCACGAGTTCCATCTGACCTTGGAGCGGAGGGGCCAGGGTTGAAGTTGAGGCCAAACTCCTTCTGGTTCTTAACCGATGAATCTTTTGCAAACTGAAAGTTGCGCTTGAAGAGATTGTCTTCACGACACCATAGGAGAGATGATGGGTTGGCATTCTCAGGCTGTGGTCCTCTGACCATACAAGGATAGAACTCCTATTCAATAGCTTCAGCCTTAGTCTTCGGTACCAAGTTGCAGTACAGACAATCACCCCACGGGCGCTTGATGGCATTCTTCTCAGCATATTCAGGTGTTACAAACTTGTACTTGAACCACTGCTCTGCCGAACATCTTCGGATCCACTGGATCCGTTTCTTACGCTGGGTGTAGCTCTCTTCTGGGTCATACTTGTAAAGTTCATAAAGATCTTCAGGTAAATCCAGTGCAGTGTTGCCACGACATTGCCTGCCTCCTTTTCGTGCAGACTTCTCTGAAGCCACAATGTTCAGACTGATTGGCTTCAATACAGTGAAAGACTTCCGTCTGCTGTTTAGATAAGAACTGGCTTCAGGAGATTCGATGTGACGCTATAAGAATTCCGCAAATGAATGCATACTATGAGAACCAAGGGATTCTCCCACGGACATGTACCTATGACAGCATTAGAGATGTGAGGGAAGGGGAAGAGATCATATACATTCTCAGAAGATTTTGAAGATAAATCAGCTTAGAAGACATTGTCCTCACAATGCGAAGACATTCACTTATTGAAGGAAGTTGGTTCCAGATTTGTACGAATCCACGAATAGGTACAAGTGAGGAATCTAACTAGTTTTGACACATAAGTGAATATACTTTGCAATATATGAGATTCAGAAAGAGACAGATCCAGATTTGGAAGTGTATAAACCACTTTTGGTTGAAGTGGATGGATTTGATAGATCAAAAAGACTGAAAAAGTGAGTTTTAATTACCACAGATGAACTGCTAGACGATGTAGAAGGGAGGCCGAGCAGTCCAATCTATTGGGGAACGTAGCAATATTCAAAATTTTCTATGCATCACCAAGATCAATCTATGGAGATTCTAGCAACAAGTGAGAGAGAGAGGATGAGCATCTTCATACCTTTGAAGATCGCTAAGCAGAAGCGTCACTAGAACGCGGATGAGGGAGTCGTGCTCATGGCGATTCAAATCGCGGAAGATACAATCTAACGCCGAACGGACGACGCCTCCATGTTCAACACATGTACAACTTGGGGATGTCTCCTCCTTCTTGATCCAGCAAGGGGAGAGGAAAAGTTGAGGGAGAGCTCCGGTAGCACGACGGCGTGGTGGAGGAGCTTGCAGTTCTTCGGCAGGGCTTTGCCAAGCACTACGGAGGAGGAGGTGGTGTTGGAGAGGGGGAGGGCTGTGCCAGGGTAAGGGTATAGCAGCCCTCCCACCCCCCACTATTTATAGGGGAAGGGGATAGGGGGCCGGTGTCGTGGTTCTAAGACTGACAGTAGAAAGGGGGGGTAGGTATGGAGAGGCAAGATCTCAGCTATGGTGAAGGTGTACATGCGAGGTTTACGAGTTCAGGCCCTTCTCGGTGGAAGTAATAGCCCTACGTCTCGGTGCCCGGAGGCGGTCGATTGGATTATATGCGTGTGATGTTACATGGGTGCGAACCCTTGTATCAGAGGAGGGGGTGTCTTATATAGAGTGCGCCAGGACCACAGCCATCCTCCATTACAAGGGAGTTAATGTACATAAAGTGAGGGCATTACTGGTAGCGCCAGCCTTAAGTGCTGTTAATGACCTTAAAGACTACGGAGTGAACGCCTGCCCGTTGTAATGCCGAGTGACTCCTGGTCTTTGGTAGGTCGAGTGATTCTCTGGATGGTCGAGTGAAAGTAGGTAGGAGGACTCCCGAGTGACAAGATTGTCGAGTGGATTCCACTCGACATCTTCGACTGGGGGTCTCTTGCTGCCTCTTGGACTTCTTATCTTCTTGGGTAGTGACCTTGGGTAGGATGTATAGGTCAGGCCTATGACCCTACCCCAGGTCTGTATCCTCATCAGTATCCCCCGAATGGATTGAGGTTTGAGTGGAAAGTAGGTTGAAGTTGAACTTGTTCTGAGCTTTGCACCTTCGCGAGCTTTCTCTGCAAGATGGAAAACTCACGTTGGTACTTCAGCGTCGACTCAGCTGCCTTGATCCATTCAGAGAGTTGTCGACTGAACTTGTGGCATCGTCTGCCGAGTGTTGTATTAGAGTGCAAGGTCTTGGGCGCGATTGACTGCTGTGTATCCCGGATTCTGCGGGATACGAATTTTCGGGGAAGCACGCGGGACGGGGAGCGCCGAAGCGGGTGGAGCGGATAAACAGTGATGCCTCAATTTCTGCACCGCCTTTTTTGCCACGTACGTTGCGCGCGACTATTGCGGGATTTGGCAGGATTGCCTGGTCCCACGCATCAGCCACTCGGAAGCAAACCTTTATAAGGCGACGGGGTCGAGGCGTCTGCACTGTGCACGCCCGTTTCTCCTTCTTCCTCCGCTTCTCCACCGCGCCCAGCTCTTCTGCTCTCGACGCTGCCGCTCTGCCGCCATGGTGAAGGACAAGACGACGGCGCTAGAGCGCGCAAAGAAAGTGACGGGGGCGGCGAAAGGCAAGAAGTAGAACTGCGGGTCGTCATCGCGCGCGGGGCTGCCATCAGGCTGGATCCAGGGCGATTGGATCCGGTCTTTGCTTCGGCAGGAAGATCTCGACGAGCTGGCGGAGTCTGGACTAATCACCAAGGGAGCAGCAAGGCTGCCGGAGGGGGAGATGGAGCCTCAGCCTCGACCGGGTGAGTGTGTACTGCTCGCCACCCACGTTGACCGGGTTTTTTCGCTTCCTCCGCACCCCTTCTTCCAGGGATTCCTGAATTTCGTCAGTGCTCAACTCCACCATTTTTCTCCCAACACCATCACGTATCTGGCCGCGTTCGTGTCGATGTGTGAAAACTTCTTGGGGTGTCGACCGCACTGGGGTCTTTTCAAACATATCTTCACCATCCGATCCCAGTCGGTCAAAAAAGCAAAGTCAAGTGACTCAAAGACCCATGTCATCTAGATGTGGGGGGGGGGGGGTTTAGGTATCCAGAAAAGGCATAGGAGTTCTTTCCCTGCTATGACTCTCCCTGAATCGGTTAGAGGCTGGCAGTCGACCTGGTTCTACTGCCAGGATGTCGCAGCTCCAGGTCAGTCGACTGGCCTTCCCCACTTCACATTCGACCGCGTTCAGACTCCTTCTCCACTCAAAGTGACTGCTGCTGAGAGCGTGGAGACGAAGATGTTGGTGGAGAAAGTGGTCCAACTTATCAATGAGGGTGTCACCGGCCTGGACCTGCTGGAAGTGTTCCTCAGTTGATGCATCCAACCTCTTTAGGATCGTGATCATCCTATGTGGTTGTACTCCGGACCCGAAGACACCGCTCGGGTCCACCCAGAGGAAGTGTCGTCCAAGACCGTGGCTATGTGGTTGAAGAGTATCACAGGCAATCAGGACAACCCTAGAGGATCAAGGCGAGTCATCCCCTTTAGAGACAACAATCCGCCCGACAAGGTATGCTCTTTTATTCCGACTGCCTAGCATATATGTTCCAACTACACTTGATGTCGACTGACTTTTACTCGACTTTTTGTCTTGTAGGTTTTTACTGAGATGTATTTGATGCCCAACGATGAACAAGCTCTGGAGCAGGTCCAGGAGGGAGAGGTCAGTGCAGAAGAGAGTGGCGACTGGGAGTCTTCGAATGAAGAGGAGGAGGAGGAGAGCGAGGAGTCGGACGACGAGGAAGAAGTCGACTCGCCACCGCATTCCGATCACCGATCCAAGCAGCAACATGACCCGGCGGGCGGGCGCGAAGAACGTGGCTCCGAGTACCCATGCTCAGAAGCGCACTCGGACGTCGACTCTGGAGCCGACGGAGAAGGTCGCCAAGCAGCCCAAGGTTGCTCCTCCCAAGGCTCGGAAGACTTTGCCGCG
Source organism: Triticum dicoccoides (assembly GCF_002162155.2). Lineage (NCBI taxonomy): Eukaryota > Viridiplantae > Streptophyta > Magnoliopsida > Poales > Poaceae > Triticum > Triticum dicoccoides. Next base: position 148,632,942 of record NC_041389.1, on the reverse strand, counting down.
GATCAAGATTGACGTCCCTGTGGCTTTGGGGTGAGTATCACACTTGTGTTCATGCAGACCGACTGAAATTTCTGTTCTGACGAATTGGATCATGTATCTTTCTAGCCCCATCTCTGCTGCTACTGACATGGATATCGATAAGGCACCAGGAGACAAGGAGGCCACCTCTCGGGCTGGTAAGTCCGTTCGACCAGGTTTCATTTAGTTGAGTGAGTCGTCAATTGGTTGAATATATGATATTTCTCCCTTTCTGTAGTTCCGCCAGAGATCGTCGTGCTCCCTGATGATGATGAAGAAGAAGCGTCTCTATAGGAGAGGAGGAAGAAGAGTGGAAGCTCAAGTAGGAGGAGGCTTGAAATTCAAGTCCCTCAGTCGATGCCGGCGCTTGAGGCGGTGGTCGAACGTTCTGGAGAGCTGGTTCGGACCAACGTCACATTCGCCAGCCTGCTGACGACAGATTATCCGTCGGGATCAACTGCACAGACTCCTGCCGCTCCAGTGCAACTCCACGCGTCTGACCCAGTAACTGCTTTGACTGCCTTGGAGCCATCACTCTTTGCCGCGTATCAGACCCCAGACGACTCGTCGAGTGCCGCTAGGGAAGCTCTTCATCAGGTGAACCTTGTCATGGAGCAGGTGAAGGTGATGCATGAGGCTAGTCAGGTGGCTTACAACGCCAGCACTGCCCTTCAGACCAATGTTCAGGTCAACAAAACTCTGACTGAACTTTTGATGTTGTTTTATATCCGATCACCCACTGGGGTGTTCCTTTGTTTAGAGTTTAGGAAATCTTCCACTCTACTCGACTCGAGCTGAGTCTCAGTAAACTGTCTGGATCGGCTGAGGTCTTAGAATGTACTCTCTCTCTCTCTCTCTCTCTCTCTCTCTCTCTCTCTCTCTCTCTCTCTCTCTCTCTTTCTTTCTTTCTTTCTTTTTCTTTTGGACTCACGCTGGGCAGACCCTGCTGAGTATTGATCTGAACCAGTGGGGGCACTCTAAGTGCACCCACTGGGTGTAGTCCCCGAGACTACTGTTGAATATTTGATTCGGTAGTAGTCTTAGAGTAACTTTTCCCTGTCACTATCTCTTATTTCTGTCGACTGCCATATCGCTCTTGCTGACTGCAGAGGTCTTGTGATCTTGGAGCTCGACTTTCCGAGTTAAAGAAGAAGCATATCAGCGTCGAACTTGACCTTGAACTCGCAAAGAAGAATCTCAAGACTGCTCAACAAGAGACGACCATCATGGGAGGTAACCATTCGACTGTCTTGTCTGCTTAGTAGGTCGCACTTTCCACTGCTTTTTTTGAGTCTCTTTGAACCGAGTGACTTCACACAAGCAGATGTGCATAGTGAAAACCGCCAACTTCAGGCTCGTCTGAAGAGTGTTGTTTCTTTACAGAGAATGAAGGAGGCTTTGGAGAAGAAGGACCTGGACCTTGCTGCTGCTCAGAAGGAAGCACGTGAGAAGACGACGCTTGTGGACCAGAAGGTGGCTTCAGTCGACAAATTGGAGGAGGAGAACACGAAGTTGAAGACCGCCATCTCGGAAGCTAATCGAGAAGTCGAGCAACTAAAGAAGGACAAGGAGAACCTGACCACTGAAGTTGGCAGCCTCAGAACCAAGACAGACAAGCTAGAGTCCTATCTGGAACAACTTGCCGCAAAACTAGTCCTGAAGCTTGAAGGTATGGTCATTTGACTGGTTAATTATCGTCGACTGAAGTTTGTTGTAATATTGTCGACTCATTGTTTTTCACGATGGAACAGAACTTTGTCAGGACTTTGAAACTGAAACCGGGCGGGTCGAGACAGGTCTCGACCCCATCAATTGTCCCGTGAAAGATGACGTTGCGATGAACCTGCTGTGATTGGAATCATGATTGGATGGTGCAGTTGCTTATCTGGCTCGACTGAAGGCGGCGATGACCCGAGTGGACGCCGAACTCTGGCCTCGGGCAGAACTTTCTCAAGACCTCGAGTTGCTGATGACTCGACTCAATCAGATCCCTGGCCGAGTGCAAGAGTGGAAGAAGTCCTCTGCTCGCTGTGGTGCTGACGGCGCCTTGTCATTGGTTCAAGTGCACTGCAAGGAGGCTAAAAAAGACAAGCTGGTGGCCCTCAAGGTAGAGAATACTAAGAAGCACTCCTTCCAGTCCTTCATGGACACCTTCCTTGCGGCAGCCACTCGTATTGCCAACATCATCGACCTTGACAGCTTCTGCGATCCAGCCAGTCCTTCTCCCGCCGAGTGACTGAAAAACATTATGCTTCCCCTTTATTTGCCTCGGAATGCCGAGTGATTTTGTAATCGTTAAAACTCCTTCAGGCCTGACGCCCGAGTACTTTAATCTGCGGTTAGGAACCTCTGGATTTATCTTTGAATATGTTGCATTTATCTTCGAGTGAAACTCGTTCTTCTCTCGGATTAGTTTCTGTTCGTTCGATGCAGCTTCTAAAGAAGAATCAGTACTCGACCAGTTGGACGAGCCTTGAGCAGCATTGATCAGCTCATCAGCGAGGCACTCATCAATGGTCTTGACGTTCCTGTCAGCAGTTTGCCTTGGCACCAGCCGTTGGATGGGCCTTTGATAGTGTGCACAATCTCGTCCTTCTTCTTGACGGTGCAGCCTCCGGGGGGGGGGGGTCGTGGTCGACCCGCACCACTCGGCGGGACTGGTCAGCTCATCAACGAGGCATTTAGCAATGGTCTTGACGTTCCTGAAAGTGGCTCACCTTGGCGACACGCTCAATCTCGTCCTTCTTCTTGATGGTGCAACTCTGGAGTGGGGGTCGTGGTCGACCCGCACTTTGCTAAGTCCCCGAGCGAGAAGATCAGTTTTCACTTGGGAGGATTTTTCAAACTTAGGCGAGTACTGGACTGCAGCTAAGCCCCCGAGTGGGAGGATTGCTCACCACTCGATAGGATTTTTCAAACTTAGGTGAGTACTGGACTGCAGCTAAACCTCCGAGTGGGAGGATTGCTCACCACTCGATAGGATTTTACAAAGTTAGTCGAGTACTGGACTGCAGCTAAGCCCCCGAGTGGGAGGATTGCTCACCACTCGGTAGGATTTTACAAACTTAGGCGAGTACTGGACTGCAGCTAAGCCCCCGAGCGGG
>NC_041389.1:148583905-148629538 GCF_002162155.2 Triticum dicoccoides | reverse complement strand
CTCCGAGTGAGAGGCTGAGGCTGGCTCACCACTCGGTAGGATTTTTTATCACTTAGGTGAGTACTGGACTGCAGCTAAGCCCCCGGGTGAGAGGCAGACTCACCACTCGGTAGGATTTTTTATCACTTAGGTGAGTACTGGACTGCAGCTAAGCCCCCGAGTGAGAGGCAGACTCACCACTCGGTAGGATTTTTAACACTTAGGCGAAACGGATTCGCAGCTAAACCCCTGAGTGAGAGGCAGACTCACCACTCGGTAGGATTTTCTCTTCAACTTGGAGAAATGGATTCGCAGCTAAGGCACCCATTGGGGGATTTTAGAACATGTAAAAAATGAACAACAATCATTCGGAAGACTGTAAAATCATGTCTTTTGATAATCAAACTAAAAGGTACTTCTTATTACATCTCAACAGTCTAAATACTTTAAGAGTAAAAAGGGCGGAGCAGTTTCGTATTCCAAGTGCGTGGCTCATCTTTATTATGCTCGACGTTGAAAAGACGAAACACTCCGTTGTGGAGAACTTTGGTGACGATGAAAGGGCCTTCCCAAGCAGGAGCGAGCTTGTGTGGTTTCTGCTGGTCCACTCGAAGAACCAGGTCTCCTTCCTAAAATGCCCGACCCCTTACATTTCTGGCATGGAATCGACACAAGTCTTGCTGATAAATGGTCGATCGGATCAAGGCCATCTCCCTTTCTTCTTCCAGGAGATCGACTGCGTCTTGCCGAGCCTGTTCTGCTTCCTCTTCTGAGAAGAGTTCGACTCGGGGTGCGTTGTGGAGCAAATCACTCGGGAGTACGGCTTTGGCTCCGCAGACTAAGAAGAATGGAGTCCGTCCAGTCGACCGATTAGGAGTTGTCCTCAATCCCCAAAGTAATAACGGGAGTTCATTAACCCAAGCCCCTGCTGCATGCTTGAGGTCACGCATCAACCGGGGTTTCAGTCCTTTGAGAATCAATCTAGTTGCTCTCTCAGCCTGTCCATTCGACTAAGGATGGGCGACCGAAGTGTAGTCAACCCTCGTGCCTTGGGAAGCACAAAAGGTTCTGAATTCTTCAGAGTCGAAGTTCGATCCGTTATCCGTGATGATGTTGTGTGGAACATCATATCTGAATATCAATTCCCTGATGAAACTTATAGTTGTACTTGCTTCGAGGTTTTTAATGGGCTTGGCTTTGATCCATTTGGTAAACTTGTCGACTGCCACCAGCACATGGGTAAATCCACTCCTGCTAGTCCTCAGAGGTCCAACCATGTCCAATCCCGAGACAGCAAAAGGCCAGACGAGTGGAATAGACTTCAGAGCCGACGTAGGTTTGTGGGACATGTTGGAGTAAAACCGACAGCCTTCACACTTGTCCACTATTTCTTTTGCCATCTCATTAGCATGTGGCCAGTAAAATCCGGCTCGGTATGCTTTGGCCACGATGGTCCGAGAGGACGCATGGTGACCATAGGTCCCCAAGTGAATATCATTGAGGATCATTCGGCCTTCTTCTGGCGTGATGCATTTCTGGCAGACTCCAGTTACACTTTCTCTAAACAACTGACCTTTTATCACGGTAAAGGCCTTAGATCGCCGGACGATCTGTCGAGCCTCTTCTTCATCCTCGGGAAGTTATTTCCTAAGAATGTATGCAATTGACGGCACCGTCCAGTCGGGAGTGATGACCAAAACCTCCATGACTAAGTCAACCACGGCTGGGATTTCGACTTCAGTCGGATCTGTGGCGCTCTTGGGCTGTGGTGACTCTTCAGTGAAAGGATCTTCCTTAACTGAAGGTGAATGAATACGTTCCAAAAACACATTGCGGGGAATGGCCTCTCTCTTTGAACCTATCTTTGCCAACTCATTTGCAGCTTGATTTTTCAGTCGGGGTATATGGTGAAGCTCAAATCCTTCAAACTTCTTTTCCAGCTTTCTTACTGCATTGCAATAACTAGTCATGGCCGGGCTCCTGACATCCCATTCCTTCATCACTTGATTAACCACCAAATCTGAGTTGCTGTAGACCATAAGGCGATGGACGCCAAGTGAAATGGCCATACGCAACCCATATAAAAGTGCTTCATATCTGGCTTCATTATTGGAGGAATCAAAATGAATCCGGAGAACATAGCTAAGCTTGTCTCCACGGGGGGATACCAATACTACCCCAGCACCTGAACCATTCAGCATCTTGGAGCCATCAAAGAACATAGTCTAATGCTCCGAGTGAACTTGAGTCGGCAATTGCTGCTCAATCCACTCGGCAAGGAAATCTGCAATTGCTTGGGACTTGATAACTTTCTTTGCCTCAAACTTGATATCCAATGGAAGGAGTTCAATCGCCCATTTTGCCACTCGACCAGTTGCATCTCTGTTATTCAGGATTTCAGATAATGGTGCTTCGCTGATGACTGTAATGGTGTGATCAGAGAAATAATGTGCAACCTTCTTCATGGTCATGTATATTCCATAGACAAGCTTCTGATAATGTGGATATCGTTGCTTGGATGGAGTCAAAACTTCAGAGAGATGATATACTGGGCGCTGAACCTTGTAAGCTTTTCCTTCCTCTACTCGCTCGACCGTGAGTACTGTACTGACAACTTGTCCAGTGGCTGCAATGTAAAGCAGTAAAGGCTCTTTGCTGATTGGCGCGGTGAGCACCGGCTGGGTGGAAAGCAGGGTGTTGAGCTCTGCAAACGCTGCATCAGCTTCCTCAGTCCACTCAAACTTATCAGATTTCTGCATCAATCAGTAAAGAGGCAAGGCCTTTTCACCATGACAAGAAATGAATCGACTCAAGGCGGCCAAACAAACAGTCGGCTTCTGAACGTCATGCACCCGCACAGGGCATTTCATTCGGAGGATGGTATCAACTTTTTCTGGATTGGCGTCGATCCCTCGTTCGGAAACGAGAAAACCGAGTAACTTTCCTCTTGGAACTCCGAATGTGCACTTTGACGGATTAAGCTTGATATCGTACCTTCTTAGGTTGGCAAAGGTTTCTGCGAGGTCAGTCAATAGGTCGGAACCACAATGGCATACACGTATGCTTCCACATTCCGACTGATTTGAGTGAGCAGGCACTTCTGAATCATTCTCATGAATGTGGCTCCGGCATTTTTAAGACCAAATGGCATGGTGACATAGCAAAAGCACCCAAATGGGGTGATAAAGACCATACAGTGGGATCTGATGATACCCGGAATATGCATCTAAAAAAGACAAGCGCTCACACCCTGCATTCAAGTCAACAATCTAATCGATGCGAGGGAGAGGGAAGTGATCTTTTGGTCAGACCCGATTGATATGATTGAAATCAATGCACATACGAAGTGAATCATCCTTCTTAGGGACCATGACTACATTGGCAAGCCAGTCGGAGTGGTAGATCTCACAGATGAACTCTGCTGCTAGCAGCCGTGCCACTTCCTCGCCAATCGCTTTCCTCTTCTGTACGGCGGACCGCCGAAGATGCTCTTTGATGGGTTTTACCATGGGGTCGACACGCAAACGGTGCTCAGCCAGTCCTCTGGGTACACCCGGCATGTCAGAGGGTTTCCATGCAAAGATTTCCCAGTTCTCACGGAGGAACTGGATGAGTGCTTCTTCCTATTTGCTGTCGAGTGTTGTTGATATATGAGTCGGTGCGGCTTTGGGATCGGTCGGATGGATATGAATCGGCTTCGTTTCACCAGACGACTGAAATGCAGAATCCATGGCAGGCTTCTTGGCTCGAAGCAAATCACTCGGATTTGCATTCTTCTGATACTCTTGGAGTTCAACTGCTGCCATCTGCGCATCGGCAATCTTCGAACCTTTCTGGAAGCATTCCTCTGCTTTCTGCCGATTGCCAATAACTGTGATCACACCTTTGTGGCCAGGCATCTTCAACTTGAGGTACACGTAACATGGTCGAGCCATAAAACGTGCGTAGGCAGGCCTACCCAGAATGGCATGATAAGCACTCTGGAAATCCACGACTTCGAATGTCAACTTTTCCTTACGATAATGCTTGGAATCACCGAAAACCACGTCGAGAGTGATCTGGCCGATTGATTTGGCTTTCTTTCCAGGGATAACACCATGGAAACTCATATTGCTCTCACTAAGTTTGGACATCGGAATGCCCATCCCCTTCAAGGTTTCAGCATAAAGGATATTCAGACCGCTACCACCGTCCATCAGCACTTTAGTCAGTCTAGTGCCTCCGACCACGGGGTCGACCACCAATGCTTGCCTACCAGGGGTGGCTACACGAGCAGGATAGTCAGACTGGTCGAATGTGATGGTTGTATGAGACCATTTCAGGTATGTGGTCATCATCGCTGGAGCGACCATATTCACTTCTCTATTGATAACTTTCAACTGACTCTTGCTCTCAACATCAGCAAAAATCATGAGGGTGGAATTGACTTTGGGATAACCGTCGTCTTCCTCTTCGTCCTCGTCTTTGTCTGACTCTTTCTCCTTCTCACCGGGCTGTTTTTCTCGAAACTGCTGGATCAGGAGTCGACATTGTCGAGTGGTATGCTTAGGGTAGATCAGATTACCCTCTTCCTTCTTCTTCGTGTGGATGTGACATGGCAAATCCAACACATCATTCCCTGCTTGATCCTTTACCTTCTTAGGGGGCTAGGGCCCTTTAGGTTTTCCCTTAAACTTTCCTTGAGCCACTGCTGCAATCTCACTGGGTGCTGCGGGCTCGGCCTTACGCTTCTGTTTCCGATTGGAATTACCTCCAGCGGTCTCTTGGCTGACTCGCTTACTCTTTCCACTACGGAGTCGATACTCTTCTTCTTCGTTAGCGTACCGGGTGGCTATTTCCATCATTCGAGTCAGAGTCATATCTCCAGTCTGACCGAACTTCAGGACCAACTCTCGGTATTTGACGCCTTCCTTGAAGGCACACACTGCTTGATGCTCTGATACATTTTCAACAGTGTGATGCAAAGTGGTCCACCTCTGAACGAAATCTCTCAAAGTCTCACTCGGCTTCTGCACACAATGCTGCAATTCGGTCAATCCTGCTGGTCACTTGCAAGTGCCCTCAAAAGTTCTGACAAACACTCGAGCCAGCTCTTCCCAACTGTATATACTGCCCGGAGCTAACTGAGTCAACCACGCTCGGGCCGACCCTTCCAATATCAGAGGAAGATGTTTCATTGCTACTTCATCGTTTCCACCGCCAATCTGCATAGCCACTCAGTAATCCTCAAGCCAAGTTTAAGGCTTGGATTCACCAGTGAACTTACTGACTCCGGTCGCCAACCTGAAGTTGGGAGGAATCACTGCCGCCCTGATGGCTCTACTGAAACACTCTGGACCGGAAACATGCACTCTGCTGCCACTTGGACGATCTCTGCCAGGGTCTTCTCTATGCGCTCTGTTCCGGTCGACTAGGCCTTGAACGAGGATGGATCTCGCATCGAAGCCTGGCTCTCTTGGGTCGACTGGTGATCTGCGCTTGCCACTATGATGGCGTCTGTCATCGTTCTGCGAAGGCACATATGACGCACTCCTCAGAGGAGGCATGGGCACTTGACGATGATTGTCGCGGTTGACCCGATGATCATATTGTCCATGGCCCTCACGCCGCAGGGGCGATCTTGGGCTGTGGGCCGACTGAATTGTATCCGCTACTATGGATCTGCTGTGAATCCTATTCCGCGACTAAAACACTGCTGTGTTCTACTCTCCTGCTGCCCGGAGCAAGGCCCGGATCTGCATCAACCCTCTGCCAGCCTCCAACTGGGAAGGTTGGATCGACTCTGCTATTCGTGCCGCAACTGTGAGGTTCTGAATTGGAGTACGGTATACCTTATGCGGAAGCGGGAAAAGCTGTCGTCGACTGGACTCAAGGACCCGCTCCCGAGCATGCTCGTCGAGAGCATGCTGAAGGTTCTCCAGTCGAGTGCGCTCAGCTAAATTAGCTAGGTGCACCTCTTCCAAGGCCCGAGCCTCGGGGGTTTCTCCAACGATGGGCGTGTGGAGTGCATCCATGTTGCGGCGACGAAGTTCTTCCCTCTGCTACGAAGAAAGGGGTTCGGGATGGTATTCCTCATGGATGCGCGATGGATCGCCGCCACCATCTTCACCGTCTTCACAACGAAAACCAGGCGGACCATGCGGTCCATCGACCATCAAGACTTCAGCCGCGGGGTCGCTGCTATTACACTCGGATGCGGTCTTCGCGGAGCCAGTCGACAGATCGAACAGGTCGTGGAGTGTTTCGTGGGGCTCGATTGTCGCGACTTGATGGGTGGCCGAACGACGAGCCACCACGTGTTTCACCCACTGCTGAAGCCGCGATCGACCGGATTGCTTGCGGCGGCGAACAGCTAGGAGGGAAGACACCATCGGAGCCGACCGATACTGAGTCGACGGCTGCCGGAGAAGGACGCCGCGAACACACGCGCGAAAGTGCATCGCCCCTCGGACGGGGAGCGCCTCAATGTCAAGGGCAGCTTCCTGAAACCACGCGGGAGTCGTCGGCGACGAAAACGAGCACGCCGAGACGGATCTCGCGGCCCTCAGCCAATCCGTCGTCGGAAACCATGATGGTGATGATCGAAAAAACTTGCAACTTCACCAACAAGTCGCTAAGACACCTACCCCAAGGTGGGTGCCAACTGTCGTGGTTCTAAGACTGACAGTAGAAAGGGGGGTAGGTATGGAGAGGCTAGATCTCAGCTATGGTGAAGGTGTACACATGAGGTTTACGAGTTCAGGCCCTTCTTGGTGGAAGTAATAGCCCTACGTCTCGGTGCCCGGAGGCGGTCGATTGGATTATATGCGTGTGATGTTACGGGGGTGCGAACCCTTGTCTCAGAGGAGGATGGTGGCTTATATAGAGTGCGCCAGGACCCCAGCCATCCTCCATTACAAGGGACTTAATGTACATAAAGTGAGGGCGTTACAGGTAACACCAGCCTTAAGTGTTGTTAATGACCTTAAATACTACGGAGTGAACGCCTGCCCGTTGTAATGCTGAGTGATTCCTGGTCTTCGGTAGGTCGAGTGATTCTCTGGATGGTCGAGTGAAAGTAGGTAGGAGGACTCGTGACATGATTGTCAAGTGGATTGCACTCGACATCTTCGACTGGGGGTCTCTTGCTGCCTCTTAGACTTCTTATCTTCTAGGGTAGTGACCTTGGGTAGGACGTATAGGCCAAGCCTATGACCCTACCCTAGGTCTATATCCTCATCAGCCAGCCCCCTTAGATCCCATCTAAGGGGGGGGGCAGCCAAGGGGGGGGGACTTGCCCCCCAAGTTGGTGGGAGGCGCCTTGGGCCCTTGGGGGTGAGAGCGCACCAGCCAACTAGGGGGCTGGTTCCCACCCTTGTTCAGCCCATTAAGTCCCCCGTGGCAAGTGGACCCACCCGGTGGAACCTCGGACACCTTTCGGTGGTCCCGGTACAATACCGGTAACCCCCGAAATTATTCTGGTGACTGAAACTAGACTTCCCATATATAAATCTTTACCTTCGAACCATTCTGGAACTCCCCGTGATGTCCGGGATCTCATCCTAGACTCCGAACAACATTCGATAACCACATACTAATTCCCATAACAACTCTAGCATCACCGAACCTTAAGTGTGTAGACCCTACGGGTTCGGGAATCATGCAGACATGATCGAGACAGCTCTCCGATCAATAACCAACAGCGGGATCTTGATACCCATGTTGGCTCCCACATGTTCCACGATGATCTCATCAGATGAACCACGATGTCAGGGATTCAATCAATCCCGTATACAATTCCTTTTGTCAATCGGTATGTTCCTTGCCCGAGATTCGATGTCGGTATCCCAATACCTCGTTCAATCTTGTTACCAGCAAGTCACTTTACTCGTTCCGTAATGCATGATTCCGTCACTAACTGCTTAGTCACATTGAGCTCATTATGATGATGCATTACCTAGTGGGCCCAGAGATACCTCTCTCTCATACGGAGTGACAAATCCCAGTCTCGATTCGTGCCAACCCAATAAACACTTTCGGAGATGCCTGTAGTGTACCTTTATAGCCACCGAGTTATGTTGTGACGTTTGGTACACCCAAAGCATTCCTACGGTATCTGGGATTTGCACAATCTCATGGTCTAAGGAAAAGATACTTGACATTAGAAAAGCTTTTAGCAAACGAACTACACGATCTTGTGCTATGCTTAGGATTGGGTCTTGTCCATCACATCATTCTCCTAATCATGTGATCCCGTTATCAATGAAATCCAATGTGCATGGTCAGGAAACCATGACCATCTATTGATCAACGAGCTAGTAAACTAGAGGCTCACTAGGGACATGTTGTGGTCTATGTATTCACACATGTATTACGGTTTCCGGTCAATACAATTATAACATGAACAATAGACAATTATCATGAACAAGGAAATATAATAATAACCATTTTATTATTACCTGTAGGGCATATTTCCAACAGTCTCCCACTTGCACTAGAGTCAATAATCTAGTTACATTGTGATGAATCGAACACCCATAGAGTTCTGGTGTTGATCATGTTTTGCTCGTGGAAGAGGTTTAGTCAACAGATCTGCGACGTTCAGATCCGTATGCACTTTACAAATATCTATGTCTCCATCTTGAACATTTTCACGAATGGAGTTGAAGAGACACTTGATATGCCTGCTCTTCTTGTGAAACCTAGGCTCCTTGGCAAGGGCAATAGCACCAGTGTTGTCACAAAAGAGAGTCATCGGCCCCGAAGCATTGGGAATAACTCCTAGGTCGGTAATGAACTCCTTCATCCATATTGCTTCATGTGCTGCCTCCGAGGCTGCCATGTACTCCACTTCACCTGTAGATCCTGCCACGACGCTTTGCTTGCAACTGCACCAGCTAACTGCCCCACCATTCAAAATATACACATATCCGATTTGTGACTTGGAGTCATCCAGATCTGTGTCGAAGCTAGCATCGACGTAACCCTTTACGACGAGCTCTTCGTCACCTCCATAAATGAGAAACATATCCTTAGTTCTTTTCAGGTACTTCAGGATATTCTTGACCGCTGTCCAGTGTTCCATGTCGGGATTACTTTGGTACCTTCCCACCAAACTTTCGGCAAGGTTCACATCAGGTCTGGTACACAACATGGCATACATAATAGACCCTATGGCTGAGTCATAGGGGATGACACTCATCTTTTCTCTATCTTCTGCTAAGAACCATGTTCTCACACCTTGCAATACAGGCAAGAACCCCTTCTTGGACTGATCCATATTGAACTTCTTCAATATCTTATCAAGGTATGTGCTTTGTGAAAGACCGATGAGGCGTCTCGATCTATCTCTATAGATCTTGATGCCTAATATGTAAGCAGCTTCTCCAAGGTCCTTCATTGAAAAACACTAATTCAAGTAGGCCTTTATGCTTCCAAAAGTTCTATATTATTTCCCATCAATAGTATGTCATCCACATATAATATGAGAAATGCTACAGAGCTCCCACTCACTTCCTTGTAAATGCAGGCTTCTCCATAAGTCTGCATAAACCAAATGCTTTGACCATTTCATCAAAGCGAATGTTCCAACTCCGAGATGCTTGCACCAACCCATAGATGGAGCGCTGGAGCTTGCATACCTTGTTAGCATTCTTAGTATCAACAAAACCTTCCGGCTACATCATATACAATTCTTCCTTAAGGAAGCCGTTAAGGAATGCCGTTTTGATGTCCATTTGCCATATTTCATAATCATAGAATGCGACAATTGCTAACATGATTCAGACGGATTTCAGCTTCGCTACGGGTGAGAAGTCTCATCGTAGTCAACCCCTTGAACTTGTCGACAATCCTTAGCGACAAGCCGAGCTTTATAGATGGTCACATTACCATTTGTGTCAGTCCTCTTCTTAAAGATCCATTTGTTTTCTATGGATCGCCGATCATCGGGCAAGTCTGTCAAAGTCCATACTTTGTTTTCATACATGGATCCTATCTCGGATTTCATGGCTTCAAGCCATTTGTTGGAATCTGGGCCCACCATAGCTTCTTCATAGTCGAAGGTTCACCGTTGTCTAAGAACATGATTTCCAGGACAAGGTTGCCGTACCACTCTTGTGCGGAACGTGCCCTTGTGGACCTACGAAGTTCAGTAGCAACTTGATCTGAAGTACCTTGATCATCATCATTAACTTCCTCTCTAGTCAGTGCAGGCACCACAGAAACATTTTCTTGAGTCGTGCTACTTTCCGGTTCAAGAGGCAATACTTCATCAAGTTCTACTTTCCTCCCACTTCTTTCGAGAGAAACTCTTTCTCCAAAAAGGATCCATTCTTGGCAACAAAGATCTTGCCTTCGGATCTGAGGTAGAAGGTATACCCAATGGTTTCCTTAGGGTATCATATGAAGACACATTTTTCTGACTTGGATTCGAGCTTTTCAGGTTGAAGTTTCTTGACATAAGCATCGCATCACCAAACTTTTAGAAACGACAGCTTAGGTTTCTTCCCAAACCATAATTCATACGATGTCGTCTCAACGGATTTAGACGGTGCCCTATTTAAAGTGAATGTGGTTGTCTCTAAAGCATAACCCCAAAATGATAGCAGTAAAAATCAGTAAGAGACATCATAGATTGCACCATATCCAATAGAGTGCGATTACGACGTTCGGACACTCCATTACGCTGGGGTGTTCCAGGCGGCATGAGTTGTGAAACAATTCCACATTTCCTTAAGTGCGTACCAAACTCGTGACTTAAATATTCTCCTCCACGATCTGATCGTAGGAACTTTATTTTCTTGTCATGTTGATTCTACACCTCACTCTTAAATTGCTTGAACTTTTCAAAGGTCTCAGACTTTTGTTTCATTAAGTAGACATACCCATATCTACTTAAGTCATCAGTGAGGGTGAGAACATAACGATAGCCACCGTGAGCCTCAACGCTCATTGGACCGCACACATCCGTATGTATGATTTCCAACAAGTTGGTTGCTTGCTCCCTTGTTCCGGAGAATGGAGTCTTGGTCATCTTTCCCATGAGGCATGGTTCGCATGTGTCAAATGATTCATAATCAAGAGACTCCAAAAGTCCATCTGCATGGAGTTTCTTCATGCGTTTGACACCAATGTGACCAAGGCGGCAGTGCCACAAGTATGTGGGACTATCATTATTAACCTTACATCTTTTGGTATTCACACTATGAATATGTGTAACATCACGTTCGAGATTCAATAAGAATAAACCATTGACCAGCGGGGCATGACCATAAAACATATCTCTCAAATAAATAGAACAACCATTATTCTCGGATTTAAATGAGTAGTCATCTCGCATTAAACGAGATCCAGATACAATGTTCATGCTCAAAGCTGGCACTAAATAACAATTATTGAGATTTAAAACTGATCCCGTAGGTAAATGTAGAGGTAGTGTGCCGACGGCGACCACATCGACCTTGGAACCATTCCCGACGTGCATCATCACCTCGTCCTTCGCCAGTGTCCGCTTATTCTGCAGCTCCTATTTTGAGTTACAAATATGAGCAACCGCACCGGTATCAAATACCCAGGAGCTACTATGAGTACTGGTAAGGTACACATCAATAACATGTATATCACATATACCTTTGGTGTTGCCGGCCTTCTTGTCCGCTAAGTACTTGCGGCAGTTCCGCTTCCAGTGACCATTTCCCTGGCAATGAAAGCACTGAGTCTCGGGCTTGGGTCCATTGTTTGGCTTCTTCCTTGCAACTGATTTACCGGGCACGGCAACTCCCTTGCCGTCCTTCTTGAAGTTCTTTTTACCCTTGACTTTCTTGAAACTAGTGGTCTTATTCACCATCAACACTTGATGTTCCTTTTTGATTTCCACCTCCGCTGATTTCAGCATTGAATATAGCTCAGGAATGGACTTCTCCATCCCCTGCATATTGTAGTTCATCACAAAGCTCTTGTAGCTAGGTGGGAGCGACTGGAGGATCCTGTCAATGACCGAGTCATCCGGGAGATTAACTCCCAACTAAGACAAATGGTTGTGCAACCCAGACATAGTGAGTATATGCTCACTGACAGAACTGTTTTCCTCCATCTTACAACTGTAGAACTTGTCGGAGACTTCATATCTCTCGACCCGGTCATGAGCTTGGAAAACCATTTTCAGCTCTTGGAACTTCTCATATGCTCCATGCTGCTCAAAACGCTTTTGGAGCCCCAGTTCTAAGCTGTAAAGCATGCCGCACTAAACCAGGGAGTAATCATCACTACGTGACTGCCAGGCGTTCATAACGTCTTGAGTTGTTGGGAAAATGGGTGCTTCACCTAGCGGTGCTTCTAGGACATATGCTTTCTTGGCAACTATGAGGATGATCCTCAAGTTCCGGACCCAGTCCGTATAGTTGCTACCATCGTCTTTCAGCTTGGTTTTCTCTAGGAATGCGTTGAAGATGAGGGAAACATTAGCGTGGGCCATTTGATCTACAAGACATATTGCAATGATTTTAGACTATGTTCATGATAATTAAGTTCATCTAATCAAATTATTTAATGAACTCTCACTCAGATAGACATCCCTCTAGTCATCTAAGTGATACGTAATCCGAGTCAACTAGGCCGTGTCCGATCATCACGTGAGACGGACTAGTCATCATCAGTGAACATCTTCATGTTGATCGTATCTACTATACGACTCATGTTCGACCTTTCAGTCTCTTGTGTTCCGAGGCCATGTCTGTACATGCTAGGCTCGTCAAGTCAACCTAAGTATTTTGCATGTGTAAATCTGGCTTACACCCGTTGTATGCGAACGTTAGAATCTATCACACCCGATCATCACGTGGTGCTTCGAGACAACGAACTTTCGCAACGGTGCACAATTAGGGGAAACACTTTCTTGAAATTCTTTATGAGGGATCATCTTATTTATGCTACCGTTGTTCTAAGCAAATAAGATGTAAACATGACAAACATCACATGCAAATCATAAAGTGACATGATATGGCCAGTATCATCTTGCACCTTTGATCTCCATCTTGAGGCATGACATGATCACCTTCGTCACCGGCATGACACCATGATCTCCATCATCGTGTCTTCATGAAGTTGTCTCGCCAACTATTACTTCTACTACTATGGCTAACGGTTTAGCAATAAAGTAAAGTAATTACATGGCGTTATTCAATGACACGCAGGTCATACAATAAATTAAGACAACTCCCATGGCTCCTGCCGGTTGTCATACTCATCGACATGCAAGTCGTGATTCCTATTACAAGAACATGATCAATCTCATACATCACATATATCATTCATCACATTCTTTTGGCCATATCACATCACATAGCATACCCTGCAAAAACAAGTTAGATGTCCTCTGATTGTTGTTGCATGTTTTACGTGGCTGCTATGGGTTTCTAGCAAGAACGTTTCTTACCTACGCAAAAGCCATAATAGTGATATGCCAATTGCTATTTACCCTTCATAAGGACCCTTTTCATCGAATCCGATCCGACTAAAGTGGGAGAGACCGGCACCCGCTAGCCACCTTATGCAATAAGTGCATGTCAGTCGGTGGAACCTGTCTCACGTAAGCATACGTGTAAGGTCGGTCCGGGCTGCTTCATCCCACGATGCCGCCAAATCAAGATAAGACTAGTAACGGTAAGCATATTGAACATACCAACGCCCACAACTACTTGTGTTCTACTCGTGCATAGAATCTACGCAATAGACCTAGCTCATGATGCCACTATTGGGGAACGTAGTAGTAATTCAAAATTTTCTATGCATCACCAAGATCAATCTATGGAGATTCTAGCAACAAGTGAGAGAGAGGATGAGCATCTTCGTACCTTTGAAGATTGCTAAGCGGAAGCGTCACTAGAACGCGGATGAGGGAGTCGTACTCTTGGCGATTCAAATCGCGGAAGATCCGATCTAACGCCGAATGGACGGCGCCTCCGCATTCAACACACATATAGCCTAGGGATGTCTCCTCCTTCTTGATCCAGCAAGGGGAGAGGAGAAGTTGAGGGAGAGCTCCGGTAGCATGACAACGTGGTGGAGGAGCTTGCAGTTCTCCGGCAGGGCTTCTCCAAGCACTACGGAGGAGGATGTGGTGTTGCAGAGGGAGAGGGTTGCGCCAGGGGAAGGGTATAGCAGCCCTCCCCCCACTATTTATAGGGGAAGGGGAGAGGGGGCCGGCCCCCTTAGATCCCATCTAGGGGGGGCGGCGAAGGGGGGACAGGAACTTGCCCCCCAAGTTGGTGGGAGGCGCCCCCACCCCCTAGGGTTTTCAACCCTAGGCGCCTTGGGCCCTTGGGGAGGGGGGGGTGCACCAGCCCACTAGGGGGCTGGTTCCCACCCTTGTTCAGCCCATTAAGTCCCCCGTGGCAGGTGGACCCACCCGATGGACCCCCGGACACCTTTCGGTGGTCCCCGTATAATACCGGCAACCCCCGAAATTATTCTGGTGTCTGAAATTGGACTTCCCATATATAAATATTTACCTCCGGACCATTCCGGAACTCATCGTGACATCCGTGATCTCATTTGGGACTCCGAGCAACATTCGGTAACCGCATACTAATTCCCATAACTACTCTCGTCACCGAACCTTAAGTGTGTAGACCCTACGGGTTCAGGAATCATGCAGACATGACCGAGACAGCCCTCCGGTCAATAACGAACAACGGGATCTGGATACCCATGTTGGCTCCCACATGCTCCACGATGATCTCATCGGATGAACCACGATGTCGGGGATTCAATCAATCCCGTATACAATTCCCTTTGTCAATCGGTACGTTACTTGCCCGAGATTCGATCGTCGGTATCCCAATACCTCGTTCAATCTCATTACCGGCAAGTCACTTTACTCGTTCCGTAATGCATGATCCCGTGACTAACTGCTTAGTCACATTGAGCTCATTATGATGATGCATTACCGAGTGGGCCCAGAGATACCTCTCCATCATACGGAGTGACAAATCCCAGTCTCAATTCGTGCCAACCCAACAGACACTTTCAGAGATGCCTGTAGTGTACCTTTATAGCCACCCAGTTATGTTGTGACGTTTGGTACACCCAAAGCATTCCTATAGTATCCGGGAGTTGCACAATCTCATGGTCTAAGGAAATGATACTTGCCACTAGAAAAGCTTTTAGCAAACGAACTACACGATCTTGTGCTATGCTTAGGATTGGGTCTTGTCCAACACGTCATTCTCCTAATGATGTGATCCCGTTATCAATGACATCCAATGTCCATGGTCAGGAAACCATGACCATCTATTGATCAACGAGCTAGTCAACTAGAGGCTCACTAGAGACATGTTGTGGTCTATGAATTCACACATGCATTACGGTTTCCGGTCAGTACAATTATAGCATGAACAATAGACAAGCATGAACAAGGAAATATAATAATAACCATTTTATTATTGCCTCTAGGGCATATTTCCAACACAATCTCCCGCGCCCTAACTTGGCGGTAACGGAGGGGAAGAGGTCTGTGGTCGGCATGAGGACGACGTCGAAGAAGTCGCGACAGCTAAGCGCTTCGTCTCCGGCGTCGACGCGAGCTAGCGGTGGCGCTAGGGTTTGAGCGAGGTGTCGAGGTGGAAGAAAAGATATTGACCGTGAGGGGTGTGTATTTATAGGAAGGAGGAGGGTGGCGCAACGCAATTACGCAGGTGCCCCTGGTGGTTCACATCTGAGGAACACGTGGCGTGCATGCAACTTATCAGGAGTTGATCTATGTTGCCATGCACGCCTGGATTGTCAGGTGGTCATTCCGTCTTCTTCGGTTTTCAGGCGAAGGATAAGACATTAAAGACATTTTTAAATGTGTGTCTCTGTATCTTCTGCTGACAAGGACACAGAGAAGATAATCGACAAGTCTCCACAGAATGCACATGACTTAGACATAAAGAATTTGAGGGAGTAGCACAGAAGGGATTAGGGTCCGATCACATTCACTTAGGTCAGAAAAAATAGCAACATGGAGACATAGCTATAAGTGAATGTTGTAGAGGACAGAACACGTATGCATATTCTGTTACTAGTAACATATATCTATAGGACTATTCTGTTACTAGTAACAGAATGTTATTTTGTTACCCCCCGGCCCTATAAGGGCGCGGCGCGCTTACAGGGTAGAAACTACCCTGGCCCGACCCAGCCCCAACCTAACCCGCTTCCTACCGCCGGAGGCAGCCGTCGCGGGCGAGCGAGGGACGGCGGCAGCCGAAGCAAGGGAGCCCGCGGCGGCGTGACCCGCCCAACGGTGAGTTTGCACCGCCCACCCCCATCCCCACCCCCACCGCCGATCCCCATCCACCACTCCCCCCGCGCACCACCATCGAGCCATCCCGCCGGCCCAACCTCCGCCACCATCGCTCGCCTCATCGGGCGTCGGAGCCTCCCCGCCGTCAGCCATCAGAGCCTCCCTGTGCACCTCCCTCCGTCTGGTGCCGGAGCTTCCCCGCTCACCTCCCCGTCGCCTGGTGCCGGAGATTCCCCGCGCGTCTCCCCGCCGCCTGGTGTCGGAGATTCGCCTGGGCCGTGATCCACGGCTCCTGCCTCCACCCCTCGCCGAACCTCGTCGACAGAGCTCCACCACAAGCAGTCGTCGTCTCCCCAAGCTTCTTGCCTGCAACAATAGCTCCGCCTTCCAAGTTTTTGCCTATATGCCGCCAACGAGAGGAAGAAGAAGTCAGATGCAACAAGATGCCACTGCAGGTGATGTCTGCTTCCCACACTAATTACTAGCCACGCCAAGTTTTTCAGATCTGGGTTTGAATGAAGATAGATACCACATTTGTGTCAGTTCATCAGTGCTGCTATGCTCTGCCTACATGTTACACTATTAGGTTCATTAGTACTACATGTGTGCTACATCAGTGACACATGTTCCTATGATGCAGAAGCTGACAGTACATTGCAAATGCTTGCATCAGTTCATTACACCCCTGCCACTTGATGCACAATTTGGATGTCGAGGTTACTGTCAGTACCTCCAATATGGTAGCTTCAGTTCAAGTCAAAAAAACTTAAACTTATGCATCAATCCAAGTAGCTAGTACTAAGGTTCAGCTACCACTGAAAGTTGTATGTTCTTATTTCTAAGAGTACATGTCATGTAGTTGCGTCAGTTCGAACGAGTAAAAAGACTGTTGCTGAAAAAATATACAATTGTTACATAGTAAGTTCAATGATACAGAATCTAGGAGTACTTGTAATGTAGATGCATAAGTTCTAGATGAAAAAAATAAGAGAAGACATTCATTCATGTTTATATATATCCACATTGTTTGAAAGTTCAATGTTCAGTTTGCAAGCAGTGCACCATATGTTCATGCATCAGTTCTAGAGAAAAAATAAAAAATATTGTACATAGCAGATGCATCAGTGCTAAAAACTTTACATTAGTACATCAGTTCTTAACATGTCCATACATCAGTTCGACTGAAACTACATCAGATTACAAAAAGGGGCAAGCTCAACTTGTACATTACCTTCAGTACATGACATGTTACCCATATCATGTACACGAGAAAATGCAGAAAAGATTAACCCAAAACTGTTGAATGTCATTGCAGAAACAAGCAAGGCAGCACACGCAGGGAGGGTTTGATGAGCCAGGAGATATGAGGCACCGCCTGGTTGGGTAACACCAGAAATAGCACCTGGATACTTCAACAATACAGGCAGATTTCAAGCTACACCAGAACCATCAAAAGCACGGTCTAGTTCTTCTCTGGAGCAAACACCGATTGCTGGGTATACAAGCTTTGCCACTGCTGGGGTGCAACAGGGTCTGCAATGTCCCCAGAAACAAATATTTTCCTTCCCTAGCACATGCAGAAAGGCAAGGACACCCAGGCTTCCACCAGTCGCTCCATCAACAGCAATCATCCATGCTGCAAAAGCAGTTGCAACGGGAAGACCAAGCGAAAGAGACAGGAATGTTCAGCACTCTAGCAGGGTGCAGAGTACAAGATATGAGCTATATAGACAGGAGCAACCTCACAATGAATATGAGGCAAGACGACCGTACAATGAGAGACGGAGAGCTTCATCAACATTGCTCCCTCCAAGAGATGCATTGTTCCATGTGCCGAGGGTGACACCACCCGCACCCATAGACGAGGGTGAACAGCAAACACCGGATGCAGCACAAAGCTATACACATGTAAGTATCCATTAAAAAACATACAAGCACAGTCCACCCCCTAGTACTATGATAACCCCATCTAACATTTTCATCATTGTGTTTCTGTTTGCTCACTGTTGCCTGCAGCCACCTAACATTGAAGCTTACTTTCTGCCAAGGCTAGAGATGCTCTTTGAAAGTTTCAAAGAAGAAAAGAACTTCTACAACGTCTATGCAAAGCACGCGGGTTTTGCTGTCAGGGAAGGCCCCAAGGTTGAGAACAGAATCTACCTTTATTGCACATGCTATGGAGTCTATGAATCGACGTGTCAGAAGCAAATAGACAGCGGAACAAGACCACAACCAGGACTAACTGCGGGGCTAAAATGAGGATGAAGAGGGAAAAGGATGGAACACTTGTCGTAAAAGAGATAATCTGGGAACAAAAGCACAGGCTACAGCTCACCCCACAAATGCTTGTCTTCTTGCACTCCCACAAAAACTTTGACAAGACAATCTTGGAGTACGTCAAGTACCTGCAGTTCAAAGGCATTGAACACGTGCAAATCATGAGCATACTGGGCGGAGATGACCCCGATAGCTACTTCCTCGAAATGAATGCCAAAGACCTAATTAACATGTAAGTACAAGCTTGTTCTCCTCCCAAAAACCTCCTCCATATTTTTTCATCTGTCAGTACAAATATATTACACAACACATTACCTGATGCCAGTTCAACATGCATTTTTGCAATGACTATTTATTTTTAATATGCAGCAAAGCAAAGAATTCAAGGATGGATGACGTGGACGATGTCCTGAAGACTGTCAACTTCTTTAGGGAGATGAAAGCAATAAACAGGGAATTCTTTTGCGACATACAACTTGATTAGTCCGGCAGAGTGAAGAACATATTCTGGGCGAACGCGAGCTGCCGAGGGGCATATCAAGACTTTGGTGACTGCGTGACATTTGACACCACATATAAGACCAAAAAATACCATATGCCACTTGGAGTGTTTGTGGGTACTAACAACCATTTTCAGACTACAATCTTTGCTTTCGCCCTGATAAGAGATGAGGATGCAGATTCATTCAGATGGCTTTTCAAAACATTTTTAAAATGCATGAGAGGGAAGGCTCCTACATGCATCCTCACAGGTACAACCGCGAAACCCCCCAAACCCTAAACCCACACACCCCCTAAAAAAAGGAAAATAACACAGTAAAAATGGTGTGTCAGTTCTATTTGTATATATGCACAACCATCTGCTGACCACTCCGAGTCTATTTTCTCATTACTAGACCAGTGCCCAGCAATGGCTTTGGCGATCCCATATGTTTTCAAGAACACAATACACAGGCTATGCTGCTGGCACATTATGAAGAAGTACAGGGAACACCTCGTGTACCTGTACAACCTGCCCAAAACATTTAAGGATGAATTCACAGCAATCCTCAACTGGCCCCTCATGCCAATTGAGTTTGAGACTGCCTGGAAAGAACTCATGGATACGTACAACCTCCATGATGATGCCATGATGGTGGCAATGCGGAACGAGCGCGAGAGATGGATATCAGCTTACTTCAAAGAAATTTTATGTGCCAGAATGACATCGACACAACGGAGTGAGAGCATGAACTATGTGCTGAAGAAGAACTACGTATGTGAGAGACAAAACCTGCATCGGTTTGTCAGCCAGGTAAACACCTACGTCAAAAATAGGAGGCAGGCAGAAAACTAGGCGACAATGGGTAACCGGGTATAGCTCTATCACCTGTCGTAAGACAAATAATGTGCTTACTAAAGTAATTCTTTCTTAGTTAGACAAGTTTTTGCTGCAAAAAAACTAATAATTTGTTCAACACTCTTGCTTGCGCAGAAAAAAAACACGCTGACCCTCTATGGGTTCGACACTCAGATGGCAAAACTTTACTCACGAGCTATGTACAACAAGATCATAAAAAGGCTAGAGCTGAGCACCCGCTTCACTGTGATGGAGACGAAAGAGCCCACAAAGTACCTTGTGCGCTACAACAAACCATAAAAATCGTCTACGTGGTCTCAACACACGTTCCAGGTGGTTGCAGACCCCGTGGGAGAAATATACGACTGCGAGTGCAAGCTCTGGGACCACACATGTGAGGACTAAAAAAATGTTACACACTGTACTACTTATTTTTGCAAAAGTTTTTGTTCGAATGAAATGACAGAAAACATGCACCTCTTCCAAAAAAATAGCTATTTTTGCATGCATGTCCTGTGCATGATGCAAACAATTAAAGCTACCAGCATTCCAGAGAAATACATCCTCAGGAGATACACCAAACACCCGAACATCCAACCAACCTTCAACAGAAACGACTTGAGGACAACAGCGTCAAACAAGACCTCCCAATAATGCATTGAAAGCGCTCTGCTGCAGCGGGTTTTGAGAGTGCACAGAAAAAGCTTGAGAAGCCAAGACCAAACGGCGAGGTCACGGGTCGTCATGAAAAAACTTGAGGAAGAACTCGACTCCATGCATTCTTCTAAAAACGGAGGTGTCATGGACAACGAAGCAGAAAAACTTGAGCAGGATATCGCTACAATCTTATTCGAGATGAACCATATGGGAGATATTGACCCATATGATAAGGAGGAGGAGGAGCAACAACAATCAGAGCTTACCCATGTGCACACTCAAGAGCAGCAACATGCTCATGTGCAAGATCATGAACTTGATGGTGCTCTAGGCGAACGACATGACAACAGGAGATCCTACCAGCAGCATCAGCAGCAAAGGGTAATTAAACCACCCATATTCTCATGCACAAAAGGGAGGAAGAGTAAGACGCAGGCAGCGAAAGAAGCAAAAGCAGCATCCAAAAAGCCGCCACACCCCGTCAAACGCGTGGAATACGGCCCGTAAGGGAAACCTCTCAGGGTAAGGGCATGCGGATTCTGCAACTGGGTGACCAATCATAATTACCGCACATGCCCACACCGCACAGATGTCGTTGGCAACAAGCAAAAGTTGCAGAAGCAGATTGGAGCTGCCCAGGTCTCCAACAATGGAGACGACACAAGTAGCAGCTACACTTGCAGCAAGTGTGGGGGGACTGATGGACTTAATGCCCGCACATGCAAAGTGGGCAAGGAGGTCGATGGCGCTGAACAGAAACAAGGCATGGTCCAGAGTTCCAAAAAATCAAAATGAAGAGGATGACGAAGAAGAGTTTGACGAGAATGATGACCAATCAGACAAAGACAATGAAGATGACAGTATTGGGGACGAAGAAACTGAAACTGATGATGAAACTGCCAAGGCTCAACCAGGAAAGGGCGCCAGCACGGGACAACATTCGAGGCCAGTTAGGAGGAGCTCAAGACTAAAGAATCCATAGTGGTTATGCTACTGCGTCAACTAGAAAATAAGCTTGTAGTCTCAGTTGCCTCGGTACACAATGAGGAAACATTTCAGAAACACTATCGTTACCAAAACTTATAGCTTTATCATCGATTTCTCAATCAGTACTATAGTTAAGATATAATTTGTGATTTGTGCCCGCTGGACCAGTGACATTATTATGTAAACCATTTGATAATCCTTTTGAATGCAGTCACAAATATATTTGGAAAAACTTATCTCGATTTATGTAACACCAACATTACTGTCGACCAGTAACTCAGCAAAAATATGTTAAGGAAAATTTAAACCCTCACACACATCAGTACTGATAATCCTCAAAAAACATCATTTCAAAAAACAAGCTATGTCTGGTTCTGCCAGTCCTAGTTCAGAAATTCCATCAGTACAGAATAATAATTACCTCAAGCAAATGCAAATATAATACACCTATACTGATGAAAAACTAATTTATCTATAAAAATACTTTCAAAGATTATGTTCATATAAACAATCCTTTCAAAAAGAACAATAAAAGTTTTAAAAAAGATTAGCATGACTCACACAGTCTGACTGGTATTTGGTAAGTTTAATTACACTTCAACCACCAGTCCAAGTAACATAATAGAGAAGTACAAACCTCCATCATCACCAACCCTGACACATGCAAGTGGGATAAGCAGCTGATAAGTACAGCTTGACAAGACGAATCAGTGCGACAGTAAAATGCCATCGTCACCGACCCTGAGACGAGCAAGTGGGATAAAGTAACCGATAAGTACAGCTTGACAAGACTACTCAGTTCGACTAGATTAATACCCTGGCAAAGAAATTGGCTTGAACGATTGGTTCTTCCAGGCCACCGCCCGCGCCACCCACTGGGCAGTTGCCACAAGGGACTGCAAACGGCGACCCCACGACCACTACACCCACGTCCCCGATGAACCACCTCCCACACATCCCCGTCCATGCCCATGAAATAACCTATTGTCTTCCATCTCTGCCTCATTCCAAGAACCACCATCACCGCCTGCGTCTCCACCACTGACAACCCAGAAAATTCTCTATTCCAAGCCCACAGTCACTGAAGGAGAGCAATGGCGGAGGAACCATCCACCAAGCGTCATCATGGCGAGACGTCCGACAAGAGATGCAACCTCGATGACGTTCACATCCTCCGCGAGAAGCACGCATACACCAAAATGCTCACAGGGGTTGAGCTCCACGGCGAGGAGATGCTGGAGATCGTCTGCACCAGCGAACCAGACAAGGCCGACGAGATGATATCTAGGCTCTAGAGTAAGGTTGGCGGCTCTCATCGTAAGATCGTCGGCCTTGGTGTGCACTACACCAGGGAAGACGAACCTCCCCAGATGGCAGCAATTCTGCAGTTGTGCGTGGAGGAACTCTTCCTGGTATACCACATCACAGCGGCCACGAAATGGTGACCCATCCTACTCATTTGCCCTGTTTGGTTCATGTGTTTAATTAGTACTATATCCTAAAAATTTCATCAAACTTGTTTCCCAACTAGATGTACTAGTGTGGTTTGTGAAAGTGGATGCACTACTGCATTTTCTCAAGTAGATACACCATAAATGTGTTTTTGAACCTGACGAACTGGATTACTATTTCAAAAAATTTGCAGAAGATTAATTTCTGAAGTTGATTTACTAGTGTAGTATCTGATCTTGATCCGATAGTGTAGTTTCTGTACTCAATGTATTAAAAAGATGTTTCTGAACTTGATGTAGTGAAGTAGTTTCTGAATTTGGTCTAATGTTATTTTCATAAGCAAAAAAACTAAGAACTTGCTGAGGCACTGGTATGTGTTGTCCTATTCAACAAAAGTAAATAAACTAGTACTAAAGCAGCACATACAACATTGGCTCAAACTATGTATAATCCAAAAATAAAAATAACATGATGTACTTGAATTTAATTTCAGAACTTTATTTACTAATTTCTGAAGTACATTCATCCATTAATTATGCTATATAAGCATCTACTTCATGGATTCATCGCTTGTAAAACAAAAACAAAAATGAAGAATTCAAACATCAAAGTAATGCTAATCTTCAAAATGTCTCTCCCCTTACAGGCTCAAGCGCCTCAAAGAGATGCTAAAGCATGAGAAGTTGATCAAATTTGCTGGTTTCAGCATTGAAGGCGACATAGAGAAGACGAAGATGTTTGGCCTTCCGACAATCAACCCCAACAAGTATGTTGACATTCAGCACTTCTGGAGAGTTCCATACACCAGAAAAGAGTACGACTCCTTGACTGGTACTGCAGCCAGCATCATCCACCCATTCTACAAAGGCATGAAGAAGAACATCGACACGCAGGAAGACCACAAACTATGGGGATCAGCCTGCTGCCAGACAACCTCATCGAGTATGCAGGAGTAGATGCGTACGACACATACAAGTCATGGAACATGGTCGACAGCATCACAAATGGTTGGGAAATTTCAAAAGCGCGGGAGGCTGACCACTACTACGACCGCCCCTTTTAGGGATGAAGATACATCAAAGCTTGCCTTCGTTTTGCTTCCGCTTGTTCTTGCCTTTTATCTTGTTGTTTCAAATTGGTAGTTTGCTCTTGTTCGGTTGAACCAGTATGATTATGACGTGCTTGTCATGGTTGAACAAGTTTACTTATGTCATCAAGTATATTGTTTTGCTTATCTCATTATATAAGTTTGGTAGCTTCGTATTTTGTTAATCCATCATTTCAAATTCAAAGTAGCTTCTCAATGGAACTTTGTGGCTGCTCTAAAGTACTAGTTATGAAGCAACTAATCACACAACGTTGTTCCATGTGTAGTATAGAAAACATAACATTGAAAACAATCAGTACAATTTGAGTTGCTTCACAATGCTTCAAAAGTTGAAGCAGAAATTCTTAGTACTTCATGTACCGTTCTGATTCATATGTAACTGCTAGAAAATTAACAAGTACTACAAACAGAAAAAGTTAAGAAGCATCAGCACACACTTATGTTGGTCACTTACGGACTAAGAATGACAGTACTAGTACACTTGATCAGACAGTACATACTTACTACAATAAAAACTAGAAAGAAGCATCAGTTCGTAATCCCCCCCAAGAAAAATGTCAGACTAAGAACATAAGTGCTACTATGAATGGACTATCAGTACAACTTAGTCTACACGCAAGTACCATAGTGCTGAAAATGCTACCAGAAGACCCTTGAGAATAATCACAAAAACAAACAGATAAACAAGGCAAAAAACTTCAAATGAAAAAATAACACTTCCACAGAACTAGAACAAAAAGTATCAGTCCAAGTTACTGGTGGAGTCAAGTACTAGATTCAAACCCCAAAAAAGTAAAAATTGACCACCCAAGGACAAGCAGTCCCTGACAATGCTAGATACTTGAACTCGAGCCCACGGCGGAACCGTCGGTGAATCCCTAGTAATCCTCACAACACAGGGCCAGCCGACCAGGGCCCACAGGTCATGATAGAGAGCGAGCGCCGTGTATAAGCGCTCAGGTAAGTATTCAGAGGAGTTCAACCAGTAGGACTCGGCCGTGCTTATAAACAGGTAAAGAGCCTCCTCCCTTAGCGAGGTGGGACTAAACCCAGAGCACACGCACATCCAGCAGTCTCCAAAACGCCCGCGCGGGCTATTTGGGCAGGAAAACGTCCCAATAGCCTCCATCGTCTACAAACACCCTACCAATAAGGCCAGTTAAACAAAGCAGAGCGCGGGATAAAGAAATATAAACTACAAAAAAATGTTCGAAAACTAAAAATATAAAAGTTCAACTACTAGTTCGCAGGCAATAACTTTAAAATACGAAAAATAAAAATAAAAATAATTTTAGCTCTGCACCACGGATGATAAAAAAGGAAAAAATATGATACAAAAACAACGAAACTCTAAAAAGCAGAGAACTTAATAGCCTATCTGTTAAATGTACATAATTTAAAACACCGAATTAAATATTACTTTCAAGTTCAACTACTAAAATGGAAGAAGTTCAAATAGATATTGTTTGTCAATTCTGCTAACTTTCTTATTTATCTAAAATCTGACAAGTTCAACTGCTAAAATGCAAGAAGTTCAAATATATTTTCTTTGTCAATTCTGCTAAATTTCTTATTTATATAAAATCTGTCAACACCTCAACGAATGATTTCATCGTAAATAATCTCAATCCCCCAAAAAAACTCAGTTCAAACATACATATGACATCAATACTAAAAAGCAGGAAAAGTCAGGCCACTCACACCACTGTGACACCAAATTTCAAAACCGTACGATGTATGAAATTACAATTCAGTTCACACAGCACTAAACCATAAGTGCACTAAAAACTGAATACAAAAACTATAAAGTCCTAACTTAGGTTCAGACAGATGAAAATAAAATAAGTCCTAGTTTTGAGCAACAACTCCCAGGGCACTGAAAAATGTTTTGGGATCAACTAGTGTATAAGACTTCAGTGAAAAAACAAGACTTAACCTCGTCACGGAAAAACATATAAAAGCATACATCACTTAAACAGTGCAAAATGCCATCATCACCACCCCTGAGACATGCAAGTGGGATTAGCAGCTGATACGTACAACTTGACAAGACTACTCAGTTCGACAGTAAAAACCCTTGACTTGGACGGTTTGTTCTTCCAGGCCACCACCCGCGCCACCCACTGAGCGGTTGCCACAAGGGAGTGAAAACGGCGACCCCCACGACCACTACACCCACGTCCCCGACGAACCGCCTCCCACACATCCCCGTCGAGGCGCTGGAAAATAACCCATTGTCTTCCATCTCTGCTTCATTCCCAGAACCACCATTGCCGCTTCCATCTCCATTGCAGACAAACCACAAGCTTCTCTCTCCCAAGCCCACAGTCGTCGGAGGAGGGCGATGGCGGAGGAACCGTCAACCAAGCATCATCATGGCGAGACGTCCGACAAGAGCAGCAACCTCGACGATGTTCACATCTCCGGCGAGAAGCGTGAGTACACGAAAACCCTCACAGGGGTTGAGCTCCACGGCAAGGAGACCCTGGAGATCGTCTACACCAGCGAACTAGAGAAGGCCAACGAGATGATGAGCAGGCTCAGGATGAAGGGCGACGGCTTGTATCCGAGCTTCATCGGAGTTGATGTGGAGTACACTAGTGAAGATGAACCTCCCCAGATGGCAGCAGTCCTGCAGTTGTGCGTCGAGGAACTCTTCTTGGTGTACCGCATCGCAGCAGCCACAAGATGGTAACCCATACTACTGTTCATTAATTTGTTGTACTAGTATTACTCCCTAAAAATTTCATTAAACTTGTTTCCCAACTAGATGAACTACTATAGTTTGTGAAGTGGATGCACGAGTACATGTTTCTCAAGTTACATGCATTTCTGAAATTGTGAAGTGGATTGTTTCACCAGATTAACATCTAAAACTGATGCACTGGATTAGCATCTGAAAAATGTTTCACCAAATTAATTTCTGAACTTGATGTACTAGCATAGATTCTGATCTTGATGCACTAGTATAGTTTATAGAATTGATGTATTAAAAGACGTTTGGTGAAGTGGTATAGGTCCATATCTTGATGCACATGTTTCTCAAATTAATTTCTGAACTTGATAAAGAATTGATGAACAAAGATGTATCAAGCACTGGTATAGGTATTTTATTCAACAAAAAAGAAAACTAAACTTGAAGTAAGAAGCACATATATCATTGACTCTGGTAAATAGGTTCTTGAACTTGGTGAAGCATTTGGTGAAGCACTGAAGATACCAAAAAAGAAAAATAACATGGTGTAGTTGAATTTAATTTCAGGACTTTGTGTACTAGTTTGTGAACTACATTCATCCATGACTTGTAATATATAATTATCTACCTCATGGATTATCACTTGTAAATCAAAAAGCGGGAGAACTAAATCTTCGAAAAAGAACACTAATCTTCAATATGTGTCTCCCCTCTTGCAGGCCCAAGCGCCTCAAACAGTTCCTGCAGGAGGAGAAATTGTACACATTTGCCGGTTTCAGCATTGAAGGTGACAAGCGGATGCTGAACAAGTCTGGTTTGGAGATCAACCACAACAACTTCATCAACATGCAGCGCAAGTGGAAAGTTCCAACCACAACCAAATTCTACGACTCCTTGGCCGATGTTGCAGCCAGCGTCATCCATCCATTCTACAAAGGCATGAAGAAGAACATCGACAAGGAGGAAGATCACAAACTGTGGGGGATCAGCCCGCTGCCAGACAAGCTCATCGAGTACGTAGGAATAGATGCGTATGCCATGTACAAGTCATGGAAGATAATCAACAACATCGTGATAGGTTGGGATATTTCAAAAGAGCGGGAGGCTGACCCCTACTACCACTGCAACTTCACGGGATGAAGAGGCATGAAAGTCTGCCTACGTGTTGCTCGCGCTTTTGCTTGTCCTTAATCTTGTTGTTTCAGATTCGTAGTTTGCTTTCGTTAGGTTGAACCAGCTTCCTTATGTTATGTGTGTCAGGGTTTGAACAAGTTTGCCTATGTCTATCAAGTACATCATTTGCTTATGTCGTTTGACAAGTTTGCTAGCTTCCTATTTTGTTTATCCATCATTTGAAGTTGAAGTAGGTTGTGAATGAAACTTGATGACTGCTATGCAGCACTAGTCATGGAGCAACAAATCACACATGGATATTTTCACAAAAAAAACTGTGGCAAACTAACTAAGGACAACATCAAGTAGTAGCCTTGGACGCTCAGTATAGCCTAGACATGTACGGTAGTACTATCACACTAAAAATCAGTTTTTAGTTTCGGAAGAACACTAAAAAGACTAAGTTTCAGCCGAGGACAACATTCAATACTAAAAGCATCATGCTAATAGTAGTTAGAAAATTACTAAGTACTGCAACAGGAAAAGCAAAGAATCATCATTACGTATTTCCTAGTCAATAGCATACTAGGATTGAAAGTACTGGTACACTTGAACACATAGTACATTCATTCTACAAAAATAAAAAGGAACGGGAATCTTCAGTTCGCATTCCCTAACACAGTGACACACTAAGAATAAGAATAATAGTAAAATTGAAATCTCAGTACAACTTAGTCTATACGGCAAGTACTATGATGATACCAAATATTACCTTGAGAAGAACCACAACCTAGAAAAAAGAAGTCCAAAACTAAATCAAAAATATATCAGTTCGACCAAGGAGAAAAATCACAAGAAAGACAACAGAAGCATCAGCCCACAATGACTGGTGAGGTACTAGTTTCAAACATAACAAAAAAATGATCAAAGTACTAGCACAATTGAAATCTCAGTACAACTTAGTTTATTCGGTAAGTGCTATGATGATACCAATTAATGCCTTGAGAAAGAAGGCCAAGACTCAACCAAATAGATTACATTTCAACCAAGGACAAAAATTCACAAAAACAAACAACAGAAGCATCAGTCCACATTGACTAGTGAAGTAGTTATGAACTTAATAAGGTTATTTGTTAAAAGTAGCTAATTTAAACCAGTGCTTTAACTTTTACTATGAAGTTCAACTACTAAAATTCAAGAAGTTCAAACAAAAATTTGGCTCCCAAATTTTGCTAAACTTCTTATACTTAAATAAAATCTAGCTAGAGATCACGTAGCAACTTTGTCGTAAATAATTTCAATCCCAAAAAAATGTCAGTTCTAATACATTATATAACATCAGTTCTACATAACAAGTAAGCATCACTCCACTCACGCTAGATCCACAAGTGCTATCATGACACCAAATTTTAAAAGCCTTATGTTGAATGAGATTACAATTCAGTACTAACAGAACTATATCATAAGTACAAGAAAAGAGGGTATAGAAACTATAAAGGTCCAACTTAGGTTGGAACAGATGAAAAATAAAATAAATCTCACTTTTTCAGCAACAACTCGTAATGCACTTGAAAAAAGGTGTTTTCAGTTCAACTAGTGTATAAGACTTGAGTACAAAAAATAAAACTTGACCAAAACGAATTCCTGATGAAACATACACAAGTGAAACAACTATTCAACCACACTATCATCATGGAAAAAATGTTTGTTAAACATTGTGCCACACTTAAACACAACACAAAATATACCAGTTATTACATAGTACTTGGCAGGACATCCAAACACTACAAACAAAGCCTACAATGCTTTCAAGAGATATATCACACCACTATCCCATTCACTATGCAAATGATGACCACTTCTTCTATGCACCAGGAGCCAAAGCCTGAACCTCCTTGGGAAGCTCCGTCGCCAGAAGCTAGTTACTCCGGTTGAACACAACTCTATACAGATCCTCAATGTTCCAATCAACAATATGAGGCTACAAAACAATAAAACAAGTTATCAAAAATCATGACACATAAAAAAAGAATACGTAATAAGCCAAACACGGAAAATGAAAAGCTCAACTAGAACCCACGTCATTATTTCGAATGTTCTCAACGATCTTTTCACCATCACAGGATCCCGCATACTTCAGAGTATAATGGCCACATTCATTCGCCCCTTGAAGTGGAACCTTGACAAACGTTGGTTTCTTTGCAAAAACCTCCCATTTGGGCTGCTTGCTCGCATTGTACTGAGCATCACCATACACAACCTTCATGACTTGGACCAATCTAGAGATCTATAAAAAAAGAAAAGAAACCACACATTTTCAGGTCTCAGAAAAGCAGAAACAAAGATGCGGAAAAATTAATCCAGTATAGATAATAAATGTCACTCACAATCTTCTCGCAGTCTTTATGATAGGTGTTCTTTGAAGGACGATGGTTCTTTGGATAAGGTTAAGAGTCAAGGATGTCGACACTACTTCGGTACCGATTCATGACATATAAGGAAAAGTGGTTCACTTTCCTATCCTTTGCTAAAATCATGGGTTTGAATAGAGGCATCATGATCTAAAAACAAATGACCAAAAAAGAGATATTAAATATTCAAAATAAAAACCAGCATGACAACAAACAAATAAAACAAAAAATCAGCTAGTAGAACTCACAAGGTCGGCACTGAGCAAGTCTTCCTCATCTTTAACATAGCTCTTGAAATCTCTCGCTGCACTCTCCACATTAAACTCTTTATCTTCATCACCGTAAAATGTATAGTCAAGCACAACCTGCAAAAAGCCAAAAAAGAAATAGACAGGAGGAAAGGATCAACAAGCAAAGTATTATTAAAACTCGTAAAACAATAGGCGGTCTTGTTTAATAGAAAGAAATGATCTAATTGATTACCGTGCTGAAATATGGACTCAACAATACCTTTTTCCAGATGCGAAATCGGCATTTCTCTTGGGATCTTGCTTCCAATCATCAATGAGGAAGTCCGTTACATCACCCTCTATCATTTGCCCAGGTGCAAAAACTTCCCAGATGCGTTCCCCAGTGAAGCTAGTTACGTTATCATCAGGTTGAGGTATCATTGAGAATGCATTCCTGCAGCACACACAAGAACGAAAAGCAGGGGAAGCAAGATAAGGCATTCATAGCAGTTCAAGTTTATAAAAAGGAACAATTCAGGTCATATTTATCTAGTAGTTAGAAACAACAGAAGAAAAGAAGAGGAAACATAATGAGAGATACTCACTCGGCATACTTCTCATGCCATTTATCACTAAGCAACAAATTATACAACTTGCGAGCCTTGTCCAGGTGAGGGAATTTATGAGGGTGAAGCTGTTGCACAGGGGAGCAAAACTTTATAGGAGCTCTGGGTGCGCGCTTCGTGCTTGTAACATTGCCAGAATCCAAAGCAGGATCCTTCCTAGTAGCACCAGCTCTATGGGCCACTATTCCAGCAAGGGGGGATAAACCCTTGGCAGCAGCGCTCCTGGTGACTCTTCCCATGCCAGCAATCTTGTCAAATGCATCATCATCACTGTCTATCAATTCCACAATGGGATTCTTGGGTGTAGAGTGGCTCTCTGCACAAGCAGCCGTAGAACCTTTCAGAGCTCCCAACCGCCCCTTCATAACACCAGATCTTGTATTTTCGGGAGAACGCCCCTGGCTAAAAACAATAGCTACACGCTCGAGCTCGGAGAACTGGCTGCCAGAGATCCTATAGCCATGCTCACCAATATCCAGCCACTCACCTGCAAAATAAAAAAAGAAAGGACCGCATCAAGGTTAAGTACAAATAAATAATTCATGACAGTACTAATCAAGTAGTACAACCTGCAAAAAATTACAAAAGGTGATGCATACGTACAGAGTTCGATGCCAAACAAACCACGAAAGTCAACATCAAACACATCGCTAGTTGCGCAGGTATACAGCAAAGTCTTCCTAATGTCAAGAACGTCTTCGTGGCTGTAATCCAACATTTCAATCACACCATCCTCCTGGCAATGATACGTCTTGCAGTTTTGTAGCATAAAGAAGCCACAATCATGCATGTCACAAAAGAAAATACAAAAGGGTACATCACAAATTCGAAAAAACAGGAACACCATCCTCCGAGCAACAAAAACAACTAAGAAAAATCATTAAAAATGGATACTCACATGTTTTTCTGCTGCGGCACCCGCACAAACTCGCAAGAGAAACCATCAATATGCGCCGGCGAGAACGGTTTGGCCATGTCTACGCTGGACTCCCTCCAAAGCTTCTTTATGTTCTATCATAGTCCTTAAGAATCTAACTGCATCACTCCAGGTTTCATCGCGGAGTGAATCAAAACACTCGAAACGACGGAACCTCAAATTCAGAACAATCAAGCACCAATGCCCAGATTCTTCACTAGGCTTCATGGCAGCCGCAAATGACGATGGATCAAAGTAGGGAAAAGAAGCTGACAAAAAAATCACAGAGGAAAAATGAATTTAACAAATCATAATGAAACAAAAAATTCAGCCTCCAAACAATAAAATAGAAGAGGGAAATTGAAATTCAGAAGTACAAACAAAAATCAGGTAATCATAAGTTCTAATTGAGTAAGCAACCCACTACAAAAAATAAATGCTACTCAAGTTTATATCCACCGCCCAAACTTGCAACAAACATATTAGTTCAATTTCCTTGCGACAATAAGTGCAGCTTTAAAAAAGAAGCGCACATCATTCATAAGTACAGGGGTAAAAAGCAGCCTTCTCAAGTTCATTCCCACCTCCCAAACTTGCAAGGAAACATGATAGTTCTAGTTCATGAGTACAATAAGTTCAAGTTCACCTACTTGGTCAAAACCATCAGCCCCTAATCTCGTGAACCACTGTAGCACATTGGCATCAGTGTTTCCATCATGGGTCTTGGTCTATTGTACAAAAAGAACAACAACAGTTAGAAAATTGCCAAAATAAGTTAT
This sequence comes from Triticum dicoccoides, assembly GCF_002162155.2. Classification (NCBI taxonomy): domain Eukaryota; kingdom Viridiplantae; phylum Streptophyta; class Magnoliopsida; order Poales; family Poaceae; genus Triticum; species Triticum dicoccoides. The sequence goes on along the minus strand of NC_041389.1, from coordinate 148,596,702 downwards.
CATCCTATCTAGAAAACAAAATACTGTCCGTCACCCATCTAGGAACTATCAACTTGTCAGTGTCTCGGTACTTCTGATGTAGAGAATATAAAACAATGTCAACAATGTTTGAGTTGAGCATGCCAGTGGGGACAAACGCTTTAGCAATAGAACCAACACTAGCATCACATTTGCGAGTTTGAAACATTGGCTTGTCACTAGGAAACACAAAAGACGACATGAATTAAAACTAGTGCAATAACAACAATAGTCGTATGAGAGAAATAAAAAGAGACGAAAATGATACGGGAAAAATCCCAAACTAACTGTTTCCCACGGTTCGTGCACAACCTCATAACAGCGAAGAAAAATAAATCAACCTTAACAACATTAGCACCTTCTGCTTGCATAAAAAGAATAAAAATAATAAGTTCAAGCACTGCAAGTGAACATGTCCAAAATGCCATAAATGATAAGTAAACCTCATTTACAAGTCCTTACCTGCACTATTAGCGTTTGACGACGGGAGTTCCTGTTATTACACCAATATGCCTCCAGTTTCAGGGTTTGATGATGGAAGATCTTGTGGGGACATCGTTATGGCTGCGCTTTCAGGGTCTGAAGAAAGAAAATCCTAGGGCGACACGAGCGCCTCCTGTGTCAAGGGGACAGAAGAAATCGACAGAAGTAAATCATCATCCTCGGATGGCACCTCCTCCATGCTAGAGGCATCTTGCAATGCATTACCGTAATCAAGGCCTCCAGGCGAGAAATTTTCCGGCAGGAAATCTTCACAATCAAAAAGATTTTCATTCCCAGCAATACCAACACCAGACGATTTGGCATGAAGTATGCTGGCAACACCAACATCCTCATCAGCAACTTTGGTACCAACATCGCGCCCACTACTCAATGGAACACCACAAGCATCATCTCCACCACTAACGACAGCCTCACGCTCAACATCTGTCATCTAAAAAAATAAAAAATTAGAAAAAGTGAATAATATGAGCAAAACTAACAATCAAAAAAAGCTAGCAAGAGGTGCACAGAAAAACAAACCTTAGCAGCATTCACAGCAACATCATCGATCTTGCTGCTACTAACATTCAAAGGAACATCACCAATGGTCGAACAAGGCTCGTCGCCAACAACAGGACCCTGATTCATAGTAATGAAGCAAACAAACAATGCTATTATTAGCAACAATAAACACAAGGAATTAAACCACACTAACAAAAAGGTAGGTATCACCTACAAACTCTTAACGGTGTGGGATAGAAAAATGAACATGTAAGGCACATTGGTGCGCATGAAAATTCAAGATTATATATAAACAAAATAAAAATAAAAATAACCTTGCACTTATCAGTAAATGGATCATTAACTCCATGGTCAACAACAACCTTAACATTATGACTGATCTCCTGCATGAAAGAAAAAATAATAAACAGATGAAGCTGAGTAAGTTCAACTACAATACTGACAGCAGAACAACATAGTAATAATTGCAAACATCGAGGACTGACTCACATCAACAACACGGGGATCCAAGCCAACATCATTCGTATGGTGATCAGAAACATTAGCCTCAGTACCATCACCAGCCTTGCTATCGGTGGCAGCAGCATCATCCTGCATGAAAGAAAAATTAATAACCAGATGAAGATGAGGAAGTTCAACTACAATACTGACACCAGAACAACATAGTAAAAATTGCAAACATCAATGAAGGACTCACATCAACAATAGGGCACTCCAAGCCAACATCATTCATATGGTGATCAGAAACATTAGTTTCAGTACCATCACCAACCCTGATGTCGGTGGCAGCAGCCTCATCTTGCTCAGTCTACCTGATAACACCATTTGCACTTTCTTCATATGGCTTGCAGCGAGAGTCTTGCATAGTTTTGAAAACGCTTCATGTTGTTCAACAGACGAACCGAGCTTTGAATTAGTTGAGCAGCACCATCACGCATGTCACTAATTAAAATTCTCTCCATCTCAATATAATCCTTTGCTTCCTCAACATTAAATTGATGACCTTCAGGAAGGATACCATTGATACAGCTCAGACGCTCAACTGCAGTTGGGACCTTTTGCAGCTCAGAACACACATTACTAAAAACATGCTCAGCGCGCTCCAAAGCATAAACAGCTACATCAATACCAAAACCTTGCCTCTGTGAAGTACTACCCTTACTAGGGCCAGGGGGAACATAACCAGCACCCTCAACACCACAATCATCTCTCAACTCATCGTGCAGAGATGAAATCTTGAGAACCTGAGACGACGACATCTCCAGGACTGGCCGTTTATAGACTCGGAAAAAGACAACCTCCTCTTGAGTTTTCCACTACGAACAAGGGGGAAAAGAGTTAATTAATCAATGCAACACACAGGGAAAAATAAACATTATATTAACAGATTTAAATCAACAACACTAATGATCTTTCACTATCAGTGCCAATTTGTTAGTATTTACAAACACATCAGTTGAACAAGAGATTCAGTTCAACCACACATAACACAGTAGTACTAAAAATCATACCCAAACCTCCCAAAGCTTAATAAATGACAAAGTCTAAACAGGTAACTCTGCAGTACACATGTTCACTCCAGTAAAAATAGCTATACCTAAATAAAAAAAAGGTCTGCAAGACACGACAGAAATAAAACTCACCGGAAGCTTCCCAAACACCCAAGTCTTTGGATCCACGTTGCCTTTTTTATCAAATCTGCATCAGCCAGATCGGTAAGCTTGTTAGGATCCATGAAACATATATGGGGGACTCGCATGTTAGGTTCCTGAGTCTTGCCATCGATAAGGCAGTCAAGGTACATTAGTACAGGCCCTATAGCACAACCTGTGATTGCTTTCCCCATGGTAACACCATCTTGGTACCTGATAACAGCCCTTCTGAGCTCATCAACCATCAGCTGGTAATAATCCATATTAGCCATGTCCTCAATGATGAGATCCTCAAACATTGTTGCCTCTCTAGAAACACGCGGGGCGGCACCAGGCAACACAACCTTCATAAACACAATAATGAAGAACACTTTGAGAGCAAGGTCATCTTTGCTAGGATCCTTGACAAGCACCCTGAGCCTATCCCTCAAATCCTTTGTCTTGATATCTTTGTTCCTGCTAATGTCAAGCTCCGATCTTAACTTCATCAGGGCATCGTCATATCTGTCATCTGACGTGGTGCAGAACGACCACCACGAGGGAACCCAAATAGTTGGTGTATACCATCGCTAGTGATGGGAAGCTTCTTATTAGCCTCACCCATGTCAAGAGTCATCGTATCAGGATCTATCCTCAGGTACAAAGCTCCCATCAGAGGGCGGGAAATGTTAGACTTCACCTTCCACTTGAAGATAGAACCAAAACCAGTTGCATGAACCCTAGCCACATGGCGACTCTCAAGCAATTTAGCACAAGCATCAATCTCTCTCAACGAACATCGCACAGTTATGTTCAATCGCTGTAGGTCACCTTCATCCAAAGCAACTTTTCCGGATTTGCCTCTCACCGGCTTCACCGGACCCATAACGCTAACAGGCTGTAAATGAAAATAAAGAAGGCACAACTTAATTAAATGAATATAGAAAACAAAACAAGCATATGAAGGCAAGAAAGAAAAAAAGAAACATTGCACAAGTTCAACTCTTAAAACAACATCAGTACCACCTCAATTGATGCAAACAATGACCAGCCCTCACCTAGCCAGCATACCAACCTAGACACAATTAAATCATTGCAAATACAACTAGTAAGTCACATACAGTACAAACATGTACCACTGCATATTCATCTTCAAAATTAACTTTGATGTCATCTTCTTCAGATATAAGATCTTCCGCTTCGACACGAGCACGCTTCTTCACACCTTTGTTCACCTTCGCAGGAGGAACTTTACACTTCTTATTTTGCGTCAACAAAGAGCGATCTGGAAGAGGAGACAAAGAAGGCTTCTTATTTGTCAAAACTCATGGACTCCGACGAACAAGAGAGCCACCAAGTGTGCTTGGACCAATCTTCACAGCAACACTATCTCCATCAGCTTTGCTATTACCAGGTTGAGAACCAGCTTTCATACGTGGGCTACGCCTCTGTGTGCCATCAGGATTTGGATCTGACATCTTCCTCTTCAAAACAACTTTCTTCTCCTTAACTGCATCACGAGTAAACACTTGCGTCAACCGAGTCTGCATCAGGTTTGTCTTCATAGGCATGTCAGTTCGATGAGATCCAGCATCAATAGTTGAAAAGGCCGCGTCAACTTGAGTAACATCCTCATCGCTTTGTTGCATGCCTTTTGACGCCGTTCCAACTCCTTTCTCCTCTGAAAATCACACTTCTTCTTTCTTATCCTTTCATCCTTGAGGTGTAACTGCATAGGAACATTCTCAGCCTGAGTGACAGGCTCAATGCCATCAACACTCTGTGACTGAGTAACAGACAACTGCAAGCTCCCATCGCCATCATCAAAGTTAAGAGAATACATTCCATCATTAATATCTTTGACAACATCACCAATGTCCTCAGCAGCAGCATGGTTGTCATTAACTGCATAAACCAATAACATAAGCACACACATATAAAATTAAAACACAATTAACATTCAAGAGACAAGATAAATAAGGCACATAGCATCAGACACAAACAAAAGGAAAAACTGATGTAACTAAACATATTTATGTATTCAAGGCAGTTTAAAAAAAGAGCAAATATAAGGGAAACACAAGCAACACTCGCAAGTTCTTCTAGAGGATTTGGTATCTTAAAAATAACATTCACAAGTTCTTGAAAGTGTTCTGATTTGTCAGAATCAGGAGGCATCGGCACTCCAACATCTGCAACAACATCATAATCACCAAAAAGGTAAAAAAAGAAAAGTACACTAACAAGCAATTAGTTCAACTATATGAACACTACAAGTGCACCCAATAAAACAATATCACCCCACCACTGGCACACCAAACTTCAAAAGACAACACTTTCAACATCATAGTAGTTCTTCTCAGACTGATACAAACTATTCAAGTGCCAGGACAACAGTTCAAACTACACATGGTGATCAGTACTGCAACCTATCTGCAGTTCACAGCAACCTAAAAACTAGAAACACCACACATTCCAGGGCAAAAATTAACAACAATCAAAATCCATACAACTTGTAAAGTCCATACGACAACACCTATACAACTAAAAGCCTATTAAGCACCAGATCTGATAAAGCATTATCCGAATTACAGGAAAAATTACATGCATTCAACTTGTCTAGACTGGATGATGTACCCATTGAGATCTACAGACCTAAAATATGTCGAACCAGATTTGCAACACACATGAACAAAAATTAGGGCTCTTACCTATTTCAGAAATGAAGCACGCCATACAAAGCAAAACTCTTACAAGCCAACACAAAATCCACCACCGAATCCAATATCACTGACACGAACCGCTCATTCAAGAGCAAAGGAACCCTAGCGAATCCACCCTGAGACAACACTAGAGCAATAACTTAGAAATACAGGAAAATATGTACATAAGGGGACGCAAGGTGTTGGGGATATGACTATTGGGTATGACCTGCACAGGAGGGGTCGGGTTATACCTATGGCGGTTCATAGTATGAAGCCCATGAGGATATTGAAGATGGCGGTCCATAAGCAAGGGCCCAAGGCCCAAGGGCGACTTAAGGCCCATAGGGTTAAACCGCCATATGTGTATGACTTATATTGTAAAGCAAGTATAGTTAGTCCCCGAGCCGGACACGTTGTCTATGAGCCAGCCGGGACTCCGTGAGCCGCTGGGCGTCAACCTGTGTATATAAAGGGATGACCCGATGGTGGTTCAGGGCAAGAAACAAGAGATCGAAATCTAGGTTAAGCGTATTCGCTCCCCGGTAATCGAGACATAAGCAATACCACCTCAAACTGGATTAGGCCTTTACCTTCGCCGCAAGGGGCCGAACCAGTATAAACTCATGTGTCCTTTGTCCCGTTTAATCCCTTTAAGCTAACCTAGTTGCAATGGCTCCACGACTAAGTCCTCACACTAGGACATCTGCCATGACTATTCCACGAAAGTTGGTGCCCACCATGGGGCCAGCGCACGGTGGTTTTGAGTTCTTAAAGGGTAGCTTCCACTACAAAAAAATACACTTCCGTGATGATACGTGTTTGTCATAGTAGGTCGCGTTTTTTGTCATGCATGTACATCCATGACAAATTTATGACAGAATCAAGATAGTCATACATGTGCTGTCGTAGAAGTGTTCCATGACATTACCAAAATTATCATCACGGAAGTGTCCACTTCCATGATGATAAATCACGCGTCACAGAAGTGCTTTCGTCAAGGGTGACCGACACATGGCATCCACCATAACGGAACGTTGTTAAGCTATCAGGTCGGGTTTTGGATCCGATAACCCGTTAACAGCCCCGAGAAATGGGGATTTTCCACGTGTAAAATCATCATTGGCTGGAGGAAACACGTGTCGGCTCACCATTGGGACAGATGTCATCCACTCATTGGATAGAAGGCGCCTATGATACGTCGACACGTGGCACAACCCAACAGAGGCCCATTCCTGTGAAAAGGCCGGCCCGTTTAACTTGGTTAAAAGGTGGCGGACTGGACCATGTAAAGCCTGTTAACGGCCTGTTCACATATAGCCCATTTACAGCCCGCTAACCCAAGGCCCGTTACGCCCTATCCGAATTAGGCCTAGTAGCGTCATTTGGGCCACCCAATATGATTCCAGTCCGTTTTCACTTCTAGCCCATGTATGGCTCATGACGTCTTTCGGCCCATATGAGGCCCTATGTAACTCTTGGCCTATTAACGGCCTGTGGTGAAACTGGCCCGTAATGAACAGTGTATTACTTTACACCCATTAACGGCCCGTGCTGAAACTGGCCCGTAATGAACAGTGTATCACTTTATACCCATTAAGGGCCCGTTATTCCGTTGGGCCATTTCCAGCCCATGTTATCTTTCGGCCTTCTCAGAGCCCATTTATTCTTGGGCTCATTTCCAGCATTCGTTTACTTCCGGCCCATTACTGTCATTTTCTGCTTATGGGCCAAATTCAGTCTGTGGTTACAGTCGGCCCGTTTGTGGTCCGTTAACACGTTGGGCCATTTTCATAGCGTCATGAAATACGGCCTATTAACGAAGCCCGTTATGATCGGCCCATGAACGGACGATTCCAACTCTAGCCCGTTTACGGTCATAATGCGGCCTGTTATTGGCCCATGTTTGGCCAATCGATCATACTGCCCGTATAAGGCCCATTGATGATACGTCCCGTAGAAGGCCCATTGTTTCTACGGCCCGTAGAAGGCCCATTGTTTCTACAGTCCGTAGAAGGCCCGCTGTTTATACGGCCCGTAGAAGGCCCACTATTTCTATGGCCCGTAGGTCCAGTGTCACTACAGTAAATATTAGCCCATGGTTATTGTGGCCTAGTTTTAAAAAATAGGTTATTGCAGCCACTAGCAAACCGCAAAAAAAGAACTGCACTGACTACAAGCAAACAAATAAATAAGACAACAAGGAAATAAATAAGCAAGCAACTTACAATAGGCTATTACGGCTATTACACATATTACATCCACTGGGCATCGAAGTTCGCCACCAGTGCAAATATAGGGAACACAGCAGCATATAAACGCCGCAGCAAAACAAGTCCAGAATTGAAACCACTTCAGAAGATCTCAAGAAACAATATTCTGGGTACCCATAATGCTGGCAAGATGCTTAGCAAGCTTATTAACTTTCTCTTGTTTGGCGCTTAAGTCCTCCAGCGCTTGCTGTTGCACCAGAAAGTATGCATCTGAATTCTGCAAGGACTTCCTCAGTCCTTCGGCTTCCTGTCGCATAACATCTGATTGATGTCTTTCAACTTGAAGTTGAGACTCAAGAAGCCGAACTGATTCAGGCAACGAGTTCGAAGAGCTGGTGCCAGCAGTGGTAGCCAGTAACTCGAACACTACATCAAGACAGGACTTTGGGGTTGTCTCAGTGTCCTCAGTATAGTTTTTATCAGCTTTATTGGAGACCAACAGGGATGTCTCACTATCTTGAACCTTATCTGCATTACTTCCTTTACCATTGCATAACAAGGTACTCTTCTCCAATATTTTATCCGCGTTCTAAAAGAGAAACAAACAAACACATCTCGGGTTTACAATGTAGTATATGAAACTCATTTTGGTAAACTAGTTCAGTAGTAAGGTGGACAGGATAACAGCATGAAACAAACATATATCTATGTAGTATGGTCACTGTATGGTCTATATCATTCTAGTTTATGTTGCCAAATCAAGATAGATACAGTTCAAATCATATCTATTTAAGACAAAGCAGCATAGATAGAATATAAGTGTGGGAAACTACACAGCAATAACAACACTTATAATGTGCATGGCATGAGAACATAACTGTTTATCCAATTGAAACTGAAATCAACATAGAGAAAGTTACAACAGCAAATAGCCAAACACGTTTAAGAAACAGGTTTAAAACATACCTGTTGCGCCATTGGAGTTTCAATTGCATCCTTCAAATTTGAAATTGGTAGGTATCAGTAAATACAGTGATGCAAGAGCAAAGTAGTATGAACCATAGCTACGGAACCTGACCTGAGAACAATTCTTCTTCTGCTTTAAGCGTTGACTTCACGTTCGGAGTGGTGGTCCTTGTGATTTGGGCACTGCAGTTGCCTTACTAACTGCTCGTGTTTGGGTGCTCTGTGGTGGAGACGGTGCTGTGTCAACGAGAACTGGGTGCCTATCTGCTGGGGTTGGGGTTAGAAGGGGTGTAGCTGGTTCTCTGTCCAACTGGGTAGGGGTACAATCTGCATGAGTGTGGGTTATGTGTGGTGGGGCTTCTTGGGCAAGTACAACCGTGGTTCCATCTGCATCGACAGGTAGCACGATCTTTTCTGATGACCGTGTTTTTACTCCCACAGATACTGCCATCACTCCCTCCAATTGAAATGGCTGATAAACAAGAAAAGTAATTGAATGTACAGAAACTGTAAGATAGACAGGTGCAATGGATAGTAGGGAAGAAAACAGGGCAGGAAATAATTCACATTTATGTTGTCTAAGCAAACAGAATAGCAGGACATAATTTCACATATATGATGGCTAATTAAACAGGATAGCATGACACAATTTCACATGTATGATGGCTAACTAAACAGGATAGAATGACATACTTCAAAATATGATGACTATGTAAACAGGATGACATGATATAACTATACGATGTGTCTATTAAAGTGGTTGGCATGCCATAAATCACAAACATGTCGTCGATGGAAACATGATGGCATGATATAATTCACGGATAGAATGACATAATTTAAAATATGATGACTATGTAAACAGGATGAGATGATATAACTATATTATGTCTTTAGAAAATGGGTTGGCATGCCATAATTCAGATACATGTTGTCTATGTAAACATCATGGCATGACATAATTCAAATATATGATTTATATACTAAGGAAGTGAGCAGAGGGCAATTGCATATATGATGTGTCAACTAAGGAGATGGCATTCAATATTGTGTATATGATGTAAAAACTAAGCATTGCAATACAACATATGCATTATATGAGTAATATAACCCTGCCAAGTTTGAGCATACACCTCAGGGGGATAATAGGACTGGTCATCTGCCTCTGAATCCTCCTCTGAAGAGCTATCTGTAACCAGCAAGATATCTGCTTTAGCAGGTAGCATTGTCTTCTCTGAAGACCTTGTTTTCACTCCAGATTTCTCCATGACCAATTCAAATGGCTGATGCACAGGAAGAGCAGTTGAATATACAAACATTGTCGACAAAAGCAATGAGAAATACAAAAAAAGGACGGCATGATATAATTCACATATATGACGCTTGCCTAAATAGCATGGCATTGCATAATTCACATACATAATGCCTTGCAACAAGATAATATTGCATAATTCACATATATAATGTCTTGCAACAAGATGGCATTGCATAATTCACATATATGGTAATTAGACACTAAACAGGTGGCATTCACACAAAGCATGTCTAAACTAAGAAAATGACATAGCAATGCAAGATACCATATGCACGATATGAGTAACATAACCCTGCCAAGTTAGGGCATGCACCTTAGGGGGGAAATATGACTGGTCATCTGTCTCTGAATCCTCCTCTGAGGAGCTATCGGTAACCAGCAAGACATGCGCTTCATCAGATATCATTGTCTGCTCTGAAGACCTTGTTTCCACTCCAGATTTTTCCATGACCGTGCCGAATGGATAATGCATAGGAAGAGTAATTGAATGTACTAAAATTGTTGACAAATTTAACACATAATAAAAAAAATGATGGCATGATATAATTCACATATAAGATGACTGGCTAACCAGGGTGGCATTGCAAAATTCACATATATGATGCCTAGCTAGACAAGATGGCATTGCATGATTCACATATACGATAAAGAAACTAAACAAATGGCATTGACACAAAGCATGTCAAAACTAAGCAGATGACATCTTTAATGTATACAGTAGGCAATGCAAGGCACCATATGCATGATATTACCAACATCAGCATGCCAAGTTAGAGCGAAGACCTCATGGGGTAAATAGGAGTGGTCTTCTCCTTCTGAATCCCCCTCAGAACAGTTATCTTCCTCTTGATTACGATCCAAAATGGGTGGAGGGGGGGCTACCTTTGCGCCCACCATGGAACGACGTTTGCATGAAATTTTATTGCCAGCAAGGCTCGTCTCTTTTGCTCTACATGATCAGTTCCATTGTGTACAATAACTGGCATGCATAGGAATAAAACATAGTGAGATTATGCAAGGAGTGCATGCACAAATCCAGAGTGATGGTAGCAAACTATGGATAGACCCAAAACCAATGATAGCAGGCAGATAATAGCTTTAGTTAAAAAATACAGCTAATGGATCCTTTAATGTTTGTTTGCACCCAACATGAAACTCATAGTAGACACCGGAGATTAACCAGATAGTAGACAGATAGTACTGATTGCTGCCCCAATATGTACCCCACAACCATTTAAAAACTCATGTTTCAGCATTAGTTTGGACCTGACTCGGAGTCTAATAGGTGAACACGACGATAATGTAGCATGTCATCATATTAAGCGACGCATAACGTAAGCAGACACGGAAGAGTGCGACCTCTCTTGCAGACCCGTGTAGTCCTCAAGGTCATCTGCTTAGTTGATGATGGTAATGCAGTTGTTGTGGCTGCCGGTGGCGGGGAAGAAGATCTGAGGTGGCGAAAGACAGTCTGGAGAGCGGATCCCTGCTGTGGTGAACCCTTCCGTCGTTGGAGCAGCTAAGCTGGAGTGGAACACAGCGCCTCAGGAGCAGGACAAACCACACAAGGTTTTCTTTGACACATATCTGTAACAGAAGTAATTGAGTAAGGGGTTGTTTGAATTTGAGGATTCTAACAATGCACATGCAAAACAGAGAATTTAAAAACACAGGATTTCTGCCAATCTGGGTGTTTGATTCACAACAATTGGAAGATCACAGGATGCAAAAAAGCATGGTGAGATTAAGTCAAACCACAAGAAAATGTACGGTTATAATGCTATTATGCTACTATCTCTTAGTCTTGTGCTTGATGAATGGGAATATGAAAAGGAGGCGAAGTGGAAATTAGAATTCCGATGGTTTTTCTTTCCAGGAGACACTAAAGGAACAAATCCTACAGTTTTCCTTTGCTCCATTCCTTTGCACCAAATTCATGAAAAGTAGTACCATAGGAAACTTTCCAATTCCTATGTTTTTCATTCACTTTTCCTTTCAAGCACTGGCGATTCTAGTAGGCAGGCTTGAGCAAGGAAAATCCTACACTAAAAAAATGTTTTTGTGCTACTTCTAGTACTTTGGACCCAGGCCACTGCCATACTAGCTCAACTCCCAGGCCCATTGACAAATGCACAGCTCAAACGTGCAGAGATAAATAATATTGGCATTCAAGAGAGTCCATCACGGATAGCTAAGTTGCCTGGTACCTCACTGCTTGTCATATAGTAGGATAAAAAATCGTATTTCCCATTACTACGAGTGCTCAGTGGACAATATATAAACATGTAGAGTAAAAAAGAGATGCAACAAGTGTACAACCTCTTTGGCGAAGCCATGTCGATCTCAGCGTGATTGGGTTGGCTGGTGAGGATGCTCTGGCTGACTTTGCTGTCGGAGGAGGGGAAGAAGATCTTAGGCGTCTGGAGATGGAGTCCGAGGTACTTCTCCGCTGTGATGGAGGGTTTCGTCATTGGAGCAGCTCTGGTGAGTTGTACGACGCCGAGGCTGAAGCAGGACAAGAGAGACAACGAACAATGTTAACCTGAGTGGAATTCTAATAGCATCTCCAATACATGACGTAAAATACATAACCACAAAGTGCTAGATGTAAAATACATCAGCCGCTCATCTCTGAACTTAACTATCGAAACTGAACTTAACTGTCGAAACTGAACTTAACTGTCGAAACTGAATTTTGCTGTCGAAACTGAATTTTGCTGTCAAAACTGAACGCACTAGCAAGGTGAGGCTACACGTCGGTTGACTGACTTTTTCATCTCTGGTCAGTCAATTTTGCAGCCGTTGGATACGAAATCAAGGGCCTGCGGTTCATCTTCAACCTCCACCCCCCTGAGCCGCCAGCCACCACCGGCCAAACAGCAGCCCCCCATCGCCCGCAGCCGGTGGTGCGCCGCCCCGCCCGCCCCAAAAACACTCCCCACTGTCG
>NC_041389.1:148558123-148583538 GCF_002162155.2 Triticum dicoccoides | reverse complement strand
GCCCCACCACCGCCGGCGACCACCGCCCCCATCCTGAACCCTAAGATAGATAGTGGGGTACCTCTCCGCGAGCCCCCCTCCCTGCTGCGGCTGGTTCTTCCTTCACCCCGGCGAGCCCACCCCTTGAAAATCGACTGACCCAAAAGTCAATTCAGTCGACTGAAGTGTAGCCAAATCGGAGCAGCATCACAAGCAAGAGCAAGAGCGAGAGCAGCGGCGCGAGCAAGAGAAATAGCAAGAGCAGACCAGGCAGGGGACCGAGAGCAAGAGCAGAGCAGCAGCGCGAGCGAGAGCTAAAGCAGCAGCAACTCCTACTGATGTGGACATCGCCGCCGAGGGAGCGACACCATGGAGGAAGTGGCCGACGATGCCGCCGTGGATGGAGCCACGCCGTGTCGGCTCGGGACCGAGCGCCGGCAGCACCGTGAGATCGAATCAAGAAGAAAATGCGGCGATTAGTGTACAACCTCTTTGGTGGCGCCGATTAGGCCGCAGCTTCATCCGAGGAAACGGTGATGATGATGCTCTTTCGGTGGTGCAGGTGATGACGGCGGTGTGGGAATGGAGGTGGCGTGAAAGACGAGGGGAACGTTGGGGCAGCTCCTTGGAGGTGGAGGACGGGGTGGCTGAACCGGCGGGACGATGAGATCGACGATGGATCCTCATCCGGTACGGTGGATGAGGGACATCAAGGTGTTGTATGGACGACATCGTCGGGGAAGAGGCTCCGGCTGGGTGGCGGACGGAGCAGGGTGTGGGGTTTCGTCATGGGTTTTCGCAGCCTCGGTGTACGAATGGGTGGGCGGATGGGATGGCAGTGGAGAACCATGGCTTAGAGACGCGCTTGTCCGAAATGTGGGGTAAGTTACGAAAGTACCCCCCACCGATTTGAGGTGGTTCTTTCGGTTCAGGGGTACCACGGGCATTTCGCGTGTCGGGATTTCACAGGAGGTGGGAGTTTTCGCGCGTGTTGTAATTTTGGAATAGCAAGGCGCGGGTTGAGTTGGAGGGAGTTGTCGGAGCACAACGAGACAAAGATATATCTTAAATATTTTGTGCTAACAAGGCGCGGGTTGAAGAGGCGGGAGTTTTGCAGCACGATAGATAGAGACGCTTGCTTCAATTTTCGACATAAGAAGGCGCGGCTTGACATTTCAGAAGAACAAGCTTAACGTGTACCCAAAAAAGACAATTTGCACCTCAACACGCACAAAACACACACAAACACCATTTAGACTAGAGTAAGGTACACGTGCATTGCACGCATGAGATTTGGCAACCAAATTATGAATAAATACCACATTATAGCATGCAAGCTTTGAGTCATGTATGCATGATGTAGATGTTCGTTTAATTCTTATAGTTCATTTCATTCAAAATCATCTAGTTTTTATAAGAAAGCTAATCTATTTTAAGATTCATGGAATTGTGCGTTGTAAGACATAAAGTAAAAACAAATAATGGCAAATCATGTAGAAAAACATTTGGGCAATTCTGATATGGAAGATTCTAGAACAAATAAGAAGTGCTTGTGTTTTGATGTTTGTGCATTATGCTTAAGTTCAACCATGGAGTCTTCTAGATTATACATGTGGCGAAATCTGGTGGAATCTAGATGATATCCAACGGCCAATAGTGCTCAAATTTGCCATCTTTGGACCATCGGATTCGCCTCATCCAATGACCATCTTTCAAAGTTAAAGTTACCCGCACACAATATAAAAATATATATATTATATATAGGGGTATAGATATAGATATGTGATGCGAAATCCGCCCATCATCTCCAATTAGAATAGTGTGTCCATGCACGGATGCGACGTGGGCAAATGATGTCTGCCATCGGTATCTCAAATTCAAATCGGTCTGACCTTGTTCAATGTGTATACATTACAACATGCTCGTTTCCAAACCACACCGCGCAGATCTCCATTATATTCATGCATGCATGGGTTTCAAACATCAGGATCTCTTATTCAAATATTTGAATTCAACTTTACATTGATTATGACCTCACCTATTCTTTTACACCCACACAGTAGTCTTCTCTTTATAATTGTACCACTAACTTTCTCTCGTGCATGCATGCACACACACTACCAGTCGGCATTATCCATCGCACGTATGCAATCTTTTTCTTCAGGCCGGTCTCCCATGAAGGCACACACCCACACACATCCCCCTCTCCATCATATCGGGCATTCTTTATCTCTCACGCGTGCATGCGCAATGATCGATGTTCCTCTATGTATGTGTGTATATAGCTAGGTCTTTCATAGTTTTCCACACAAATCGATCAATCGATATATCCAGTGAGGTCTCACCCTCTTTCCCACGTCCACATCAATCAATCTATACCTCTCTATATAGGATTAACATATATAGCTAATACACCCACATTAATTATATATCCAATGTCCCGCTTTCATCATCCATGCCTTCCGCTTCATCTCTCAGACGCGTGGACAATGGCGAAGATAGGGGGCATTAAGGGCCCTGCCCCCCCTAACATCACTATATATCGAGGCTAATATGAATGTGATCATTAGACAATTGCTGCTAAAAAAGGTTTAATTTCACGAATTGACCCTCGTAAAGGATTAGCAATGCTTGGCCCCCTAGCTCATTTATTTTTCATGCCACTACGTGCAACAGCGCACGTGTTCGCCCCCTATCTCTAAATATCGATCTCGCACTTGTGCATTCCTTCATAGTCTCCCTCCACTCGGCCCCTCGCACCATCTTCTAGCCCCCCACCGGATTTTGCCACATGTACAATCTAGCAGACTCCATGGTTGAACTGAAGCATAATGCACAAACCTCAAAACAACGGTGGTTCTCTTTTGTTCTAGAATCTTCCGTATCATAACTGCCCAAACTTTTTTTCTAGTTGAACTGCCATTATTTGTTTTTTACTTTATGCTTTACAACGCACAATTCTATGAATCATAAAATAGATTAAGGGCTTCTTTGATTCAAAGGATTCTCAAAGGAATTTTTGAGGATTCTAATAATTAGGAATTTTTCCTATCTTGGTTGTTTGATTCGTAGGATTGTAAACCATAGGAATTTTTCCATATGATTCATTTGCACTAGATTTCATAGGAAACATCCCATCCACTCAAACCTCTTCGAAAGAATTCTGCGTTTTTTCTATGCACAATCAAACACTCGTACAATCCTGTAGGATTCAAGACGACATTCCACTATAATCCCATGTTTTTCCTATTCACGCGTTCTTAGCTTTTTTATAAAAACTAATTGATTTTGAATGAGATGAACTATAAGAATTAAATGAAGGGCTACATCACGCATATATGACTCGGAGCTTACATGCTATAGTGTGGTATTTATTCATAATTTGGTTGCAAAATCTGATGCGTGCAATGCACGTGTACCTTACTAGTACTTCGAGTATGTGAAAAACATGTAAATTAGAATACCAATGGCACACTACACAGTGTCTCTCTTACAGTTCATGAAGCCACGTGGCACATGTGGAGGCGTTGTCGCGACCTCCTTGCGTGGATTGATCACAGTAGCGTGTTGCTGGTTCCAGAAGAATGTACTCGTCCTCCCTCAGCCATACTGGCGGTACATGCACGAAGCAAAGATGTGCACGCACACCACACACGCACTCATTCCCTTGCACGCACACGCGGGTACACGGGCGGACGCAATTTTGTACCAAGATCCACCCCATGTGATAATTTGACACGTGTAAAGTCGTTCACTTCACTAATGGTCAATTAATACAGCGCATGCAAATTGAGTGGACGTGAGGGCGGAAGAAAGACATTATTACTCCACTGCGCGCATGCGAGTAGTTAAAGCGTGGGTTGCTAGTAGTACTTCCATTGGTCTCCTTCATATTTTGTGCCAATTTTTGACAGTAACATAATATTTACGCATTTGAGCAGTGTAGTACTTGAAATTTATGTCCCGCTAAACTCATCGGGAGCCATTTCGGGCCTCGAAACCAAAACCATTAATTAATCTTTACCTTGTTCCCATCACATTCGAAAGCCTGCTCACACCTACTAGTACGTACCAAACCTGAACGTGTTCCCACTATGCAGGTATTAGTACTACTAGTGCTAGTACTTAGGTTATGAAAAGGGGAACTACCTAACCAAAAATTACTCTACCTTTCCTCCTCATAAGTGCTTCTTCTTCGTCCGTCATTGCCATGGCCGGTGAGCAGAGCTCTAGGTCGAGAACTACTTGTAACAAGGGAGCGGCAACCAAGGCTGCAGGAAAAAAAGAGGGCTCGCCGCCATGCAGGGACCTCGAAAGATCTCTCACGGGCAGGCGATGGCTCCCAGGAACGCCCTAGCCGCGAAGGCGAACATGCCGAGCCGGCGGAGCTGGAGTTGTTATCCCTCGACGGCATGCTCGATCAGCTCAATAAGCACCTCAATAAGCAGAAGGAGTTCATCCAAGGCTTGACGGAGTTGCTGAAGGAGAGCCTCGACGACATGCCCGCTGAGCTCAATTAGCAGGGGGGGTTGACCGCCGGCTTGGTGATGCTGCTGAAGAAGAGCATTGCCTCGGAGAAGGAGGCGGACGGCAAAATCCTGCGACTTCAGGAGGACAAGGTGAAGCTCTGCCATGAGATCGACCTGTTGAAGGAGAAGAACGCCGGCTGGAAGAAGCTGCATGAGAATAGTAGTTCCTCGATGAAGATGCTGCAGGCCCTCGTCATGGAACAGAAGGAGGAGTTGGCGAAGCTCCGCATCGAGCACCCGGCTGCTATCAAGGTACGTAATGCGGTCATGGAACAGATGATGAATGCTCGCGTCGAGAAATCCCGCGTCATGGACAGAATGAAGAAGATGGCGGAGGAGACGCGCAAGGAGATGGAGGTCGTGGAGGCGATGAAGAAGCAGTTACGACTCCACGGCGAATTAGATCATTTGGGGTGATAATCTTCCTTCTTCTTTTGCTGTTGTGTTTCATCTTTTGCTTCGCGTGTTTCGCCGCACGTGTCACGTTCTCTGCGAGGCATGAATAAAACAATGGTTTTTTTAGGGAATGAATAGAACAATGCTAACATTGAGATGACTAGCAAATTAGATCATTTTTATCGCCATATGGCACTGGGCTGTCATGTTTCGTGCTCCTCCGTCGCAGTACTACTCCAGTGGAAAACTTGAGTATACCGCACGGTTCTTTGCTCCTCCTCGATCAGGTCGTCGGCGCACTTATACGAGCAGTCAAATTACAAGGACCCACCTTCCAGCAGTAATGAGCCGTCAAATCACAAAGGCCCTCGCCTCTCGTGAAACCAACCAAGCTAGACTGCCCCGCCCTCTAGCCTTTTAAAAAATGTATACTTTTGTACAGCAGTAGTATTGATGGATTGCGCCATGGTGCAAAACTTGAAATTAAAAAAAAGGTGGTACTACCTCCGTCCGGGTTTATTGGTCCCCATTATATTTCGTGCCAAATTTTGACCACAGATTAAACTAACAAAATGTCTACGCATGTCACCGAACATTATATTTTTGAAAACTATGTTCAAGTACGAATCCAATGAGATATTTTTTCTTGACATGCATTAACATTTTGTTAGTTAAATCTTTAGTCAAAATTTGACACAAACTACAAAGGGGACCTATAAACCATTACAGAGGTAGTACATATAGAGAGCGCTCGTCGCCAAATTATGCATATAGTACTATTAAAAAGGCTAGTCATAATAATGGTGTCCAGCACAACCCACCCCTCAAATAAAACTAAGCACCCTGGAATTCTTTGACAAAACTAAGCACCCTGAAATTCTTTGACAACTAAACTGCTGGCTATATGATGTTGGTCATATATATTGTACGTATATAATGTGAAGAAACGAGTGGTAGTACTATACCAACTAAAAGATGAAATGTAAGAAATACTAGTATGTACGTACTGAAGAGTTAAAGTAACAAGAAGAAACATAACATAGTTCTGCTGGGGGCTCAGCACAACACACCCCTCAAATTAAATTAAGCACACCTGAAATTAAACTTTGCAACTATTCCGGTAGACACTACATTAGAACCACCATGAGCAACGACACTGCCACCTTACTCGGAGTCCTCGTCCACGTCCTGGACTTCGTCCTTGTCCCTCTTCCTCTTGGCCGATACTTCTTTGCTTGAACCGCCAACTTGGCTGTTGCTCTTCATCCAACCCTTGTAGATATTGAAACAAAGGTAGCCATCCATTGCAGTGTACTGGATGTGGTCTATATCTAGTACATTCCGCTGCCATGCATGACGATGAAATGTGTATGGGGGTTTCTCCAGTTTACCGTACGAAGGATGAACCATGGCTCCTGCCAGGGTCAGCATTGAAGGCTGACGAGAGGACACTAGCCGATTCTTTTGGAGGTCGAAGGTGTTGCCTACAATGAGGCCTATCCGACGCAGGAATTCTTTGTCGTTACCAAAGTCTACAGTAACGAATTTGACTAGCTTGCTCTCGAGGAAGTCCTTAAAATCTTGGCACTCAACGTCGGCATGGCATATGTGGTAGACCAAGCATAAGTCATGCACGCAAACCTGGATCACGGCAGGCTTCTTCCTCTCTTCGTCCTTTAGATCATTCTCTCGTCCCACGACTGTGGTGTACTCAACATCTAGCCCAGCGACCCACTCATCATCTGAGTCTTCGAACATGCGTCTGAAGCGAGAAAGGCATCCTTTCACCGTCGCGGAAGTACAGGTGTAGATGTCGTCGAACTCATCGCCGGTGATGGTTCTAACCTTGTACTCACTGCCGATCGGCAGTTTTCTAGGGAGTACTCTTTTCTGAAAGAAGCACCAATCTATTTTTCTTTATTTGTACACTGTGTCACAACTTTGGCCCAAAGGTCCAGAGCTATTTTAGGGTGATTGGAGTAGTACTCGGAGACTGATTGTAAGCATGATTTTCATTAGATGTCACACTGATTGTAAGCATGAGCAGGTGGAAGATTAGGTTAGTGCGAAGTTTACCTTAAACCCTACCGCCACTGTTGAAACGAGGAGAGCGTCGAGGGAACCGTGGAGAACGGCGGGGAAGCGACGTCACGCCATCCGGCCTCTTGCGGTGGGAGAAAGAATACTCCTGTGGCTCCGGCTGGCTCTGCACCCTCACGAACGGCACACCATACTCGATCGATTCATTATCCTCTGGGTGCTTGACCTTCGACCTGTACGCCCACCACCTCCGCCTCACTGTCGCCTTGGCGAATCTGTCTGCCCCCATAGGAGATACTCGATGAACTCGGAGGACTGCGGCATGACTGCCACCGAGGAGTACATGTACATTGCCGCCCTCATCGCCGCCGTCTCGCTCTTTCGCATACATTGCCACATGGCCCACACCGTCCTTGAAATCTCCCACTCATTGTCAAACCAACTAAGGATCTCCTTCAACCTGGCTAACTTTGCCTGGTCGCCGCCGGTGATCTGCCTGATTCGCTGCTGCATCCTCTCCATAGATGTCCTTCTGAGTGGTCTGGTGCTAGCTTTGGAAGATGGGAGGAGAGACGATGGTCTTGCAATAGAGAAGAGGGAGAGGAGAGGAGGTGGTTTTGGAATGGAGATGATGGAGAGGAGAGGAGGTGGTTTTGCAATGGAGAGAAGATCAGAAGAGGGAGAGGTGAGACGGTGGTTTCGGAATGGAGATGATGGAGAGGAGAGGAGGTGGTTTTGGAATGGAGATGATGGAGAGGATAGGAGGTGGTTTTGCAATGGAGAAGATCAGAAGAGGGAGAGGCGAGAGGGTGGTTTTGGAATGGAGATGATGGAGAGGAGAGGAGGTGGTTTAGCAATGGAGAAGAGGGAGAGGAGCGTGCGGCAGCGATTTAGGATTGGGCGAGAGGGCCGGCGCGCTGTGACTGGATCAAAATCAAAATCAATTTACCCTTCAATTAAGAAAGCGACCCCACATTAACTAGTCTCCCTTTTATTCTGGGTCATAATTGACCATGATTTTCGCACATAAAATATATGTTATACGTTGCAAAAATAATATAATCTAAAAGTACATTTAGATACGAACCAAACGATACAATTTTTGGTGACATGCATTCACATTTTGCTTGTCAAATACAGTACGTGGTCAAACTTTGACCCAAAATACGCAAAACAAC
Organism: Triticum dicoccoides; assembly: GCF_002162155.2. Classification (NCBI taxonomy): domain Eukaryota; kingdom Viridiplantae; phylum Streptophyta; class Magnoliopsida; order Poales; family Poaceae; genus Triticum; species Triticum dicoccoides. The sequence continues at coordinate 148,575,416 of NC_041389.1, read as the reverse complement.
AAAAAATACTTCCAAGACCAGCGCCGCTCTTCCGCTCTTCTCCTCTTAAACCACCGCTGCTCCTCTCCTGTTCCAATCTAAATCCAGGGCCGCTCCTCTCCTCTTCCATTTCAAAACCACCGCCCCTCCTCTCCTGTTTCAGTCCAAAACCAGCATCGCTCCTCTCCCGTTCTAATCCAAAACCAGCGCTGCTCCTCTCCTCTTCCATTCAAAAACCACCGCCGGCGAGTGAAGGTGTTGTGGAGAAGTAAATCGATGGAGGAGTACAACCGATACGTGATGATCGCAGACGGCGACCCTGTGAAGCTAGCTAGGATGTTGGAGATACAGTCTTGGTTTGACAACAAGGACCAACTAGCGGCGACGGCGACATCCACGGCCAAATATCTGCAACAGAGCGAAAAGGCGGCGATACTCCTGGAGGTAGTCGCGCTGGAGTACATAGAGCTGCTCCTCTGGGCCATGGAGCAAACATATTCACCGAATCCGATCGTGAGGGAGCGGTGGTGGGAGTATCGATCCCAGATGGAGCATCCACCAGAGATTGAAGGATCGAGCATCTATAGGGTGCCGTTTGTGAGGGTGTCTTGCCAGAGCGAGCCGGTGGAGTCTTCGTCGACCGAACCCAACTGCAAGAGGAGAAAAACAGTTGGCCCAATGACGCTTCCCCGCCATCGTCTCCCTCGCCGTTCACATCGTCTCACGGGGCGGCTGTCTGCCGCCGAGGAATAGGAGGGGGCTGCCCCCTCCAGCCCAATAGTCGGGCAGGTTGTGAATTGTCAGGAGGGGCTTAGGGTTGTCAGTATTTGCAGGTTGTGAATTGTGTTTTCTGTTGTGTATTTTGAGAGTACTTTCAGATATGAATGTCTTTTGAATTTCAGATTTGCAGTATTGAGCATATGAAGAATTTTATGAATTCTAGAGATCTATTTTTAGCACTTAAAAAATGTAGTTTCATAGGAGTATAAAAGTGCAGACGAGAAGAAACTGCAAGTTTCAGTTTTAGATAAGAAACTGCAACTTTCAGAGGCAGAGCATTTATATTAACACGGCCTTTTCAAACAGGGTTAACATCATGTTGGAAGTTTTATTCATGGTCGAAAATGGAACTACCAGCCAGTTAACATCATGTTGATCAACATTCATGCATAGCACATCTTCATATGATGCACATTCAAAATGCCCACACAATGTCGAGTGTGCGAAACATAGAGAAAACGAGGGACGAAGTTTTGGCAAGTGTTGGACGTGGTTTTGGGCTGCCCCGTCTAGGCTTTCATTTTTAACATGCGCAGCCCACGACCTCGGATGGGAGGGTCTGTTTGCATTTTCTTAGGGCCGTCATGTATCGACCGGCCTATGGACCTCCCATCCGAGGTTTTATTTTTGGCAGCCCAATTTATGTATTTTTTTTGAAGAAAACGCAGAGGTCTGTTCTATTTTTCTATATAAGAATAGGAACGCCAGGTACAACTTATGTTTCCCTTCTAACTATATTATGTATATTTAAATTATTTTATATGTTATTATATATTATTTTTATTGTCATCATATATTTAACAGATACTTACGTATGTAAGAAAACAATATCCACATCTTATTAACTTATAAAAATAATTTCTTAACAAATAAAATCCTGGATTGTTTTGGCACGAAAATCCTAGTGATTGTGTACAAAAGCTTGGTAAGATTTAAGGACGAATGTAATAATATCACTTATTATTTAAATATATTTATAACAAAATGCTAATCCCTTTTTTATTTTTTGATAACATTGCTGGCCCAACCCAACACTATAATTAGAATCAGCCCAGCAAAATCGTGTATTTCGAGAAAGTGCAAATGGCGTGTAATCTTTTAGGAAATAAAATAAATGGGCTGCATGGACGCTACATTAATTGTTCACCCAGCCCAGCTAATGGCTGTAATTCAAAAAAATAGATCAAATTGACTGTAAATTCTACTGCGCAAAAAAAAGACTGTAAATTCTGAAAAAATGGGTTGAATACATGCCACATTTTTGGAGGCTGAAATGTGGGCCAATAGGTCGAAGCCAACGCAAGTCGTTGCCAATTTAGTCAACAAATGATTCTGACATGTTAGCCGTTGGATTTACATCCAACGACCGGCATCCATCTTCAATCTCTCGTCTTCTTCCTCCAGCACCACCGGGACCACCTCCCGCCTCCTGCTGCTAGCAGCTCTGCTTAGCACGCTTCACTATGAAGCACTACTTCACCGTTGGCCAGGCCATCCATCCATCCCTCCACACCTCTTGTTCTTCTCCACCGACTGCCGAACCACACGGCACTAGAACCAGTTAACCCTCGTACACCTCTCCGTCTCCGACTCTACTCCCACGTCTTCCCATCTCCGGCTCGTTGCTGTCTGGGGCCTCGCTGTCGTCCACCACCTTGGATGCACTCGACGCGGCGTGGTCAACGTGGTCAACAAACGACACCATCGGAAGTAGATTGTGCGTGGAGAGGCTGACAGCTGGGTCCATGGCCGCACACAAGGAAATGCCTCCTTATTACGCGCAAAATAATGATTCCTCCGCCTGACATCTGGGACCCACCGGAAGGGCCTCTGTATTTCGCGAAAAAAACATGCCCCCCGCTGACTTGTCAGACCCACCAGCTATCTTTGCACGCAAGGAAGTGCCTCCTTATTACGCACAAAAAAACGAATACTCCCCCTGCCAGCTAGAACCCAGCATACTGGGAGGCTGACTTGTGGGCCTACCAAGTTGACGGGGATGGAGGGCTTTATCAACTTAGTCAATATGAACGATTCTAGCTCATATTACCGTACGATGTTCATCCAACGGTTGTAGTGCTTCTTCAACCTCTGGTCTTCTTGCTCCAGCCGCCCAAACCAGAGCCGGTCGTGCCACGTGCTCCTGCCTCCTGTGGCCGGCTGTGATGCCGCGGAGGCCTCACTGCCCCTGCTATTCCCACTGCTGACCAGGCCATCCCTCTACTCACCCACACCCCCTATTATTCTGCGGCGACAGCAGCCTCACACCACAGTCGAACCAGTGAACTCTCGTACTCCTCTTCGCGTGGGCATCCACTGCTGCATCTTCCCCGGCTCCGAGTCGTCCCCTTCCTAGGCCTCGTCGTCGTCCACCGCTGTGGTGCTCTCGGTGCGGCGTGGTCAACGTGGTCAAGGAACGACTTCCATTGGACGTGGACTGTACGTGGAGAGGCTGACAGCCGGGTCCACGGCCGCACCAAGGAAGTGCCTCCTTATTACGCGGAAAATAATGATTCCTCCACCTGATAGCGGGGACCGGCCGGACGGGCCGCCGTATTTCGCGAAAATAAGTTTCCCCCTGACTGCTGGGACCCACCAGCTACATCTTCGCACGCAAGGAAGTGCGTCCAGGCAAAAAAACAATTCGCCCCCCTGACTGCTGGGACCCACCAGCTACATCTTCGCACGCAAGGAAGTGCGTCCGAAAAAAAACAATTCACCCCCTGACTGCTGGGACCCACCAGCTACATCTTCGCACGCAAAGGAAGTGCGTCCGGGCAAAAAAAAACGATTCGCCCCTCTGACTGCTGGGACCCACCAGCTACATTTTTGCACGCAAGGAACTGCCTGACAGTCGGGACCTACCTGGTCGAAGCATACATAGCGTTGCCATTCTGGTCGCGAACATGTACGTACATATATACTGGTCGATGTGGAGGCGCGCACGTGTCGTCGTAGAGGCGTGTATGTGTCGTAGTAGAGGCACGCATGTAGCATGTACACGTACGTACAGCGGCCAGGGTGCAAGAAAGAAATACGGCCATGTACGTACATACGAGCGGGGTCTCGAACGCCTACTCGCACATACGTACATGGCCGGGTCAGAACGGAGAAACAGAGTCGTCGTCGTGTTCATGGGGAGGCAACAGAATGTGTCGTGTTCATGGGGAGGCAACAGAATGCGTCGTGTTCATCGGGAGGCAACAGAACGCATGGGAGAAAACTGGCTTGGACGGAACAGGCGATGGAAACGAGGCCTGGTGTACCGCAGAACGGAGGAAACGGCCTTGTGTTCGACCGGCCACGTTCGGAACGGGGTCCTGTTGATCGGGAGGGGTGTGGCGTACCGCAAAACGGAGGAAACGGACCTCCTATGGTCGAAACGGGGGTCCTGTTGATCGGGAAGGGTGTGGCGTACCACAAAACGGAGGAAACGGGCCTCCTACGGTCGAAACGGGGGTCCTGTTGATCGGGAGGGGTGTGGTGTACTGCAAAACGGACGAAATGGACTTGTGTTGGAGCGCTACGGTCGTAACAGGGGTCCTGTTCATCGGGAGGGGTGTGGCGTACCGCAAAACGGGACTCCACGGGATACTATTCATCTCCACCATCAACCTCCTCCAGCCTCCACGGGCTACCGTCGACCTCCTCCAGCCTCCACGGGCTCCTGTTCATCCAGCCTCCACCGCGCGCTACTCCACCGGCTACTGTTCAACCACCCCTCCACGGGCACCCCTCCACCGTCTACTGTTCATCCAGCCCTCTACGCCACGGGGTCCTGTTCAACCACCCCTCCACAGCCACCCCTCCACGGCCACCCCTCCATCGTCTACTGTTCATCCTGCCCTCCACACCACGGGGTCCTGTTCATCCAGAGGCAACGCCACCGCTCACTATTCATCCAAACCCCCCTGCAACGCTCACTGTTCATCCAATCGATCGGCTTCGGTTAGCAGCAGTAACGAAGGAATCGCTCCATTGGGTTCAGTTAACAGCCATCGATCGATCGCTCGGGTTCAGTAACGCGTAGCCTGCAGTGCAATCGCTCGGGTTCAGTTAGAGCCCAACGCCTCGCTCGGGTTCAGTTAGAGCCAATGCCTCGCACACATGCGTGTATGTGTATGAGAGAAACGTGCATCGCTCGGCCCCCGACCTCCCACCATAACCGGCAACTCCCCGAAATTTTCCTCCCCCTCGCTTCTACCACGGTTTTTTCTGTCATGGACGGCCCAAAGAATGTCATGCAGCTGCGTCTCCGGCCCGCCCAGGATGAAAAGCCCATTTTCTGTCATGATTTTTTGTCATAGAAGTAGGAGCCCACCACATCTATGATGATACCTGGTTTTGTCACAATTATCGTCATAGAAGTGTCATATGTATGATAGGAAAAAAATTCATTCGGCCCAAAATGTCACGGATGTGTCTTTTTTTGTAGTGTTCGAAGGGATCAAGGGATATGCTATGGGCCGGATGACTAAGAGTCATCGCGGCAAGCTCTACATCGATGATGCAGGTTGGGGACCCGAGGCCGGCTCAATTGAGTACGAGTATCGGGTCCCCTTCGGCGGAATTCACGTCTTCATCGGCAAGATCGGCGAGCCGGGCCCTGAGCTGGACATCTGCACCAACATCATCGAAACGGCTCAGCGTGCACGGCCCGCCCGAACTCAGCCTGCTGTGAAACATGCCTTCATGGGATTCATCCATGGGGTGGAATTTGATGAAGGATCCATGTCTGGCGGTGAGACGGCCATCTATTCTGACAGTGAGTCGTCCACGGGCAAGACTACTTCATTGTATCAACTGCAAGACAGCGGGCTTGGGGGCTATTCTGATGGCGACAGTATTCCGCACCCCTATAAGCCGCCGAACAGGGTCGCAATCTTCATGGCCGGTACACAGCCCGGGTAGAATTCTTCGACTGCATCAACAATGATCTCCGGGTCAGCAGCGATGATGGCAGCCGAGGCAGGAGGCCCTGTGCGCCCGTCGGCTCACGTTTTGACAGATCTGCTGGATAAACTGACAGCCTTGTTAACAGCACAGGTTAGCCCGGCAAATCAAGCTCAGCATAACGCAAAAAATGCAAAACTGCATAACAAGGTAGCGCTAGCCAAGGAAGACCTGGCGGTGGAGGATGCTAGGATGACGGCGGAGTGGGCTGTTTTGGATGCTCAGGAACAGCAGATTCAGGCTAGTTCCTTCCAGCTCTCGTTGGATCAGAACGCTTCAAATGAAATCATGAGAAGGAAGCACCGGAGTCGTCTGCCGTCGGTTTACGAGGCAAGGAACCTCTTTTGCATGCCTGGAGTGGGGATCAGTAACCAACCAGAGATAAACCGGGTCGGAGCGCCTAGGGCTGGAGCACCGGCTCAACCGCGCACAACGGAGCCACCTCGTCAGAATAATACTCCGCCTCTGCATGTGCCAACACCACCGGGTCATTATTCCAACCCTTTGGATAATATGATCGCCGCGGCGACACGATTGGCGGCTCTCCCAATGGAAGGCGATTCTCCAGCGGCGGTTGAAATGCGGAGGGCTATGGAGCTTCTTCAAATAGCATTGGTACAGAAGGAGGCGTATTCTTACAGTCGAGAGAGGATTCATTCGACCCCTTGCCCAAGCCGAAGTTATAGCAGACACATGGACTCACCGGACGTTTCAAGCAATGACCAGCGCCATAACCAGCCGCGTGGGCATGACCCGGCGCATGATGGGGCTCATGGTTTGGTCGATCAGGACAGGGCACGTCGAGAGGCTGAGCAGGCGGCTCAGCAGGTGGCTCATCAACATCTTCCGGTTTATCTGACGGCTTCGATGGAGGCAGGTGTAACCTCTAGAACCACGGGTATACCGTGTCTACTGCCGGCTTTATGGAATAAGCGTCTGCCCAAGGATTTCAAAGGGCCTCATAAGGTGCCTAATTACAAGGCCGACTTACCCCCAGATAAGGATGGCAATTTTATCCATGGACATGGATACCCATGGATACCCGACCCGAATGGATAGGGTTTGGATATGCTTTTGTGTCCATGGGCGGCACCCAAACCCGACCCGATTGCTCGTGAGTAGGACATGGATATAATCTTGTACCTGTGGATATATCCAAACCCGACCCGATAGTATGACTTATTGGGCAAAATTTGCTATCCCTACCCCACAGTCACATGTCCGCTGCAATTTTCCACTTTGTTATCTAAAACATGCAAAAGAAATTGCACAATCCCCGTCGTAACTTTTAATATTTGACATTCAATCCCATCCATAACATACTCCAACACCCCTTCTCTTATTTTGATCTCCTTGTTAAATGGCTCATCATTCTCATCTATTAGAAAAAAATCCTAATGATATTTGGTTGTTAGTGGGCGTTGATTTACCATAAGTTGATGTTTACCGTAAGTGAGGTCTAGCCTGCCACGAGGTGAAGATTGGAAGAGCTTATGTTAACATTGTATTATGTCTTATTTATATGTCTCGAGAGGACCCAATGGACATCCAGTGGGTATGGATATCCGACGGGTTTGGACATGGACACAATTTTTCACCCATGGATATTTTCATGGTTGGCAAAGACTATCTTCATAGATATGGATATGGATTATATATTGTTCAACCCGGTCCAAACCCGACCCATTGCCATCCTTACCCCCAGAGGCGTGGATTGAGAGTTATGAGATGGCCATGGAGCTTTTGGAGGTCAGCGATGTTGCGTGTGCAAAATACTTCACCATGATGCTGGATGGGACGGCCCGTAGTTGGTTAAAAGGGTTGCCCGCCAATTCCATCAGGTCATGGGATGAGCTAAAAGGCCGGTTTATCCAGAATTTTAAAGATACGTGCAAACAACCCATGTCGATTGTGGATTTGGATGCTTGTGCCCAAGAAGAGGGCGAGTCAACGACCCATTGGGTGCGCTAGGTCAAGCCTATCCTGCACTCATTGGATAACACCAATGTCGGCTCAGCAGTTCTAATGTTAGAGAAGGATTGCCGTTTTTTGCCTCTCAAGCAGAAGCTAGGGCGGCTCAAGCGCGATTGCAATGATATGGGGCAACTGATTGCGGCTCTAGTTAAATATGCCGACTCTGATAGTACCAAGGACCCTGAGTCTGATTATGAAAAGCCGGGAAAGGGAAAGAAGAGTGGCAACACCAAGGGTTCGCAGCATAACCCGGCGAGTCAGGGGGGCAACAGTAAGCGTAAGGCTGATGGTAATTCAGATTTTGTGGCTAATACCAATACGCGGAACAATGGTCAGCGTCGTAAGGGGGGCCACCACCTCGGATAGGTGGATCAGGTCCCAATCTTGAGCAGTTGCTGAATCAGCCCTGCCCGAAGCATGGCACAAAGGAAAGGCCGTCCATTCACCTCTGGAAAGATTGTCAAATTATGAGGGATTTCAAAAATTCTGATTTATTCTAGAACCATCATGGGCTGGGCGGCGGCTCAGGTTCTGGCTGCGGCGGTTCTCATGGCCTGGGTTACGGTGGTGGCGGCTCCAGTTCTGGCTTCCAGGGTCACCAAAACCATCAAGGTAATCAGGGGGATTACAATCAACAATCTGGTCAAGGGGGTCAGCAGCAGCAGTCTGGATATCAAAGTCATCCGAAGAAGTTGAATAGTGGGCAGTATCACGTCTTCACCACAAGTTTATGCAAGAGGGACCAGAAACTCCATAAAAGGGTTGTGAACACCGTTGAGTCGGCAGTTCCCCATTACTTGTGATGGTCCGAGCAACCCATTATGTGGAGTCGAGAGGATCACCCGCCCCGGGTTGATAATCTGGGTCACTTGGCTTTGGTGGTGGCGCCTCAAGTTGGTGGATACAAATTCACTAAGGTACTCATGGATGGGGGTAGCAGCATTAATATCCTTTACTATAACACTTTCCGTTGTATGGGGTTGACTGATAAAAATCTTAAGCCGTCCAATACTGTTTTTCATGGAGTGGTGCTTGGTAAGTCGGCATATCCTGTGGGCAGGATTGATCTCGAAGTAGCCTTTGGGGATGAACATGATTCCAGGGCCGAGAAACTAACTTTTGAAGTGGTCAAGATTAGAAGCCCGTACCACACTCTGTTTGGGCGGCCGGCTTATGCCAAGTTCATGGCACAACCTTGTTAGTTTTATCTATAGCTCAAGATGCTGGGTTACAAGGGGACCATCACAGTGCATGGAAGTCGGAAAATAGCTCTAGAGTGTGAAGAAGGTAACACTGCTTATGCTAAATCTGTCTATGCAACAAAGGAATTGAAGTTCTATAAGGATAATGTTGATCCGGCCGATATGACATCTTTGAAAAAGCCAACCATAGAGCATGATCCGGTGTTGAAGTTTAAGTCGACCAATGACACTAAGCTAGTTGATTTTGTTCCTGGCGATTCATCCAAGCAGTTCAGTATCAGTGCTAACCTGGATCCAAAATAGGAAAGCGCGCTCATCGAGTTCATCCGTGAGAACCGGGACATCTTTGCATGGAAACCTTCTGACATGCCGGGTGTACCGAGGGAACTTGCTGAGCACACTCTTAATATTGATCCGAAGTTTAAGTCGGTCAAGCAATTCCTTCGTCGCTTCAAGGAGGAGAGGCCTAAAGCCATTGGTGAAGAAGTGGCCCGGCTCTTGGCGGCTGGGTTCATTATTCAAGTCTTTCATCCTGAGTGGTTGGCTAATCCGGTGTTGGTGCTTAAGAAGAATGGAACTTGGCGTATGTGTGTGGACTACACGGACTTAAACCAGGCTTGTCCAGCTGATCCTTTTGCTCTCCCTCGTATTGATCAAATCATTGATGCTACGACAGGTTGTGAGCGTTTGAGTTTTTTGGATGCTTATTCTGGTTATCATCGGATCAAGATGGCAGTTAAGGACCAGTAGAACACAACTTTTATCACTCCCTTTGGATCCTTCTGCTATGTGTCTATGCCTTTTGGGCTTAAGAGTGCCCAGGCGACTTACCAACGATGTGTGCAGAATGGCCTTCACAGTCAGATTGGGCGCAATGTTCATGCTTATGTGGATGATATTGTGGTGAAATCCAGAGAGAAGGAAATTTGATAGATGATTTGAAGGAGACCTTCAACAACCTCGGGGTCTACAAGATGATGCTTAACCCGGCTAAGTGCATTTTTGGTGTGCCAGCAAGCAAGCTTTTGGGTTTTCTCGTTTCTAACAGAGGCATTGAAGCTAACCCGGAGAAGATTAAGGCCATTACATCTTTGGCAAAGCCGGCGTGTATCAATGATGTTCAACGTCTGGCGGGTCATATTGCTGCCTTAAGCCGGTTCATAAGCCGGTTGGGTGAGAAGGCCATACCACTGTACCAGATGATAAAGAAAATAGATAACTTTGTTTGGAGTGATGCTGCTAATGGCGCATTTGAAGCTTTGAAGAAACAGCTAGCTAAGCCGCCAGTCCTTGCTGCTCCTATTGATAAGGAGTCGTTGTTATTATATGTGGCTGCTCACGCCCGGGCTGTCAGTGTAGCTGTTGTGGTGGAACGGAAGGAAGCAGGCAAGTACTATCCAGTTCAACGGCCGGTTTACTATATTAGTGAAGTACTCATTGAGTCCAAGCAGAGGTATCTGCACTAGTAGAAGCTCGTTTATGGGGTGTTCATGGCTAGTCGGAAGCTTAAGCAATATTTTCTGGGTCATCCCATCACTATGGTTAGTTCTGCTCCCTTAGGGGATATTATTCAAACCAGAGAACCCACAGGTCGGGTAGCCAAGTGGGCCGTTGAGCTTGGACCTCATGGTTTGAAGTATATGCCTCGCACGGCCATCAAGTCTCAAGCACTTGTGGATTTCATCAATGATTGGACAGAGCTACAGATGCCTGAAGAAAAGCCAGATAACACATATTGGACTATTCACTTTGATGGGTCCAGGCAATTGGAGGGCTCGGGGCTGGAGTGGTCTTAGCTTCCCCTCGGGGTGACAAGTTTTGTTATGTTTTAAGGTTGATGTTTCCCTGTACTAAAAATGCAGCTGAGTATGAAGCCTTGCTCCATGGTCTTCGGATGGCTAAGGAGATGAATTTAAGCCAGGTAAGATGTTTCGGCGACTCAGACTTGGTGGCTCAGCAAGTTTCAGGCAAATGGGATTCTAAGGATCCGCTCATGGTGGCTTATCCCTGCGAAATTGACGCTATTGCTGGACACTTCAAGGGTTATCAAGTGGAACACATTGATCGTAGGAAAAATGAGGCGGTTGACGCCTTAAGCCGGTTAGGATCCCAGCGTAAGCCGGTGCCACCTAACACTTTCTTGGATATTCTCCATAATCCTTCTGTCAAATTGCCTACAGAGGAAGATCTAGCTATTCCTGACCCGGAAGCACTATTGGTGGCGGCTCTTCACGCTATTCCTGATTGGATGGTTCTGTATTTGGCTTATATGACCCGGGGAGAATTATCTGAGGATGAAACTTTGGCCAGGTAGATAACCCGGCGGTCTAAGTCAATGACAATTGTAATGGAGAGTTACACCATCGCAGTGTCACTGGCGCGTTTGAACGTTGTGTTTCTCCTGAAGAGGACCGTGAGATTCTTCATGAGATTCATGAAGGAGATTGTGGTCATCATGCCGGCTCTAAATCTCTTGTGGCTAAATCTTCTCGTCATGGATTTTATTGGCTGACGGCTCATGCTGATGCAGAGGATTTGGTCAGTAAATGTGATGGTTGTCAGAAATTTTCACGGCGAGCTCACGTGGTGGCTCAAGAATTGAGGATGATTCTAGTTACTTGGTCGTTTGCAGTTTGAGGGCTTGATATGGTTGGGCCTTTTAAAAGGTCCAAGGATAAAAAGACCCACCTTTTTGTGGTGGTTGATAAATTCACAAAGTGGGTCGAAGCAGAGCCGATCAGTGTGTGACGCGGCAACGACGGTTCAATTCATCAAAAAGGTCATCTTTCGCTTTGGCTTCCCCACAGCATTATAACTGATAATGGCACTAAGTTGTCCAAAGGTGCCATGAAAGAGTTTTGTCAACATGAGCATATTCGACTTGATATGTCATTAGTAGCTCACCTCCAATCCAATGGTCAAGCCGAAAGAGCCAATCAAGAAATTTTGAGAGGCATCAAGCCCCGGCTTATGGTTCCTTTGCAGAGGAGGCCTGGTTGTTGGGTGGAGGAGTTACCCTCAGCGCTATGGAGCATCAATACTACCCCGAACTGATCTACGCGTTACACGCCTTTCTTCATGGTTTACGGAGCAGAGGCAGTTCTCCCTAGTGACATACGTCACGACTCGCCCCGCGTGGCAGCTTATGTTGAAGCTGATAATGAAAAAGCACGTCAGGATGCACTTGACCTGTTAGATGAGGAGCATGACCTTGCGGTAGCTTGCTCGGTGATTTACCAACAAGATTTATGCCGTTATCACAGCCATCGGGTTAAAACCAGAACCTTTCAAGAAGGTGACTTGGTGCTCCGGCTTATCCAGGATCAGACTGATATGCACAAGCTATCCCCACCTTGGGAAGGACCCTTTGTGGTCAGCAAGAATTTGAACAATGGGTCATACTACCTTATCGATATTCAAGACCACAAGGACTCACGTCAGTCGGAGGAGGAGACCCGCCGACCATGGAATATTGCTCATCTTCGGCCCTACTACACTTGAGCCACCGGCTCTTATGATGTACATATTTTGACAATGTATATATTATGATGATTATAATAAAGCCAGCATCCTTGATAAAGCAGGGCCTCTGTCGTTTCATCTCCAAGAATAATGAGTCTTTTTTCATCATAATTTCAATGGTCACTTGGGGGCTTCCCGCTCGTATTTGAATCATAGCTGTGAATATCCCTCTTGATCGGCGCAATGCCAAAACTTATGGTCACTTGGGGGCTTCCTGATCGTATTCGAATCATAGCTGTGAATATCCATCTTGATCGGCCCAAGGCCACAAACACTTGGGGCTTCCAGTTCAAACTTAGGTGTATTCACCAAAGAGAACATAGCGTTACTACCCTTGTGAGCTGGTTTGGAACACCAGGTGTATTCACCAAAACCTTCTGAAAGCCTCGTTTTTTCGTTTTGCTTGGTTTTTGAACAATTTTTTGGGTTCATCTTGACATATGGTTTCAAATGATTCAGGCCCTGTAGCCTCAATTCTTATGGCTCATATTTGAAGCATACATGTGGTTTTTGTTAACCCGGCCAGACTTTGGAGGATAAGTCGCCAGTATATGATGATATTAAATACTTGGAAGTATTGGCTTCTAAGTTTAGGGTTATCACCCTTACTGCACGGGTGTCATAAGCTGGCAGTACGATTCAATATCACAAGGTATGATATTTTTTATAATTATACATGATTATGTTTAAAACGGCCCTGGTCATAAACTATTTTAGTCACCAGTGGCTTTATATGGGTATTATGACCTGCCCTGCGGTAAACCGCCAGGGCTCTTGTGATTTACTTGTGTGCAGGATAATTCTAAGTTTCATCTGCACAAATCAACGTCATGATAAGTGTAAAATGATAATTATCAAGTGGCGGCTCAAACAACGTTGGGCAAAACATAAACATGCATGATGGCACATTAGAGCAAAGTTTTCACTAGCCTATTACATGATTCAAGGAGCCAAATGATTAAGTGTTTTCAGAAGATCAAATATATGAACCGCCCAGCAAATCAATCTTCTTGGCCCTAGCGTCTTGAAGCTTCTGGATCATCCTTCTCCGCTTCTTCGTCCTCCTCTCCTGCCTGGAAGTTTGGTGATGACCAATCAATGCCACACAAGGAGCAGTTTTTAAAGCCGGCAGCTGGGATTGTGATGAGTCACCGGAGGAGGAGCGAGAAGTCTCCTGATAATTTGAATTGGAATAATCTAGTGGCTGGCGAATAAGACCCGCCAAAGGATAAAAAGAGTTTAAATTTGGGATGACCTCGTTTCGACGTTTCCTTGGAGTGTTCGGTAAGCCGGAAGATAATTCTTCACCTCCGCTAGTCCGAGTCTGTCGCCAGCTCTCGTGCTGCTGTTGCTTCAAAAGAAAGTGAGGATCCAGATGAGCTAAGGGGTGTGAAAAGCTTACTTTCCGGGTTACTCTTCGAATTTTCTCTCTTGGCTCGGAATCGGAGGAAATGATAGTTACCTCTTACTCGATCGCTTGACTGGCCCCCGTGTCATCCTGATGATAATCAATGTCAATAAGGTGATTGAAAAAGGAGCCAAGGGAATAAAGAGCTAACTCCGACTCAGAGTTGTCATTCAGTTCAAAGGCTCAGAAGTACTTGATTTCTTCTTAGTTCTCTTGGCGGTTTTCTTGGCAGCCCTGGCCTTTTTGGCAGCTTCATGGTCGTATTTCTTCTTCCAAAAATCAGAGTAAGCCTGTGAAAGTCATCAAAGTTGAGTTAACAGAGTATTTGAAGGATGAAGGTAAAAGTAAGTAATTTAAAGACTCACATCTGGTGGCGGGTTAAGCGTGCAGAAAGGGTTTAGACTCACTTTGCTATAGTCTTTCTAATCTTCATTCAGAAGGCTCTTCGTCATTTCATTAATGGCAGCATCAGTCAAGCGCACGTAGCTGTGGCGTAGTGGATCTTTCTTACCACCCATGTAAGTACACATTAAGCCGGTTCAGCGACTCAAGGGTATGATCCGCCATGCAACCCAGCATCGAACCAAGTCAATGTCGGTTAACCGTTTCCCAGCACAGCCTTGACCTTTGCAATGGTGGGGGCAAGCCTTTTACTTTCAACATCGGTAAGCTTATCAAGAAGATGATGTTTTGAGTCAAGACGCTGGGCACGGTAACCCGGTAGTGGATTCTCGTCAGCCGAAGAGGTATCTTTGCAATAAAACCATGTCTGGTTCCAATTTTTGGGGTGACTCGGCAAGCGAGCATAGGGGAAGATAGCATCTCTTCTTTGTTAAATTGAGATTCCGCCAAGTTCCAAGATGGGTCCGTTTGAAAACTCGTTTTGGCGGTTTAGATAAAAATATTCCCTAAACAATTCAACATTGGGCTCCTCTTGAAGGTATACTTTGCGAAGAACTTGAAAATTGCAGATGTTTGACACGGAATTGGGTCCGATGTCTTGAGGATGGAGCTCAAAGAAGTGCAGAACATCTCGGAAATTTTTTGAATCGGGCGGTGAGAGGCCCTGTTTCATGTGGTCAGTAAAGACAATGACTTCATCAATCTTCGGCTGAGGTTTTTCTTCTTCTGGATCAGTGGCACGATAATGCATGACAGTCTTTTCTGGTAAATAGCCGGTTTTCACAAAGTCCTTAAGTGTGTCCTCAGTGACAATGGAGGGAACCCAGTTACATGAAGTGGATGTCTTCGGCGGCATTGTGAAGAAAGAAGCCTAAAAGAAAGAACAATTTTACCGGTTTAAGTTGATTCATTAAGCCAGAGGAAAAGTATTATAGTACATATTGAGAGTGGTGGCTTAAAAGGGGCCTAATAACATATGACTAGTTATAACTGGTGAGGTAAGCCGCCATGAAATATTGACAGTTAAGATCTATCAAGAAGGAAAATTTTTGCTAAGCGAGGGACAAACAGATTTCACAGACTGAAGCTATAATTTCGGATCTGTGGCAGTTCAGACAATGCAGTAAATTCTAAACCTAAAGGAGCAGTAGAAGAGTTTGTGTGCTCCGATGAGATCTTCCATGAAGGGAAAAGTATGTTGATATTAGAAACAAAAGGCTAAACTGCTAACGCACGAGTTCTATACTATATTCAGATCAGAAGCTACTAGGGTTGAAGAAGAAAGCAAGAACAGCGAAGAACACCAAAGAACAGGGCTAACCCTAATGTAGATCTAATGCAGAGGAGAAGAAAACTTACAGATGCAGATGGACTGCGGGGGAGTGCCGACGCTTTCTGGTACAGTCAGGTTGATGCAACAGCCTGAGTTGGTGCAGTGGTTGAAGGATGGCGGCGGCAAAGCCCCGAGGTGGCAGAGGTGTCGCGAGAGGAAGAAGAAGACGAGAAGGCAAGGGGGAGAATGAGAAGAGGGATGTTTGACCCTATTTATAAGGAGAAGGGTAACAGGCAGGCGCGAAAAACAAGGAGGCCAAAGAATGATTATCCAGCCGCTCGGACGCCTCGATTTTCGGGATCATTATTAAAGATAAAGATCTGTTAAGATATATTGGATATTGTGTAAAATTAATGACAGGTGACGTCATGGCAGGTTACTGCAATCATAGGAGATGACGTCATGGCGGGTTATGAGATCTCGCACAAATGAAGAAGGAAGGATTTTTTCTAACTGTTGAAGATTGACATGAACAAGTTCAAATCAATTTGGGGCCTAATGTTGGGGATACGACTATTGGGTATGACCCGCCCAGGAGGGGCCGGGTTATACCTATGGTGGTTCATAATATGAAGCCCATGAGGATATTGAAGATGGTGGTTCATAAGCAAGGGCCCAAGGCCCAAGGGTCACTTAAGGCCCATAGGGGTAAACCGCCATATGTGTATGACTTATATTGTAAATCAAGTATAGTTAGTCACCGAGCCGGACACGGTGTCTATGAGCCGACCGGGACTCCGTGAGCCACTGGGCGTCAACCTGTGTATATAAAGGGATGACCCAGTGGCGGTTCAGGGCAAGAAACAAGAGATCAAAAGCTAGGTTAAGCGTATTCGATCCCTCGTAATCGAGACATAAGCAATACCACCTCAAACTGGATTAGGCCTTTACCTTCACCGCAAGGGGCCGAACCAGTATAAACTCTTGTGTCCTTTGTCCTGTTTAACCCCTTTAAGCTAACCTAGTTGCGATGGCTCCACGACTAAGTCCTCACACTAGGACATTTGTCGTGACTATTCCACGACATAAGGGGAGTTGATGGCAGAGCAAAAAGATCAAACAAAGCACACAGAACTCCACCCCTGGAGTTCAACCCGCCGGCCGGCGCTCCCGCGGTGAAACAGGAGAAGCAACTTCTATGCGAGAAGAGGAGAGGAGGGGAATGAAGAAGGAATCGATTTGTGCAGGGTAGGGGAGCAGAACGGGGGAGAACAGAGCTTAAAGGTGAGTGGGAGAAAACCGATGGCTAAAGCCCACAATCGTGGCAAAGCCCACTATCTCTGGGCAGTTACTAAAGATAACAGCAAAAATTAAATACAATAAAAAATTAATATAGAGGGAGAAAACAAACGGCTAAATTACAAATAATAACCCACAATAGTACAATAAAAATTATCAAAAAAGTACAAATGAAATAATACTTCATAACGGTGCTGGTTTTTCCCCTAAAAAAGATAAGATAATGGGGGGCAAGTCATGTTACGGACAATCCTCCGCATGCAACGCCGCGGCACGCCGCGTCATCACCTGATACGGCTCGTTCCTGGCTCAGCCTCGCCGGGATGGGGAAGGGGGGGTCCCGACCCCCCTCCCCCCGGCTCGGCCTCGCGCTAACGCGATAGTGTGCTTGTTTAACAGGCGCAGTGCAGTTATTCTGTTCCCCCCCCCCCACCCGCACCCACACACCCTAAGATAGATAATGGGGGGCAAGTCCATACAAGGAAGATGTGTCAGTACAAC
>NC_041389.1:148557015-148557600 GCF_002162155.2 Triticum dicoccoides | reverse complement strand
CCCCTAGAAAATATAAGATAATGGGGGCAAGTACATACAATGAAGATGTGTCAGTACAACTATGCCCCTCGGTGCGGTGTTGGTTTTTCCCCTAAAAAGATAATATAATGGGGGGCAAGTCCATACAAGGAAGATGTGTCAGTACAACTATGCCCCTCGGCGCGCTGCTGGTTTTCCTCCTAAAAAAGATAAGATAATGGGGGCAAGTCCATACAAGTAAGATGTGTCAGTACAACTATGCCCCTCGGTATGATGCTGATTTTCCCCAAAATATAAGATAATGGGGGGTAAGTCATGTTACGGACTCGCCTCCACATGCGACATCGCGGCACACCGCGTCGTCGCCTCCTACGGCTCTTTCCTGGCTCGGCCTCGCTGGGATGGGGGGGTCCCTTTCCCCCTCCCCCTAGCTCGGCCTCGCGCTAACGTGGCAGTGCCCTCATTTTACAGGCGCGGTGTAGTTATTCTATTTCCCCTCACCCGCACCCACACACCGTAAGATAGATAATGGGGACAAGTCATGTTATGGACTCGCCTCCGCATGCGACACCGCGGCACGCTGCATCGTCGCCTGCTACGGCTCAT
>NC_041389.1:148555650-148556251 GCF_002162155.2 Triticum dicoccoides | reverse complement strand
CCTCGGTGCGGTGCTGATTTTTCCCCTAAAAAAGATAAGATAATGGGGGGCAATCCATACCAGGAAGATGTGTCAGTACAAGTATGCCCCTCGGTGTGGTGCTGGTTTTCTCCTAAAAAATATAAGATAATGTGGAGCAAGTCCATACAAAAAGATGTGTCATTACAACTATGCCCCTCGGTGCAGTGCTGGTTTTTCCCCTAAAAATATAAGATAATGGGGGACAATTCCATACAAGAAAGATGTGTCAGTACAACTATGCCCCTCGGTGCGGTGCTTATTTTTCCCCTAAAAAGATAAGATAATAGGGGGCAAGTCATGTTTCGCACTCGCCTCCGCATGCGATGCCACGGCACGCGACGTCATCACCTGCTACGGCTCATAACTGGCTCGGCCTCGCCGGGATGGGGGAGGGGGTCCCGACCACCCTCCCCTCCCCTGGCTCGGCCTCGCGCTAATGCGGAAGTGCGCTCGTTTGACAGGCGCAGTGCGGTTATTCTGTTTCCCCCCACCCGCACCCATACACCCTAGGATAGATAATGGGGGCCAGTCATATTACGGACTCGTCTCCACATGCGAAGCTGCGGCACGCCGCGTCGTC
>NC_041389.1:148554858-148555573 GCF_002162155.2 Triticum dicoccoides | reverse complement strand
CAGTACAAATACGCCCCTCGGTGCGGTGATGGTTTCCCCTAAAAAAGATAAGTTAATGGGGGGCAAGTCATGTTATGGACTCGCCTCCGCATGCGATGTCGTGGTACACCGCGTCGTCGCCTACTGCGGCTCATTCCTGGCTCAGCCTCGCCAAGATGGGGGAGGGGGTCCCGACCCTCTCCCGCCCCGACTCAGCCTCGCGCTAACGCGGAAGAGCGCTCGTTTGACAGGCATAGTGCGGTTATTCTGTTTCCCCCCACCCCACTCGTACCCACACACCCTATGATAGATAATGCGGGCAATTCCATACAAGGAAGTGTGTCAGTACAACTATGCCCCTCGGTGCGTTCCCGTTTTTTCCACTAAAAAAAGATAAGATAATGGGGGGCAAGTCCATACAAGGAAGATGTGTCAGTACAACTATGTCCCTCGCTGTGGTGCTGGTTTTCCCCTAAAAAAGATAACATAATGGGGGGCAAGTCCATACAAGGAAGATGTGTAAGTACAACTATGCCCCTCGTTGCGGTGCTGGTTTTCCCCTAAAAAGATAAGATAATGGGGGGCAAGTCCTTACAAGGAAGATGTGTTAGTACAACTATGCCCCTCAGTGTGGTACTGATTTTTCCCTTAAAAAGATAAGATAATGGGGGACAAGTCATGTTACGGACACCGCCTCCGCATGCGACGCCACGGCATGCCGCGTCCTTGCATGCTA